>NC_139001.1:73469321-73826821 GCF_964374135.1 Grampus griseus
ATTGATAACCACTAGAATAAATAGAAGAGTAAGCTATTATACTTGATCCAATGTTGATTAAAAAAAAGGTATTTTATTTCATGATTGTAAGTCCCTTAGCATGTAGTAATAAAAATGTTTGTAGGGATGGTATTTTGCTGTTCAAGAACAATTATCAAAAGAAGAGGTAATTTCTATTGATCACTATGTGGTTTGTTCTTTCTTACACATGCAGTTATATAGGAATATTATCTATATTGCTTACATTGGTATTTGAAGTTGAGTATAAAAATGGCCATTTCTGTATCAAATATTTTACAGGTATAAAATCAGCTCCAATTTGAGTAATTAGCAATTTAAAGACTTTAATTTGAGAAAAAAGTGATTGTATGGAAAAACGTTGGACATTCAGAAATTGCAGGGTGCTGTTACGATTTAACAAAACCTTCATTAAAGTAATGATACAAAAGGCTTATTCAGCATTGTTCTATTTAAAAATAATTTAAATAAAATTTGAATAAATTACTCACAACCACTGGATTATTCCAGTGGTTGACGTGATGACAGATATTTAACGTCAGAACAGAAGTGCTCTACCACTTTGAACATGTGAGTTAACGTGGGGTGTGTGTGTATATGTGTGTGTGTGTTTATTAAGTAGGGAATGTTGAGAAAACTTGAGAAGAAAACAGATTAATTTAGCAAAGTCTAATTTTTGAAAGTTTTATTGATGCGAATATATTAAATTCTATGATTGATTTGTTTTGCTCTACTGAATAGATGTGTTCATTAAAGAAAATTGCCTGAGGGTCATGGTCTATGTTCAAATGACTCTCGTTCTGAGATGTATTCTTTAGTGAAGAGGGGGAAGTATAATGGCTCATCAATGCCTTAAATGTAACTGTGACAATACAATAATGTTAAAGAATCACAGAATATAAATGTGAAGAGTCACACTATTTTTTAAAGCTGTAAATATCTATGGTTAGGTTTGTGTTTAGCACATTCACTTAACAATTTAAAGGAGAAATTGTAAATGAACAGAATACACTGGACTGTTCAGTTACTCATCTCCTGTAACAACACTTATGTTCTACAAGTGATGCTGGACAGCGCCCCTAGGTTGCTGTGTTACTGTATCCTAGCATTTCATAGGAGCTATTGATTTAGGAAAGAGCTGGTTGAGCTTAAAAAGGAGGGATTTACACCATGGATTAGAAAATTGTTTCAAAATATAGTAGCAACTGAATAAATTGCTTGTAAAAATATAAGCAATAGTAAATGATGATTGGGCAACCCTTTTGATAAAACACATTGCCGAGAGGGAGTAACAGCTTTAGCATGTGTGTCTATCTAGTACTATTTAAACCCTCTCTCAATCTTCATAAAGATTGAATTTCGCTATTCAAGTATTATGAAATAAATTTGCATTATAGCTTCCTAAAGCTTTTTGCCTTACCTTTTCCAGGTTTGAAGTGTGTTTGTCTTTTGTGTGACTCTTCAAACTTTACCTGCCAAACAGAAGGAGCATGTTGGGCTTCCGTTATGTTAACCAACGGAAAGGAACAGGTGATCAAGTCCTGTGTCTCTCTCCCAGAATTAAATGCGCAAGTCTTCTGTCATAGTTCCAACAATGTTACCAAAACGGAATGCTGCTTCACAGATTTTTGCAACAACATAACTCTGCACCTTCCGACAGGTAAAGGGTTTATCTTTGTTCATGCCAAATTTAATTGTACTCTTGGAAAGTTATATACACATGATAGAAATCAAACTGTTTTATGTTTCTTTAAATAAGAAAATCTGTTTTACAGTTCTCTCTCTCCCTTTTTTTGTTTTTGGTAAAATTCTCTAGAGCCTAGTTGAGATTGATTTTTTAAAAATTGCGCAAGACTGTCAAAACATTGACAACAGCATAACAATTTTGAAGAAATCTGTACACGAGTTGTATTTTTTGAAGTGATTAATGAACCTAAAGTAAAATATAAATTTTTATGGATTCTCTTAAAGGAAAGAAATTAAAATGTATACCAAGAAAAAGAAGAGAAAAAAGAGCAAAACAAAAATAGTAGATTGCCAACTTTTATGGAGACAGAATCTTTTTTTCATAGGTAACTTCTGCATATCTTCTTTGCCCACACTCAAGTGAGAGCACTCATTAACAGAAGACAGATAGAATGGAATTTGACCCTTCATTATTGTGCAAATATATTCTTGCCTTTCCCCCAATTTCATGGAGTTTTATCCTAATTTACAAGGTACAAAAATCTTAATCTGGCCTTTTATCAATAATCTGGAGTCTGAAATTTTGGGGGCTAGTAAGGGGCAAGTAATTCAAATTAAAAACTAATTTATGACATGAAAATGTCCTGCTTGTAGATTTTCTTTAGTACGTTAATACCTATACACAAATACATATTCTTCCTCACAAATGAACATTTACATGTACTGTTATCCAATCTCAGATGTTCATATATCACCATATTCTAATATAGTATTTTTAACCTATTATTATTATTATTTTTAATAAATTAACTGCTCTCCCCCTTTTTTACTGGAGAACATTTACTTTATGCAAAAACTTGACATTACTTCTACAAATGAAAAACCAATTTACTTGCCATAAATAAAAGGTAACTACGTAAATAAACAAATGTACTGACTGCATTACAGTTAGGTATTTTGTATTTTCTTTTTGTTTAAAAGAGAAGACAGTGGTGTTAAAGACATACTAACATGAAATGAGTGCTTTTGATACATAATCAGAAAAACTAAGAGAACTAGAGGAGAAATTCTTGTGTGATTCAATGTTATTTAGTATCATGTTGGTTTACCACTCCAATTAATCTCAAGAACCCTTAAAAATCATTTCATGAACCACCCCTAATACTTGTCCCATTCTTTGAGAAACACTACTCTGAAGCATTATCCTATATGTTACGACCTCAGAAGTCATACTTGGCATATTTCATCCCCCAAAGCTACTAGGAGTCTTTGATTTTAGACCACAGTTATTTTGTCTCAGATTCCATAGACTTCCTTGGTTTGATAGTGATCTGGTATCTATTCTGATACCAGAATTTTTCTTTCCTTATATATTCTCCCCTGATTTTGGTGGACCAGAGAACCCTAAAATGAAGGTCCCCTATATTTGATGCTGGTCTTCCCATGACAAGATCCAAAAGATTAAGGAGGGGAAGGAAAGTCTCCATATTAGGCTGTGGCAGTGACCTCTTTAATGTGTCTTCTTAATAAAGAATTATCCATAAGACCATGTTCTGCCAGTCAGTATGGGTACAAGACAGTACTTTGACTGCAACAAAAGGTCTTGGAGGACAAAATGGTTCACACGCAGTTGGGCAAATTAAAGGTGCTTAACGCAGCTAGGATGTGGGTCCTTCCCAGCCCAACTCTAAACTGTCTAACTACTGAGATGCCTATGATCTACCTTTAAGTCCACTTGGGAACCAGACTTTCTTTTTAAAAAATCAGTTTTATTGAGGTATAATTTGGATATAATAAAATGCACACATCTTAAGTGCACAGTTTGATGTGTCTTGACACATACATTTGTGTAACTGCCACAACATTTCCGTTACCTCAAAATGTTCTCAGTCAATCGCCACTTTCACCAGGGCCGGGAAACTCATCTATTTTCTAATAGCTGTAGATTAATTTTTACTGGAGTTTCACATAAAAGGAGTCCTATGGAAGATATAATTTTGCACTTGGCTTCTTTCACTCAGCATGTTTTTGAGATTTATTCATGAAGTTGGGTATATCAGCAGCTTGTTTCCTTTTTACTGCTGGGTAATATCCCACTGTATGTTTTGTTATTTTTACGTTTTCATCCACAATGGGTATTCAGGTTGTTTTCATTTGGGGGCTGTTATCAACAAAGCTGCAATGAACAATTGAGTACAAGTCTTTGGAGATATGTTACCTTTCTCTTGAGAAAATACCTAAGAGTGGAATTGAATGGTCAAATAATAACTATATGTTTAATTTATAAATCTAATCTCCCAAATAGTTTTCACACTGCTTATACCATTTTATGTTCCCAATAGAAATGTATGATAGTTCCATTTGATCCATATTTTTGTCAGCACTTGGTATAATCAGCCTTTTTAATTTTGGCCATTCAAGTGATTGTATAGTGGTATTTCATTGTGGTTTTAATTTGCATTTCCCTAATGATGATCAATTATTTTTTTCTTGTGCACATTGGACATTTGTGTTTCTTTCTTTATAAAGTGTCAAATATTTTACATATTAAAAAAACTGGGTTATCTTCTTATGGTTGAATTTAAGAGTTCTTTATATATTCTGAATACAAGCCCTTTATCAGATATGTATATTATGCCTATTTTCTCTCATTCTGTGGATTGACATTTTGCTTCCTTGAAGGTGTCTTTTGCAGAGTAGAAGATCAAAATTTGATGAAGTATATTTTATCTTATTAAAAATTATTAATGGTTCACATATTTCATGTCCTGAGAAGTCTTTATCTATCCAAAGGTCATAAATATTTTCTTTTATGTTTTCTTGTAGAAATTTTAACATTTCAGCTTTTACATTTAGGTCTATGTTCAATTTAAATTTAATTTTTGTTATTATGTGAGGTTAGGTGGAGTTTTATTTTTTCTACATGTATATGAAGTTGTTCCTAGCATCATTTGTGGAAAAATCTATCCTTTCAATTACTTTGACCCTTTGAATTAAAATAAAGTGACCATGTATATGTGGGTATATTTCTGGCCTCTATATGTCTATACTTATGTCACTATCAAACTTTCTTGATTATTGTAGGCTTATAGTAAGTATTAAAATCAGGTCGTATGACCCCTCCAACTTTGTTCTTTTTCAAAATTGATTTGACTATTCTAAGTCCTTTGAATTTCCATTTAAATTTTGGAATTGGTTTGACAATTTTCACAAAAATATGATGATGAAATTTTTATTAGATTGAGTTGAGTATGGATTATTTGGAGAAAATAGTCATGTTAATAATATTAACTCTTTTGATCCATGAACATAGTATGTTTTTCCATTTATTTAGTTTTTCTTCAGTTACTCTTAGTGTATTGTAGCTATCAGAAAACAGGTCTTATACATATTTCCTTGAATTTATCCCTAAGTATTGCATGTTTTTAGATGCTACTATAAATGGTATTTTTAATATATCAATTTCTAAATGTTAACTGCCAGTATATGAAAATAAAATTAATTTTGTATATTGACCTTATATCCTGTAAGCTTGTGAAAATAGCATATTAGTTCTAATAGCTTTTTAAAAAATTCTTTGGCATTTTCTACATACAGAATAATCTGTGAGTACAGACAGTTTTACATCTTCCATTCTGATCTCTATACATTTTATTTCTTTTTCTTGTTTTTTTGCACTGGCTAGGATCACTAATATGATGATGAGTAGGCGTGGTTAAAGATCCTTGCCTTTTTCCTGGTTCTAGGAGGAGTGCATTCACTCTTTTACCATTAAATATGAAGGTTTTTTTGTAGATCCCTGTTATCAACTGAGGAAATTTGCTTTTATTGCTAGTTTTGGGAAAGTCTTTTTTAAAATCATGAATGGATATTAACATTTTTCAAGTATTTTCATGGATTTATTGAGATTATAGCATGACTTTTCTTCTTTAGTCTACTGATATGATGGATTATCTTAATTGGCTTTCAAAGATTACTTATAACAGGGAAGGTATGTATTATCTAGCCAGTTAATTAATATGTCTACAAAAAATGTTATGTGACATTTAATTGATATCAAATTTCTTTACATAAACTAAAAATTTGTTTCTTTTAGTGACATGGGTATGGTAAATTGACATTGAATTGAGTAGGATTGCATATGCAGTCATCTTGTGTTAGGTTGTTCTCTCTGTGAGGCAGCACTGAATGGTTATTAGCTGTGTTTGGAACAGCAGCTGTTGGAGAGGAGTTGGGAACCTCTAGGTTGAGCTGTGATATAGCCAGTGCCAAGAACTCTGCTGTTTTTGTGTCATCAGGTGAGTGTGATTGATATCCCCTGCTCTGCCTAGTAAGAATTTATCAATTTCAATTGTGATCACATGTATATGAAATATATAAAAGCACGCTGAAAAGTAGACAGTGTGATATTTCCACAGTACTTAATCCTCTGCATCACATTCATGGGTAAAATGATAGAAGAAAAGGTTGAGAGGTGACCAGAACAGGTTGGAGAAACTCTGGGACTTCCCTTTTCAGTTTCAGCTGAAAGCTAAGTGGATCCTTCCCTTTTGGCTCTTTCATTCATCACCCCAGATTGTGGTGTCATTTCTGGCTAACTGACTTCATATAGGTACAGTTACCCACTCTTGTCATGTTTCAGCTGGCTCTTTTCCGTCCGTAAGTCCTGTTTGTGATGATTGGGCTCTTGCTTTGTTTCTTTGTGACAAACTTCCTACCTTGAATACATCTCGTGACTTTTTTCTCCCCCCTTCCTCTCCCTGATGGTGTCCTAGTAACTCAGCAACTGGAGATCTGTAGGCAGAAACTCTTGCCCTCCTAAAAATCCTCTTAAGTGTTTGATTCTAATTCTTAAAACTTTAGACCAGTGGCTTTCATACAGCTTTCCATTGTGGCACACAGAAAGAAATACATTTTATATAATTTCCCCCAACCCACATGCACACACATCTGAAACAAGAATTTCACAAAATATTCTTACCCATAAAATGTACAAGGTACTCTGTGCTCTTTCATTAAGTAAAAATGCTGATCAGACCCCATAAATTGTTTACATATTTACAGTTGAAGAGAGACTGCTTTAGTTGATATTTAAAATGTGGTAATTTTAAATGCAACAAGGACATTTATTATTTTAATTAACTAGCTCAACAAACTATTAAGAATCTGGTTACTATTTTAATTTACAATGTTTTTCTTTTAAGTGGCCTTTTAAAACCTTCTTACCCATTCATTTATAATACTAAATTGGATTAAAGTTGAATTAATTCAGATCATTGTAAGCAGGATTTGATTTAGATCACATTAAATTTGATCACTTGCCCTTAAAAAAAAGTACTTCCTTGCTTCACATTGCATGTGGGTTTAATTTTCAGGAGTTAATTTTTTTGATAGAAGTAATTTTATAGTTTAGTAGAAATATAACATTAGAAAAATTGCTCGTTTCCCTGAAGCTTATTGTAGTGGATATCTTTGATGTCACTGGAGTGACCTTCCAAGTTCAACTATTATCACAAATATTTAGAGGGCTTTTTTCTAAGTAAACTTGAAAGGTGAAAACCATTTCCAAAACCAGGCATGTATTTGACTAGTGCTTGGAGCTCATGTCTCTACTAATAGTAAATATGTTATTTTCATTATACGAACATACTGAATATTTAAATAATACAATTAATATAGGCTATGCAAATCAGTTAAGCAAGAGAAACATATGTATTTTATGTAGTGTAACCTAATTTCTTATTACTGTTTATTTCTAGACCAGATAAAAATAGCTCTTTTAAACTCCAAAAATATCTGCCCACCTTTCTGGATTCTACTTGTCTTTCCCTGACTCCAGTGACTTTAGATCTAGTACTCTCAGGCTTCAGTACATTTCCTGCACAGTAACTCATGCAGATTGACCACTCACAGCTTCCTCTGAAATTAGGAGAGAAGCCACTTTGGTGGGAAAAATTCACCTCAAAAATAAATGATGTTTTCTTAGCTCTTCAAGAGCATTTCCATTTCAATAAAAAAAGGACTTATTTACCCAAATTAGTGCGTACTTTTGGGGTGGAGGATGGGGAGGGGGATTGTTTTCAGGGTAAACAAACAAATAATAAGTGAAAAAGTTCCATTCTTTTGGAAAATGTTCCAAAAGATGTTTGGGGTGTGTGTCCCTATAATGGGTTCTGTCTGTGAGCCCTCTAATAAGTTCTCACAGTTTCTTTACTGGTTTTGTGTAAGTTGGGCCTTCTGTATCTATTCTTCAAGCTTCTTAAACTGTTTTCCCTATATTTTCTAATATTTGAGTCTCTGATAATTAATTAATAATATCTACAGCTTCTATGAGTTTGAATCTGCTGACTCATATTCTGCGTGGCTACTTTCCTTGCGTGTTTTTTAATTTTTGATTGTGAGTTCATGTTTTGAGAATCATATCTGGAGGAAACTTTTGATGCCTGTATTTAAAATATGTTCCTCCAGAGGAGATTTATATTAGCTACTGCCAGGTATCTGGAAGTGCTACCAACTCCAACTCATTCAGTGTTTTGATTACGTTTTTTTGGCCAACATATAGCATGAATTCTGGCTCTAAGCCTGCCTATATAGATGCACACTTATGGTGAGGACCTCTCAGAGAGGTTTTTTTTTGCTCTACCCAAAGTCAAGGTTGAGACAGACAAATAGATGAATATACACCCTGTCTCTCTCTGCAGAAATTTTCTATTTTGTTTTATTTTCAATGTAATGCCATTCATATTTGACTGATTTATACCAGGATCTCTGATCTGACCTTTCACAATTTCAGGAACCATGTTTTATTTCCTGATCTTGTTATACAATCTGATAAACTAAGCACTGAACTACCAAGAACTGGCAGATGCCTCCAGGGTAAATGGCAGTCCCAGTGCTCAGATACCTCCTGGGATTTGCATTTTATTTTTGGCTGCTGAGCAATTCATTTATTTTCCTCCCAGGTTAATCATATAATAGAAAAAAGAGTTTTTCATTTATATTTTATTCAGCATTTTTGTGTGTGCTGTACTAAGAAGGGCTCTGTGGACATCTAAAGTGTAACTTGGCAGAAGTGGAAACTCCAGGATGGTTTATTTTTGAAATGATGCTGGCATAATTATCTATCCATCTGGAAGAAAACAGGGCTGTACCACAGTGTCATACCATATACAAAAATAAATTACAGCTTGATTAAATATCTAATTGTGAAACATAAAACAATTTAAATGTCAGAGGAAAATTTAGGAAAAAAAGGGTTTTTATGACTTTACAGTATGGAAGCTGTTTTTAAGTAAGACAGGAAATCCAATTGCTGTAAAAGGAAAAGACAGATATAATTGACTACATGCAAACTAAAATAAAAATGAATAATAAAAGATAACATAAATAAAACCAAGATAATGAAATATGGGATAGAAATATTTGTAGCATATATGACTGGAAAAAAAATAACTATTTAAAAGATAAAGAGCCTCTGTGTATGTGTGTGTGTGTGCATGTGCACATGCCTGTGTACATGGCAAGGGAGAGAGTGGAAAGAGAGAGAAGGAGAGGGGGTGCTAAATGAAAAAATGGGCAAAAAACACACATGGAAATTTTACAGAAGAGAATCTTCAAAGTGGTAAAGTATTGAAAAGATGTTCAACAAAACTAATAGCTGGGGAGATGCAAATTTAAACAACATACTATTACTTTCCACCCACTGGATTGGTAAAAGGTAAAGGAGGATGTTTTCAACTAAAAGTATCAGAAACTTAGATAATATCTTAACTAGTGAGGGAGTTCACAGCCTCAGCATGACAAGAAATCTGGAAGTAGGTTCTTTCTATGATTTGTTAACAAAGAGACTCAACAGTGTCAACAGCCTACTTCCAGTTTTCTTTTTATGTGAATTGGTGAACACCATTATTGTTTAAGACATTATTATCTAACTTTCTGATGCTCTTATCTGGTACATTTTTTTCCTCATGTGTATCTGCTTTTTCTAACAAGGGAAATGTTGGGTTTTGCTATTAACAATTTGAAGATTCAGGGAAGACAAAAGTAAAACATCAAGTAAAAACATCAAGATTCAGGGAAAACAAAAGTAAAACATCATGACAAAAGCTCAGATTGGGTCGTCTAATAGAAACTGCCATGTTTAGCAGAATTATCAAAGGTCTCTTTCCTTATTGCAAGTTTAAACCAGACGTAAATACATCTCCTTCTAACCTCAGGGAGGAGGCTTGGGTTTATTACTAAGCAGAACAGGGGAAAAAAAGAAATAATGACAAGCAACAACTTTAAAACAAACCAAAAACCTTATTCTTGAGAAGCTGTGGACATAGCATAGCCATCACATGGATTTTAAACCTGAGTTTCCATTGTCTGAGTGGTACTCTCCAGAAGAAAAACTTTTTTAAAGTATACCCAGACTAATAGTGTCCCCAGTTGCCTGCCAGAAGAAAGTTCAAACTCTCTGGAGAAAGGCACTTTAATATTAGGTCTCAAAGAGACACAACAAACACTTTTTCAAGAACATGAGAAGTACATAATGAAGAACAAGGACTCCAAGCTTACAGGGGTTCAGAACAGCATGAGCATGAGCCAATAGAAGAGAGCACAAAGTTTCATATATTGGAATTATCAGACAATAATTATAGAGTAGCTATTCTATGTTTAAAGAAACAAAAGGCAAATTTGAAAACATTTGTTAGGGAATAGGAAATTATAAAACAATGACCTAGCAGATTTGAACAATATTGAAAAAAACTTTTTAAAATTAAAGATACAATAACAAAAATTAGAAACTTAATGTATAGGTTTAACAACAATTTGTATAACAACAACTGAAGAGAGAATTAGGGATCTGAAATAAGGGTCCGAAGAAACTATTTTGTATTCAGTAATAAAGAAAATACATAATGGAAAATATGGAAGAGAGGGTGACAAATAGAGGAAAGTATAAGAAGGTTTGATATGTGCTTTTACATATACCATGCATAGATTACATTAATAAAAATGTTGACATATTACTAGCAGGCAAAATTAACTTCAATGAAAAAAATTACTAGAGTTAAAAAGTTCACTTTTTAATGATTAAAGTTTCAATTTACCAGGGATTCTTTTTTTTTTTAAATTATTTTAAATTTATTTTTGGCTGCATCAGCTCTAGTTGCGGTACTCAGGATCTTCGTTGAGGCACACAGGATCTTTCATTGTGGTGCGTGGGCTCCTCACTGTGGCACACAGGCTTCTCTCCAGTTATGGCATGCAGGTTTTCTCTTCTCTAGTTGTGGCGCATGGGCTCTGTGGCGCGAGGATTCCAGAGTGTGTGGGCTCTGTAGTTTGCGGCATGCAGGCTCTCTAGTTGAGGTGCGTGAGCTCAGTAGTTGTGGCACGCGGACTTAGTTGTCCCGCAGCACGTGGGATCTTAGTTCCCTCACCAGGGATCAAACCTGTGTCCCCTGCATTGCAAGGCAGATTCTTTACCACTGGACCACCAGGGGAAGTCCCTGCCAGGGATTCTTAATAAATTTAAATTTCTGTGTACTTAAGAATATGGTCTCAGACTTTCCTGGTGGCACGGTGGTTAAAAATACACCTGCCAATGCAGGGGACACAGGTTTGATCCCTGGTCCAGGAAGACCGCACATGACGTGGAGCAACTAAGCCTGTGCACCACAGCTACTGAACCTGTGCTCTAGAGCCTGTGAGCCACAACTACTGAGCCCATGCGCCAAACTACTGAAGCCCGCATGATCTAGGGCCCGCGTGCCACAACTACTAAGCCTGCGTGCTGCAACTACTGAAGCCCACGTGCCTAGAGCCCATGCTTTGCAACAAGAGAAGCCACCACGATGAGAAGCCTGCACACCACAAGGAATAGTAGTCCCCACTCGCCGCAACTAGAGAAAGCCCGTGTGTGGCAACGAAGACCCAATGCAGCCAAAAAAAAAAAAAAAAAAGAAAAAAGAATATGGCCTCAAAAATAAAGCAAATATTTACAGATCTATAAGGAGAAATAAAGAAGTCCATGATCTCAGAAGGAGATTCACCACTGTCTTGGTAATTGATAGAATAAGTAGATTTTTTTAAAAAACCAGTGAGACTACATAAGGTTGAAACAACATGATTTATGAGCAACCTAATTTTTAGAAAATTATAATGTAAATTGTAATAGTCTTATGACGTATCTGTAAGGAAAATTTCAAAGCCCAAGACGTTCTACCACAAAATTCTGCTAAATTTCCAGGAACAGATAACTGTGTAACTGTTACACAAACTCTTCCAAAACATGGACAAAGAAGAAACACTCCTTAACCTATTTTATGCATAACCTTGGTATCAAAACCCAACAAAGACAGTATGTAAAAAAGAAATTACAAGCCATTCTCATTTATGAGCACATATGTAAGTATCCCAACTTTAACCTGTAACAATACAGGAAAAGGGATTCTGGGAAGCACAGTACAAGGAGAAATGATTATTTGCCAAATCAGGATAATGATTACCCTGGAGGTTGGGAAAGGATATGATCATGTTGGGTGTCTCCGAGTGGGGGAACAGGTAGTGGGTAAGGGGGCTGGTGATCCATGGGGGTTTATAATTATTTTTATGCTCAGTGTATATGTTGTATGCACTTTTCTGTATATTTATTATATTTCACAACAAAAGGAAAACAAAACATCAAGTTTCAAAGTAACTTTTTTTGGCCACACCGCGCGGCACGAGGGATCTTAGCTCCCCGACCAAAGATCAAACCCGCACCCCCTGCGTTAGAAACACAGAGTCTTAACAGCTGCACCACCAGGGAACTCCCAAAGTAACTTTTGAGTATGGGTAAATTTATGAAAATTACACATTCTCTTAACATCCGGAGTTGATATCGGAGAGCTAACCGGCTGAGGACATTATTTAATTCTTTCTTTATAAATTTTCATACTGTTTGTTTTGTTGCAAATGTGTTCTTTTTCTAATGAAAAAATCTAATGGATCAAAGTTTGCTAAGACTATAAATGTTTCAAAGACATCTAGTTTCCTCCAATACCCATTTAGTAGCAGAACCTAGACTTAGCTAGGTGTATGGCTCTCCTACCAACTGACAGTATTTTCAGCTACTCTTACTGGTAGGTGTGGCGTAAGTTGTGGCTAATGAGTTGACTGGCAGTGTTTTGGAGAACTTCTGAGAAGACCCATTTAAAACAGAACTGGCACCTTATATGCCATCCTCCATCATGCTGCCTGGATGTAAAGGATGGAGTTTAGCAGCTGCCTTGGACTACATGATAGGGATGGAAACAAGGGAGATGAAAGGACCCTGACCAAAAACTACATGGAACCAACCTGCTGACATTGGACTATACATCTTCAAATTTCTTTTACGTGAAAGAGAAAATGAAACTTCTGTATAGTTTCCTCTGTCATTAGTAGCTAAATCTAATTCTAATGAACATAGAAACAGCAAAACAAGTCATTGAGAGTTCTACCTGCTTATTGGTTGTACCTCACCCACAGACAGGTTTCATTTGATCTACGTAGTTTCTGGGAGAAAAGAGTGAGTTTCTTTATAATGTTAAACATTGAGTCAGTATAAAACTCCAGACATCTGGCTTATCTTGAAAAAATCAGAAGCTTTGGCATTCTTGAAGTTGGCTGTAGCAGAAGTGACTGATTTCCTTATTGGGCATGAGCTTTCCTTGTTCATTCATTCACTCATTCAATACCTATTGAACTTATATCCACTGGCCTAGAGTTCCTACTATCAGTAGTTTAGTCTATTTTCTATTTTAATATAGTTGAGTTATTCTGTTTAATATAATTTTATGTCTGACTTTCCTTTCTTATTATTAAAACATGTCTTTCCTATGTGAAGGAATCACATTTTGTTGCTTGTTTCTTTCATAGTGGGTTGCATTGTGATTTGTAACAAATGATTTCTGGTGACTCTAGGTGACATCGGAGACATGCTCCAAGAAATAGTGGTGATGTCAAATAGCATCAAGAACATTCTAAAATTGTCTATGAAAGTTCATCAAGGATAAGGTCAGGAAACCTGGGCTAGAGAAGCCTCTTATTTATAGGGTTAATTTTTATAGGAACTGCTATTTGGTTTATGCGTGCACTAATTACCACCCTTCATATGGAAATAGAGTATTCAATAAAAACATTCATGTTCTGGGTATCTTTGTTCCCATTTTGCTACCAAAACATACAGTGACTGAAAGGGTAAGTGTAATAATAATTTCTGATTTTTCCTCTTGGAGTTCAATACACTATTTTAATACTATCGTATTTTTGACTAATTCAAATAATTAGTTTCAATAAAGAAAATACATGCACAACATTAAGATGTGGGTACTTTCCTAATTAACCTCAGTACAATTTTCACCTTCCTGTTCTCAATTGTGTAAAGAAAAAAAGAACAATTTACTATTTATATCAGCTAGGGTAGATTAACAATGCATATTGTTAGGCACATGTCTAAATTAGACTTTAAGGCAAACTGAAGGATTACATTTGAAGGAAGATAAAATGTGAAAACATTAGAATTGAATTTATCAAAATTAATCATTTTAAAGCGTGCTATAATTATAAAAATTTGCAGGCTCAGATAGTGAATATTATTCTTTGGGGAGCTGAAAAGTCTTGCTATCTTAATCCCTTTAAAAAATCCATTGTTGTCTCAACTTTTATGGTTTTCTATTTTAAATGTAAATTTATTGCTCTAGGCAGTGTAAGGTGATATCAACATGCTGAGAAATACTCATGGGACCCCTTGTGGAATTGTTCTGCCACCACATGAACAAATCCATTTGTAGCTCATTCTCTGAGGATTCCCCACACACCTGACAGGTGTGCCAGACAGGGATTTTTTTTCCCCATAAGCTGAAAGATGCTATGATTTTTACATTTTGGAAAGTCTATGAAATATAAGCATACAAAAAGTCAAACTTGTACTTTAAATGTTTAATATAGGAAGCATTTCTTGTCTCAAGGAACAAGTACACTGATTTTAATTATGAAATTTTGTTCATAGGAATTAATAGGAAATTGAAAGTAAAATTTATAACCAATTCTAAATTGAGGATTTTACACTATGTAAGCCCTACTCTTCTCAGTTACATAAATACTATTACCTGTTTACTCAGATATTTTTCATGTGATTATCATATACAGGATGTTGAACTGGGTCAAAATATCATCATCTCATGTCAGTCTTTTCCAAATGGACAAGCTGCTTTGTGTGAATGTGTTAGCTGAGGGAGAAATTCTATTAGCGTGAACTTTAGGACAGAGAAGTGTAACTTTTCCTTGTCACCAATATTTTTAAGTGCCTTCTTTGAACAGCGCCCTCAGCTATGAGATAGGGTGCTTCTTCCAAGGAACTTTGATTTTTCGTAAGTAAAAGTTTGGCTTAAAAAAAAATTAAAATATTCTTTGAGTAATTACTATCTAATTTCTTTATAGATATGTATCATTCAAGAATACACACTACTATATATAAAATAGATAATCAACAAAGACCTACTGTATAGCACAGGGAACTCTACTCACTACTCTGTAATAACCTGTATGGGAAAAGAATCTGAAAAAGAATAGATATATGAGTATGTATAACTAAATCACTTTGCTGTACACCTGAAACTAACACAACATGGTAAATCAACTCTACTCCAATATAAAATAAAAAATTAAATAAATAAAAAAAAAGATATGTGTTTTGATGACAGATTAAGAAACTGATCTCTGGTGCGTGCCCTAAAATTAAGAAAAACTGCGAAGCCGATTTGAATTCTTCCTACATTGTATTAATCTCACCTCTGCTTGAGTCAGAGTTCTTCCTACCCCTTATGCCAAAGATTATACTCTTCAATCTAACATTCTTATTTCCTTAATATATAAAATCATTGTTATTTTTAAATTCATGTGCTGGTGGACAAAAGAAGATTTGAGGCTTTTCAGTGTTCCTCCCAGAAAACTGGCAGCACAAGGGGAACTAGCTAGGAAATATTTTGATGTGGGGTGCTCTCTGCCTGTTACACATGCATGAACTCAGGCCAGATGTAGACCTTGTATACTAGTAGCCATTTATAGATTGATCACTGAATGACGGAATGGCCCATCAATACCTCATCTGATATGGTTAAAAGGCAGAAGTAATTCTCATGTTATTTCTGTCACTGTCATGGCTCAGTTGAATCTCTAGATTAGAAAATATTCTGCCATTGTTCAGTACTTGAGGTTCATGTTGATCAGAAACAACCTGTTTGACATGATTATTCTCACTCTGTGAAGAAGGGGGACCATTTGCTTCCCCCTATAGTGAAGCATGTTGGAGGGATCTAATCAAATTAACTTCTAACTGCATTTTTCTTGGTGACATTTATAAATATAAGGGTCACTGTGAAGAAGTAGGAGGCTAGGACAAGCTCTCGTGGGTGGTGGTGGAGGGCTCCCTGTAATCAGGAGTAAAGAATTACATGGAAATGTTAGACAAATAAAACTGCATTTGTGACTTAACTCCTTGGACCCGTTCTACATCCCATGTGTGTGCTTCACACATGTAAAGTTTTAGTTACATATTCTTTATACTAGACTGATTCATCATGAATGGAACTCTTCATCATGATCCTTTTCTTATCTGCCACATCTCTCGCTCCTACATAAAGTTTTCTCCGTATTTTTACCAGCCGAATTGCTTTGGAATTGTACCCTAGATAGTAGATTTTAAATTCCACAAAGATGTGGACTCTGCTCCACTCTCTGCTCCCCATCCCAGAGAGTTGTTCTCAGTGCAGTATTATACACATCAATCCATTTGGTTCCAGGTTTTGAACCAATTTAGTAAAGCAACCAATTAGAAATGTATTTTCATTACCATCAGGCAAACGTTTGAGATAATGGCACCCATATTTCTGGGTGCTTTGAAATGGCAGGTAAAGGAGAAGATTTGGGAGATTTCTTGCTGCTTAACATGTCACTCTGTTTTTGACAAAAGAAATCATTCCTGTTGAGCTAATTAGCAAGGTAGCTTTGAATATCTTAGAGGTAATGTATTTCTTTTTCCTGTTCCAGCTGCACTTATTACTTCCACACTTTCCCCCCAGAAACCTTTGAACTAAACAAAAGGCTCTTTAACTGAAGTCAGAGGTCATAGAAGTTTATAGGGTAGGTAGATGGACTGTACATCACCATGTCATTCAGTTCTTCCTAGTGGCATTTCTTCTGGTGCCAGGACAGAAACAGACCTATCAGAAAGCATCTCGAGCTACACTGTCTTTTTGGTTCCTTTATTCTGAGAACATTTCAAAGCCACAAGCTGAAGAAACAAATGCTTCCCTTTTCCTGGGGTGGGCGGGGGGCGGGCGGCTGGTAGGGAGGCAGTTGAAGACTTGATATTTATACGTTCATGGATTCAACCTTGCAATAATAGCATCTTTTCGCTTGGGGAAAACTTTTGATAAAAGGAATAGGAGTGGTTCAATGCTAAATTAGTTTGTGGTTTCTTTAGGGGTGCTTTGGACCCTCTTAAATTTAGGTAGCTACTTGCTATAGCAACTTTTGGGAAGGAAGCACTAACCTTGAAATGATTCATAAAAATTCACTTCGTCTGGATGAAGACCTCTGTTTTCTTTGCTCAGATTTGTTTTTAAACAGCTGTCCAGCCAGTATATATCTTTTCAGTCACTATATCCTCATTTTCTGTACATCGCTCCATTGTAATATATCAGTTTCTAGTCAGTTGAACGCCATTCAAATACAGTGAAGAAATATACCTTTAAGTTGAACACGAATATACTACAGAATTTTTGTGTTATTTGAAGGCACTGATCAAGTCCACATCTCTCCGCAGTTCTAAGGCATCTCCTCCTATTAGCATATACTAAAGAAATACAAATTAATTAATATGAAGGTCATATAAATCTCATAAACATCAATAATTTTTCATACTTTTAATAAAGAAAGATAAAAGGTCAGCAGGGGAAGAAACATGGAGATCATGCCCACATTTTCTCATCTTTTTCTTTTCATCTTGAGAAGTTTGCCCCCCTAAAGCCAGAAATAGGAGGTGGCGAGGAGGTAACAGGAACTGTCCTGGGAGAAGCTGAGGCATCTAAACTGGTTCTGAACTTTATTTGGGCAGGAGTAACCACCACTGCTTTCACAATCACCAGTTCCACTCCTGTCTCTAGGGAAAGCTGCAAATTCACAAAAATAGTTTAAAAACATTTCTCCTTTCTTTCCTTTTTTCTTCCTTCCTTCCTCCCTCCTTCCTTCCTCCTTTTTTCCTCTCCCTTTTTTTGTTCTTACCTTCTTATAATCTTTTGCCTTTTGTATGATTCCCTCCAGCTGCCCAGAATCTTCCACCTCATACATTCCCTTCTTCCTGGCTTGTTAATACCTCCTTCCCCTGCGTCATCTTGGTTTAATGGACTGCAGAACTTATATAGGGGAGACTTTTGTAAGCTAGACTCTCATCCATGTGGGCTAGTGTTTGTCTCCTTTTTCCCAACCTCTTCTATTTAATTTACTAGAGAGTGAAATAACTAGAGTTAGCAATGCAGCACTCCCAGACCTCACTTTTGGGATTAACATATGCCACCATGGAGCTGTTTATTCCATGGAGATATCACCTCAGTTGACATGGTCTCAAAATTTGGAAATTATCAAATAATAAAAGTTCTCCTGGGACTTCCCTGGCAGTGCAGTGGTTAAGAATCCGCCTGCCAATGTAGGGGACATGGGTTTGATCCCTGGTCCAGGAAGATCCCACATGCCACAGAGCAACTAAGCCCGTGCACCACAACTAAGCCTGTGCTCTAGAGCCTGTGAGCCACAACTACTGAGCACACATGCTGCAACTACTGAAACCCGCATGCCTAGAGCCCTGCTCTGCAACAAGAGTAGCCACTGCAATGAGAAGCCCACGCACCACAATTAAGAGTAGCCCCTGCTTGCTGCAACTAGAGAAAACCTGTGCACAGCAATGAAGACCCAATGCAGACAAAAAAATAAAAATAAATAAAATAAAATTATAGAAATGGAAAAAATATTTAAAAAAGCAAAAAACAAAGAAAAGAGTTTTCCTATGATCAAGAATGTAAAATCTGGGGCTTCCCTGGTGGCGCAGTGGTTGAGAGTCCGCCTGCCGATGCAGGGGACATGGGTTCGTGCCCTGGTCTGGGAAGATCCCACATGCCGCGGAGCGGCTAGGCCCGTGAGCCATGGCTGCTGAGCCTGCGCATCTGGAGCCTGTGCTCCGCAACGGGAGAGGCCACAACGGTGAGAGGCCCGTATACCGCAAAAACAAAAACAAACAAAACAAAAAAGAATGTAAAATCTGTTGGGAAAATTAATATTTTCATCCGAGATAACTTATTAAAATGTATTCTTAACTGCACTACTGTCTTTTTCTACCATGACTTATTGGGTGTAGACCACAGTTTTCTTCATTTGTCTCCTGTAGAGATTACAATCAACGTTTGGTTTAGAAGATAGTTTTACAAATGTTTGCCTTAAAAATTGCTCAGTGCTTAAGGAGCTCTTTCTGGATGGTGTTGCTAGCCTTTTTCTAGCCGAGTCATCTTTTTTTTTCTTACTAACTCGTTTCAGTAAATTGTTCACAAAAGTAGAAACATTGTCCATCTGTAATAAACATCCCTGAGAGCAGTAGCCATCACCAGAGCTGTGCACTTTTATAGATATTATTCTATTTTCAGGCTTGCTGACCTTTCGCCTCTTTATTGGTTGCCATAGTGATGATCTGAGCTCTGCTTAATAGAGCTTTACTAAAATGAAGACAGTCAATAAGCTTTTTAACAGTAATGTTTATATTAATAGTTCCTAATAACATGTATCAAAATAAAATTTAGCCATATAAATGTATCCAATAGTGGAGTTTTATTTTTAAAAACATGTTTAGGTACATGTTTATGTAAGTTGCAAATGGTTAAGTACATTCTGTGGCTTTCTTAGAATTCCTGGAATACCTTTGTGAGGAAATAAAAATATGGATGCAACTTGAAATGTAGATTTGAAAGATTATTATGAAGTGGATTATAAAACTTTTTTATAACAGCAAACTTCAGAAGTGCAACTTCCATGGTTAATGATTTCTCATTCAAAGTCAAGTCTGAGATCTCTTGTAGCACCTTGTCCTAAGAACACTCAAGGCCAAGCTGTCCTCATATGCACCTGTACAACTTCTAATGATTTCAGAGGAATCCTGCAACACTCAGAAGAAGGAAAGTTGGTGATCTGCCAAAATTCACCTGGCAAAGTAGAAGAGCATGAAATATATTTGTTTCCAAAGTTCACTTAACAGTTTTAAATATTTTACTCATTGGTAGTAGATAGACTACTATTTTTAGGCTTATAGTGAAACTTTTATGAACACATCTTTGAGGAATTTGATTCTTTTTCCTTTAGAATTAAATAATATTTGTTTTCAAATTATGTTCACATATTCTGGTTAACATGTTGTAAGTAAAATTCAAGTACATTTAGTATAATAAGCTCTCCTGGGTTGTCATTACCAAGAAGGAAGTCTGACTTAATTCCTCCTCTCATTAAGAACTAGCATATGTTTTTTGGAAGAAATCAGATAATAAATAAGTGAATCTATGATGTGCCAGGTGGTGATAAGATCCAGGAAGTTAAATAAAACAGGACAAGTGTATAGAGAGTAAACGGGGAGTGAGAAGGAAGTACTATTTTAGATAGAGTTGTCAGCCAAAACCATCATCTCTGCCTGCATTATTGCATCAGGCTTCTAATTGGGTTGTAAGTATTTTCCAGGTAAACATCCTCGCCACAAACATTTTTGCAGCTAACAGTTTTTGCCGTATAACTAATTGGCCGTAAGGTAATTTTGCCATGAAAGATGAAATAACTGGTTGACAGTCTGGTTTCATTTCTCCATTGATGGAGTACTCCTATTTTTATATTAGATAAATCTTAGCCCTCATAATGGTCTCTACAGTGATGAGTAGATGTGGTGATCTTAAAATACTGGATGATAACAATTATATCGACTTGATAGAAAAGACAGTAGTAAATTACTGGAAGTGTGAAATAAGAGAATGTAAAGCCAGATTGCATACGATACTAGAAAATGATAACATATTGGTTTGCAAATCCTTCGGTGATTTGAAGGTGCAGAGTTGAACCCACATTTCCCATGCAACTTTGGAATGTCTATCAGTAGACGTGTGACAATTTGCCAAGAACAAACAACAGCATAGAGGTTTTCGTGAAGCAATACAAAGCTCAGTTACAAGTATGCATCCGGACATTTGGAAACTGATACCTCTCTTAATTAAGGAAGAAATTTTAGCGAAAAGGTGTGATGCTGAATGAGGAGACGAATCAACAAGCAAAAACAAAAGGTATAAAATACTATGAACGAAAGACTTGGAAGACAAGTACTTAGGTACAACTCATTAAATAAAATGAGTTATTTATGCCGTATCACCATGAATCTCTTACACATTTTACATGTATTCAAATATTTTGTATTTCACTATAAAGTCTTTTAAATTTTGTTATTCATTTTTCACTGTTTCATTGTTTCCTTTTTTTTTTTTTTTTTGCGGTACGCGGGCCTCTCACTGTTGTGACCTCTCCCGTTGTGGAGCAACAGGCTCCGGACGCACAGTCTCAGCGGCCATGGCTCACGGGCCCAGCCGCTCTGAGGCATATGGGATCTTCCCGGACCGGGGCACGAACCCATGTCCCCTGCATCGGCAGGCGGACTCTCAACCACTGCGCCACCAGGGAAGCCCCATTGTTTCCTTTTTAATGTCACTTTTATTTTTTGTTATTTTATCTTTTACAGCAGAATTGCCTTATGGCCAAGTAGTTATTCAGCAAAAATGTTTGCGGCAAAAATGCTTACCATGAAAATACCAGATACATTGTAATTGGTTTCTTAGCTTTTACTTTGTGCCCCTAGTGTCTGTTCACACAGTGGTCACTCAAGATATGTTAGATCCTATCTTTTGTCTGTTCAGAACCCTGTGCCAGCTTCCACTTGGAATACAATTCACAGTCCTTTTAGCCTTCAAGACCCCACATGATCTTTTTCTTTTTGACCTCCCTGACCCCATTTCCTTCTACCTTTCTCCTCATTTACTGCACTTGAGGCAAAGATTGTTCCCGAACACTCCAAGTAGGTCTCCACCTCAGGGCACCTTGCACTTGCTTTCCTTCTGCTGGGAACATGCTTCCCTGAGATACTTCTCTTGTAGCTCCCTGCCCCCTCCTCAGAGTGGCCTTCTGTGACCAGTCTCTCTAATGTAGTGTCCCACCATCACTTTGTCTCTTTGTTCTGTTTTCTTTTTCTTCATAGCACTTATGATCTCTTGCTTTTGTATTACATACCCATCTGTGGTTGTATGAGAACATAAGCACCACAGAGCAAGGATTTGGGCTCTCTCACTCACTGCTATATTTCCATCACCTGGAATAGTGGCAGCATATTGCAAGAGCTCAGTAATTATCTGTGGCTAAAAGAATGAATGTGCCTTAAGGATGGATTGCTGAAAAATGGGGAGAAAATAGTAATAAAATGTCAAATGGTTTGGAGGTTTTAAAAAGGATCGCAGGTGCTAGTGCTTTCCATGATCCTAATTCTATCTTCCATTGTCACCTAGCAGAACGGAACTACAACTGCATCCTCACCTCAACTCCCTTTCCCCGCCTTTGCTTTTATCATAGAGAGTCTTCACCAACTAACATGAGTGCATACTGTGTAGCTGCACATTATAGATGTAAAATTTTGGTGATCGCATTTCCGATTTCTATATTACTTAACGTGGGTTAACATATGGTCCTGTTCTTTCTTTTTTTGATTACAGCATCACCAAATGCCCCAAAACTCGGACCCATGGAGCTGACCATTATTATTACTGTGCCAGTTTGCCTCCTGTCCATAGCTTCACTGCTGACAGTATGGGCATGCCAAGGTCGACTGTGCACCTACAGAAAGAAAAAGAGACCAAACGTGGAGGAGCCCCTTTCTGAGTGCAATCTGGTCAATGCTGGGAAAACTCTAAAAGATCTGATTTACGATGTGACTGCCTCTGGCTCTGGCTCTGGTATGTGCCTATTGTTCATTTTTCAATAAGAAAAACTCTACTTAAAACTAACACCCATTTTAACAAGAAAGGGCCCAAATATTCTTAATTCCATTGTTTAAAATGCTTGATATGGTACATTCTGGCATGGAAACTCCTTTCAGGATTTGATGAAGAATAAAAACTGTCCTGGCCTAAAGAATGAAGTCTTATCAATTGCTTTTTGTGCCTTTAGGTGTTCAGATTCTCATTTCCACATGCCTTCAGAATTTATTTCTGAAGCCAGAAAGAGTTTTTTTTCTCTGCCCTCTCCCACATTATGGTTAGTAATAATCATGGTTGCCGTCTTGGTCACGTTTCATGGGCACAAAATAGTTACGGGGCTTAAGCAGTTGAGTTCTGGGGAAAACATATTAGTTATGCAAAGTAGTGTTCTTTGCTTGTGATTATAAAGGTCTTTGGAATCGGTCCCCCGGGATCAAGAATGTGGTCTTAAAGCATAGAAACGGAAGATGAAAGGGAGCAGCACAGCGTTCCTGGGCTGGCTTGTGCTCCTAAGGTTATATGACAACTCTTTCCCTCTTTAATGGAACTTCAGAACCCCTGATGAAGCAGTTCAAAATACCAGGCTGTATTATGGCTTAAATGAGCCTTTCTCATAGCACAAAGCAGCTGAGGGCCTTTTGTGTTTCCGGTGACAGAAGAGCGTTGACCCCCGACCCACATCCCGTAATAACAAACTCCCTAAAATGGCAGGGGACTCCCAACTTTCATGTATAATTCCAGAAATCCTGTCAGCATGTGGTGTTGCAGAAACATGAACGAGGGTAAGCCTAATTGAGTCATTTCAGGCACCCCTGCATCCCATCTTGCTTTGGAAAGATCATTAAGGATGATTACCCCAAACAGATTTTGAGGAACTCCCTTGCCCATGGCCTTTGGGAGTGTCCAGGCAGGCATAATTAGCAAGGGCAGGTGACAGAGGGTTGGTAGCATCTATGTGGGCATCCATATTTAGCAAGAAGCAGCTTTGGACTCAGAAGTATTTATCAGAAAAGAGAGGCCTAGGGCTTCCCTGGTGGCGCAGTGGTTGAGAGTCCACCTGCCGATGCAGGGGACATGGTTTCGTGCCCCGGTCCAGGAAGATTCCACGTGCCGCGGAGCGGCTGGGCCCATGAACCATGGCCGCTGAGCCTGCGCGTCCGGAGCCTGTGCTCCGCAACGGGAGAGGCCACAACAGGGAGAGGCCACAACAGTGAGAGACCCGCGTACCACAAAAAAAAAAAAGAAAAAAAGAAAAGAAAAGAGAGGCCTAATTATGTCATCCAGAAAGCCCAGATAGTTGGCTGCTTCTGGGTTCAAGATCGCTTGCTCACTGACCAAAGCCTCAATGTTTACAACATCACTGCACAAATCAGGCGGCATGTTTTCAAAGGAGGAATACTGGAAAGAGTATCTCCAAACTGCGAAGTTTATAAAACTGAAATCCAGATTAAATTGTTGGATAGAAAGTTGACATTTTTTCTTTAAAAGTAAAACTTACTAGGATTTAATACTCTTTCCTTCCTTGAGTGTTACCTTTTGGGGCCCACTGCTCCCTAACTTCCTGAGCCCTGGCAACGTTCTAGGCTCAGAATATAGGCACAGAAAGCTCTGATTTGTGCCAAATTCCTTGAAACCTTATACAATTTATTAAAAGGTTCAAGTGATTAAATAACCATCTATTTAATCCCCACCAAACCTTTCAGTTCGTATGAAGAGGTAAGGCAGAAATATGTGTTTTGGAGCTACTTCTTGACTATACTTAAGATTGACCAAGGATTTCCCTTTCAAATAAAAGTAATGAAGATTTTATAACTGGAGACTGGATATTTAGTTTAAGAAAGCGGTTGTGAGCCAGGGCATAAAATCAAAAATTAACGTTAAGTTTTTTGGTATTTTTGTGCATCTTGAAACCTAAATCTGGACTTATTGACTGCTGGACCCTTTCCTCTTTAGATTATTCTAAGTTCTCTCTTAAAAGAGAGCCGTGAATATACCCAAGCATGGATGATTTCTTTAATGATCAACTTAAAATAGTTCTAGGCACTTTTCTCCAAAGCCAGCTGCATATGTTTGCCAGTGACCACTGGCTAACAGTAATGGATGGCCATACTGCCTTTGATCATCAGGGAGAACGGGTCCATGTGTAGCAAGGCTTCTGTCACAAAAGCTCACCCATAGGAAGGAAATCAGTTCTGCTTCTCCTCCGCTTCTCTTCCCTGGACAGCGACCTTAAGCAAGAAGCAGCTTTGTCAGATGTTGAGAGACAAAAATTATGAAGCATATCCCGACCTGGTCAGGGACAGATTTCGAAGAGATATAATGTTCGCAAGAGAGGAAAATGGACTGGTGTTTGACGGGATGGTCTTTGAGAGATCATGGTGTCTCAGGTGGCTTCTAAGAGGCTTGGTAGGTTTCTGCTTTCCTGTCGTGATATAACACTACTGAAGGATGGTGACATTTCCATAAGTCAGGCATCAGCTTCTACAGCCCCTGGTAAAAAAGAGTAACATAGCAGGGAGAGCCAAAGTCCATGTGTCTTCAAAGGAAAGCTCTAAGTGTGTAACACAAAAATTACTCAGATTATTTTTGGCTTTGAAAGATGCTGAAGCAATTTTCATTGTTTTACCTCCTCAACTTAATTGCTGTGCTCAGTACCATAGATGAAATCCTTCTTTGTCCCTGGTCTGAGGCATTGATTATGTGCCTGATCCATTTGCAGTTTGAAAACATTGGCTTATCTAGTTCTCTAGCCAATTGTTGTTGTTGTATTGTTGGTATTGTTGTCGTTGTCATTGTTGTTGTGACTGGTCGTGGTGATGCTTTTGTGAGTTTGTGTGTGTGCAAGACGAGGGGAGGGAAGAGAGAGAGATTGAAATTGTACTTTGGCTTAATAATTGTTAGTACAACTTTCATTGTGTGGCAAGTAGTGAAACTGACTACGGCTGACAAAAATATCCTGGATAGTTTGCTGCTAGAAATCTTTCCAGCTGGGGAGGACTGTAGTCATATCCCCTGAATGGTGAGAGCATAAGAATTTGGATTGAAAAACAGTGTTTTAGTTGTAGGTCTGACTTCCACTTATTCCTGGGCAAGTTTTTGACTACCACACAGCCCCAATTTTCTCATCTCTAAATGATAAAGTTGAACCAGATGATCTCAGAAGAACTTTCTGGCTGTGAGGCTTTGTGACTAATTGTTGAGATCCATAATAGCAAATTTATAGTCTGTGCTTATTTAGTCATGGTGGGTGGTTCTCATGCACATGAGAACATCTGAATAAACTGGCTCATTTCAGGAGTAGAGGTCGAAGCCTACAGGAGCTTACAGGGTTGTTGCCATAAGGGTTTCCCAGCCATCTGAGTACAATGACAACTAAACATGACTTTCCCAAATAAATTATACTGTGACCTCTTTAGCTATTTTCCTTCTAATTATAAGAGTAATAAATATTTATGGACTATTGTGGACATTAAGCAAATGTAAAGAATTAGAAAGGAGAATATCACAATTTGCTTCACCCTGATTCCACTAAATAGAAATACCCATCATAGCATTTAGCATATATTCTTTTCAGTCGTTTTCCCGTGAATATTTTCAATAGCTAGATACACTTATCTAGATGGGTAGAATTTGCTATGCTATTTGTCTTTAACAAAAGTATTTTTTCACTTAACAAGGTATGGTTTTTATTATAGCAGAAGTACTTTCCTATGTCATTAAGAAATAACTCTTCATAAACAGCACCATTATTTTTGGCTCTAAGTAATCCATCCTTAGACATAATGTTAAGGGCAAACCATTATTGAGCATGTAATAGGCCAGATACTGTGCTAGGTGCTTAACATGCTTATTAATTCTCAAAGTATCCCTATGATATAGGTAATATTATTGCCCACAGGTTTTCAGGCAAGGAAGCTGAAACTCAGAGAAGTTCAATAATTTGCCCATGATTACCATGTGGCACAGATGAAATCTGAACCCAAGCCTTTCTTATCTGTGGTCTCAACCTCTGCACTGTACTTAACAATTTTTCCATTATCAGACACTTTTCCTTACTTTTTCTATAAGTAATAATATATTAAATATCTTGACATAAATTTTTCTGCATTTTTCATTAAATCTTTAGAATAGAATTCTAGAGGTAAAGCTATTGGTTCAAAAGAACCTAAACATTTTACATACATTCAGAATATATTTTCTTTGACTTTCTTTTATTCCACAGAAAATATCCATTTGATATTTTCTATGACTGTACCTTGCTTTCAGTGTAACATGATTGCCTCACTTCATCATTGAATTCAATTCTTCACTTTCCAATTTTAACTTGGTTTTTAAAAAAATTCATAAAGCATTCTCTGTTGTACTAGGAATCATATTTTATTTTAGAGGCTAAAAACTTATGCTTTTTAACCTTTGTGTATTTAGCAAACTGACTGGCTTCAATGTGCAAATCAGAGAGATTTGCAACAATTTTGGAAAATTAGATATCTGCAGTGGCAGGCTATATTCAAGAAATTTTTATTTGTTAATATGAGAAGAGAAATCATAGTAAGAATTTGGAGTGCTTTTTGAGCATGCTTTGACTAAATTAAAGTTTGGTATAATGGTGCTTATTTCTTCGAAATCAGTAAAATTACTAAAGTGGTTAAATGTTTGCTTTTTTATGTGAAAATAATGGTCATCACGACAGTTATTTTCTGGCAATTACTTGTTTTTAATCATCGATTTCATCTTTTCTTTGGTTAGGTCTGCCTCTGTTGGTTCAAAGAACAATTGCAAGGACGATTGTACTTCAGGAAATAGTAGGAAAAGGTAGATTTGGTGAGGTCTGGCACGGAAGATGGTGCGGGGAAGATGTGGCTGTGAAAATATTCTCCTCTAGAGATGAAAGATCTTGGTTTCGAGAGGCAGAAATTTATCAGACCGTTATGCTGAGACATGAAAACATCCTTGGTTTCATTGCTGCTGACAACAAAGGTATTTTCAATCTAATTGGGTCCAGCAAATAAGATATTATGTCTACTATCAGAGGAGAATAAATAATCTCTTTGTTTTAATAAAATCTACGTAAAAGTCTGATTTCTTTTTTGAGGAAAGAAAATGCTTTCCTCTTCTCCACAGATAAATGTGCAATAAATGTAAAATAAAGCAGGGCAGACGAGTGATATGAAGTCATGATGACGCTATAGCCAGCTTGATACTTAAAATATTTGATGACTGGTCTGGCACAGGAGCTAACCAACCGGAACAGAAGCTTCAACTGGAACAGAGTTTTGGGAGAACCCTGCCATGCTAGGTTTTATCCCTTTAGTTGCTGGGTCATAAAAAGATCTGGAGGCATCTTGAGGGTTCAGGAGTTGCTTTGGGTGTCTAGGGCAAAGGAATACCATTGGAAGTTTTGAATAGCAGCTGTTAATTAAACAGGACAGAAATATTTCAATATTTTGATAACTGGTACAAAGATACCAATGAATGATAGTTGAATATTCATCTTTGTTAGGATTATACTTTCATCTGTACAGCAGACCTCAACTCCAGGACTCTAGTTTTCTATGAACATTATTAGAATGGTGGCAAGCAAGACACTTTTAGTGAAATTAATGTACTTTGAGTATGGTTTATATCGTGAGGTTTAACATTAACAACCCCAAATAACACTGCTTTATGAGATTTGTGGAATAAGACAGACCATCAACTTTTTGGTATTTAAATCAATAGTCACAAAATTTTGTGTATATGCCCAGTAATCAGGGACTAGATATAGAGTTTGTGGATTACCTATGCTCTCTTTCTTCTTTTTGCATAGCTTTTACTCACTTAGCTATGTAACAATTCCCTTAAAGGGAAACAGGGAACAAAGGTGAGCAAAACTTGATCCAGTCAATTATTTTTTATTTGTATCAGTTATACTCATGAAGAACTTTGGAGAGGTGGAGATTATAACATCAATCTAGCCACAAATTATCTGTGGCTATCAGAAACCTACCATTACCTAGGAAAATTTTAAATCTATGGTTATTTCTATTTAATATAAGCTTGATCATGAAAGTATTTATGATTCATTAGATGGCCAAAGGGAAGTTTAGTGTTATTATACATTTTGGCCATAGTTATGTTTGCTGATGATTTGTCTTTTCTGATTTGCCAGGGAGAAACTGAATAAAGCCAAGTCAAGCCAGGGAGAAACTGAGCTTAAAAAAGGAAAAGGTTCTTTCCAAATTCTTAACTATACTATTGAAAATGAAACATTTCTTATTAAGCTGTTAAGAACTTTTACTTTTTCTTCGTAACATTGAGCTAAACTATCTACTGGTTAGCTTCATTCGCAATGTTATGAAAGCAGTAATGACTACCGTTATATGGATCATCCTGATAGAGCTAATTTAATCATGACATTTATTGGATTATAAAACAATATGCACAACAAAGATCACCCTTGATTGTCTCTTCTTCAGTTTAACTGGTCTACCTGTGTCAATGGCTTACTTGTCAGTGGCTTTGATTCCAAGTGGTCTCTAACATCACTTTCATTTTCATGCATTTCTATATCTTTTGCAACATTTACAGTTTCACTCTTTAGTTTAGTCAACTGTCTGACAAAGACATTGATACGAGAGGGCAAAGATAGCCGCTGGTGTTAAGCAGGGAGAGAGGTGTAAGTGTTAGTTTTATATGTGGTCAGTTTATTAGTGAACTTTATCATGTTATGTTGATTTTTGCATCCCTAGGAAATGTTATCACTACCTGGATTTGGAAATTAAATACTTGGATAACCAGGAGCTCTTGTACATAAAGCACTAAGTACAAAAATTCCTTAGCAAATGTTCTTTAATTATAGTTCCCTTTCACTGAGGATCAAAACTGGTCAGGACTTCCCAGGGCTATTGTAGACATCTGATTCTGAAAGCTAAAGCTAAGTCTAGGGACTCTAATACCTAGAGAAATTTTAGGCTAATTTCTCGTCTGCTAAAAATCTTTTATAAACTGGATTAGCTTTGGTTAAATAAGGTAAATTATTTGAAAAGGTCTAGTAATTGTGTTTGGCACTTATATTAAGCTTTGAGGGAAATCATAAATTTCATATTTTGAAAGATGAATAATATGACCATCCTTGGAATGTTAGAGTTTTATGATAGTAATAATACTTTGTGTAAATTTGTTATATTTCTGTTTTTATTGGTACAATCTTTCTTAAAAGCTCAAGAATAATTTATAACACAACGCTGAACCTAAATGCATCTCTCAGTAGTTTCTGCCATAATGTGGTTGCTATTACCAGCAGGTATTGATATAGAGGGAATAAGAAAGGAGTAGTTCAGTTGGTAGAATCACTGCCTCACAGCTTCCTATAGCAATGGTGGGTACATGTAACAGGTTCTAATATGTCAATAGGAATTCATTGAGAATTTTCACCCTACTAACTTGGACTGTAAGTATTATCACGGAAGGAGTTAACTTTGCTTTGTTAACAACACAGATTTGCTTTAAACACTGACATTTGTTAAAAGCTTTTGGCTTCTTTCTCAACATAAACTTACAGCAACAAAATAACTTTTTCCTGTTAGATAATGGAACTTGGACTCAACTTTGGCTTGTCTCTGAATATCATGAACAGGGCTCCTTATATGACTATTTGAATAGAAACATAGTGACAGTGGCTGGAATGATCAAACTGGCACTTTCAATAGCTAGTGGTCTGGCCCACCTTCATATGGAGATTGTTGGTACACAAGGTATGTATTTTCTTTCTAATTTTTTTTCTCCTTGAATATGAAGATAGAAACACTAAGTTGTATTTTAGTGTTCAGCTGTGTTTTAGTTTATTACAATTATCAAATGTAAAGAAACACTAAAGGTATTTTATAAAGCTGAAGGTTTTGTCATGATATAGCCAACTCTCATCTACATACTTGTCATTTTGTATACTATCCATAATAATATTTTTATTCCTAGTGGCTCTATCTTTGCTATTTACAATATGTACCTGAGAGATCTTGCTTTGGTGGCAAATGCTCTATTTTCAGAGAATACAAATGATTTAACTCTTTACCTTTGATAATTAAAATAATTAGAAAGAGTTATTCTGACCTTAAAAAAATACTTATATATCATGTACTTGAACTCCAAATAATACACACTGTCTCGTCTGTTTATTGAGTTAATAGAGAATTGGCTCTAGAAAGTCAGTCTCGTCACCGTAGTGCTTCTCAGATTTGGATTCATGATCCCTTTAAACTCTTAAAGATTATTGAGGACCCCAAAAGTTTGTATATTTGGGTTATATCTATTAATATTTACTATATTAGAAACTAAAATTGAGAAATTTTAAAGTATTTATTAATTTACTTTAAGTATAATAATTAACCAATTAAATATTAAAATAAATAACATAATTTTTAAAAGTTACATAATTTTTGTAGTACAAAAGCCAATCTAGCTAAAATAATGCCATTTTACACTTTTGCAAATCTCCTTAATGTCTGGATTTTCATACCTGTTCTTCATTTAGTCTGTCCCAGTATGTTGTTTTTGGTTGAAGTATGTGAAGAAAATGTGACATCACACAGATATGTAGTTGGAAAAGAGCCTTAAGGACCCCCAGGGATCTTTGGGCCGCATTTGAGAACTGCTGGTGTAGGGTGGTAGAAGTTTGAAACTTGTTTTGTAAGAGAATATTTGCTATGTTCTTATGTGGACATAGCAATGCTAATACTTTCCCTACTTATTCAGCAAATATTTACCAGTGGTTACTAAATGTCACCTAGTGTTCTAAGCATTGGAGGCACGGTGATGAGTAAGACATAGCCACTGCCCTTAGGTAGCCTACAGTCTAGTTGGGAGGGACAGATAATGCATATGAATGAGTAAGGTAATTTAGATAGTGATAAGGGCTATGAAGAAGGCAAAATGGGATAGTCTGATGGAGAATGACTTGGAATGTAGAATGGGGGTCAGGGAAGACCTTTCTTAGAAGATAACATTTGAGCCAAGTCTTCAAGATGACGCCTTTCAGAGAGGTTCAATCTCCAGTAATGAAAAAAGTGAATATGTTTACCTTATGCTTCATAGGTAAACCTGCTATTGCTCATCGAGATATAAAATCAAAGAATATCTTAGTGAAAAAATGTGAAACTTGTGCCATAGCAGACTTAGGGTTGGCTGTGAAGCATGATTCAATACTGAACACTATTGACATACCTCAGAATCCTAAAGTAGGAACCAAAAGGTAAGATAACTTACTTTGGTAGCATACTGAGACTTATGACTGCCCATAAACATGAATGCCTGGGATATGTGTATAGGGAGGTGGGTGGAAATCCAAAGTTGGAAACCATTAGGCCCAAGAAAGCAAGAAGTCTTCTCTGGGTCACCGAGAAATCAGTGGCACAATGGTTATAAAGCAAGAAGCGTTGGCATTTGGTCATATAGAAAGTAGCTATTTGTGTGGGGAGTCCAGTGGAAAGGAATGGTGGAAGTGATGGTGATATATTATTTTTAGCGTGCCACATCTGAGAATAGTTTTCCTACAGAGAGGAGGAAAAAAATGTTAGCAGTGTATAGCTCCTCCAAAGCCTTTATATCAATCCTTCAATGCCTCGTAAATGAACTGAAACTCAGGGCTAGTTCTATACATTCAGGTCCTAACAACAGATATAGAATCAATACACTGAACTAGATAGGTGATATAATATATATATATCTATATAATATAGGTTATATAGATATATATCTATATAATATTCTCTCAATATTTAAAAATATTATGTAACATATTTACCTATAGTTGTACTTATCCATAAGTCTCCCTAGTTGATGTGTATTAAGGTAATATGAGTTGGACACAATTCCCACTTTCAAGGAACAGAATCTCTGAAAGTTAAGAACAAGCATGATTTATATAGAGCATACCACACGTATGTCAGGACAGACCCATTAGTAATGGGATTCCTGGTGTTTTCTTATTATAGCCAGACTGTGGCCATATGGCCAGCATACTTCTGTTTCCTTTCATTTGAATTTCAGGATCTGTGCTACTTTGGCATAATTCCAGGTTTCTTGACCTTGAAATCAGAAATAACCAAAACACTTTCCTGGAGTTGTTAAAGGCCCTTGAGAGTAGAGAATTTCTAAGCTGGTATAGTTAGCCTACAAGCCATATTTGAGATTCCAGGCCAGTCCCTCTGAGTCCTTCACTTTGTTCCCTGGGAGACTTTAATGGGGCCCCAGAAACACTTCAGGACAATTTATTCAGACTGGGCAGCCCTAAGGGACCTCTTCTTTTTTCCCTTTAAAAAGCAAGTTTTAACTTGTCCGTCAGGGAAGTCTGGGATGCTGGATTCCTTCAGAGAATCTAAAACTTTTAAAATATTGGGGAGAGTGTTGCATCCTCACCTCAATATTCTGAGAAATCCTCGAAATATCCCTAAGACAGCTGGGCTCAGTCAGGTCCCAGGGACTGTAGAATTTTTGATTTAGTCCTATTCAAGCAAGGCTGTAATTTTATTGGAGCCAATATATAATATGAATATATGTCTTGGAGCCAATGTATAATAACATTGTTCATTCAGAGCAGGTATTTGTGGAATGATGCTGAGCACTGTGTTGGAGTACTGGGCCCACCATGATGAATAGAACATACTCCTTGCCCTCAAGGAGCTTTCTTGGCTACAAACTACTGGAAATTGAGTTCCATCTTTCCTATTGAGTGCTTTCCAAGTATTTGGCTCCTGGCCCACAGGCTTTAACACTAGGATGATCTCTAGTTCTATTTAAAATGTTTTTAAAATTATCGTTCAATAACTAAATAAATTTATAAATAAATAAAACACACAATTATGTCAATAGATGCAGTAAAAACATTTAACTAAATTTAATCTCCATTATTGATAAACACTCCCAACAAACTAGAAATGAAAGGAAACTTTCTTAATCTTATAAAGGACTCCTACAAAAAACTTACAGTTAGCATCACACTTAGTGAACCCTGGCCCCCTGCATTGGGAACGCGGAGTCTAAACCACTGCGCCACCAGGGAAGTCCAGTTAGCATCATACTTAATTTTATTCTGTTATAGTGGCTCAGATCAACCTGTAAATTTGATGTAAACTGCCTTAACATATTGTATATCAGGATTTATTAACATTGTGTTTTACTGGACTGCTATAAACTCATACACAGAATCTGAAGTGTGCATGTTTTTGAAGGTACATGGCTCCTGAAATGCTTGATGATACAATAAATGTGAATATCTTCGAGTCCTTCAAACGAGCTGACATCTATTCTGTTGGTCTGGTTTACTGGGAAATAGCCCGGAGGTGTTCAGTTGGAGGTAAGATTTTGGAAATATTCTTTGTGTCTGCCTTTCCTTGATGCTCTAATTCAATGCACTATATTGAATCGTTTCTAAATATTTAAGAGATTACCTTTTGGTGATATCTTTCCAGTGGCAAAAGTGGAGCATTTTGAACAGAACGGAGATTTTAGGTTGTGATTACCGCTTAGTTTTCCTGATAATTCTGATTCCCATAATAATACTTTGCAAAGCACTTGAAAATTTTCTTCTTTGAGCTGTATTCCTATTTTATATCAGAAATTAAACCCAAGGAAGCTAAATGACTTGCCAAGGCCGCAGGACTTAAATAGAAGTCTTCTGGTTCTCGGGCTTTTCTTGTTCATTTCTTTCCGGTGATGATGTATGTGTGGGGATTAAAGTGGAGGACAGAGGTAAGCAAAGACTAACTTCCTGACTCTACTTCTCCCAGCAGTTTAGAGATTAATAATGAGAGGAAGAATTTGGGAAGATGAAACCCTGTAAATGCAGTCTGATGAAGTTGTTTCATCAGTGGAGAAAAGTTAAATCCTGGTAGAAAATGATTTAGATTTTTCAGTTTCAAGTGAGACAGACTTAGTCCTAAACCTTGGTTTAGCAAGTCCTAAACCTTGGTTTAGCAACTTCCTGAACTTTAGGTGAGTTATATGGTCTCACTTTCCTCATCTGTAAAACGAAGATAATAAAACTGACCTCTTGGGCTTTAAGGATTTAATGGACTAATTCAATTAATTCATGTGAAGCTTTTTGTATAGAGCCTGCTCATAGTAAACATTCAATGAAAGAACTGTCATTATTAAACCACTGTCAGTTTTTGCATTTTGTATTGATGTCATTTTGCCTTACATAAATCTCATATTTAAAAAAATGAAAAGCTTAAAAGTTTAAAATTATATTTGAATGAGAAAACATGCTTTCCCCCTTTTATTCCTAGGTTAGATAATAAAATATTCAGGAAGATGAAACTGTTCACAGAAGCAATAGACTTAGAGTGGTGCAGAAACAGTACATGGACACTGGAATCCCCAAGCCTGGGATCGAGTTCCAGATCTGCCACTTACTAGCTATGTGACCTTGAGAAAATTCATGACACTCTTTGTGCCTCAGTTTCCTGATTCTGTAAAAATGGGATACTATGTACTTTCTTTAGTCAGTGCTTTTGAGGAATAATTAGTTAAAACATGTAAAGGGCTTAGGAAGGTGCTTGGTAAATAGCAAGATTCAAACATGTTACTATTTTTTTTAATTTCATACTGATATTTGTCTAGATTTGCTTTTAGATTTTTGTCCTTAAATTTTCTTCAACAGTTGAAATGGTAATTTAGTTAACATGATTTGAATTTCATTTTCTAAATTATGCCAATCTTAAATATTTAAATTAAAAGAACTATAGTTTAATTCAATTGATTCTGTAAGGATATTCTTGAGCTCAGGTAACATTCTGATAATTAAAGTCAAATCTTTGTCTATTATTTGAGACTCTTTAAATATTAACCTTCACGTTGAACTGTTCATCTTCAAATACCTTTGGCCATTTCTCTGGAACATTCTCAGATCTAGTAGCTGTAAAATCCAAATGTAAAAAACTCAGCTCTTAAAAGATTGCCTAACAATTTTCAAAAAGAGAAAGCTATTGTGTTTTGAAAAGGAGAAATATACTTCATTCATGGAGAAATATACGTCATTCACAGATCAGTGAGGCTTGCTGTAAATTTTGTAATTAGATATTACTTCTGAATTGCACAATGGCATTTTATGAAAATCAAAATTTACATAATTTTCATAATATAAAATTATATTTTTATAATTATTAAGTTATGTAAATGTAACATGATATTTTATATAAAATATATGTATAATTATATAAAATTATATATTTTATACAGTAATTACATATACTTTTGCCTCATATAACTTGTTTAATTATCAAAATTATATAAATTTTCATAGTATAAAATTTCATAAACTTATATAACTATTCAACTTAGTGCTTTAAACTTATATCTTTGGTTTTACAATGATACATAATTTTAATAAACCTGATTTTCCAGTTTTCCAGGGTACCACTTGTGCCTAGAAAACTTAATTGGTATTATTTTGAAGTAAACATCTTTGTTTATTATTCACACTGGGAAATTTATTACGCAACTTTTTTATAGGAATTGTTGAGGAGTACCAGTTGCCTTATTATGACATGGTGCCTTCAGATCCCTCAATAGAGGAAATGAGGAAGGTTGTCTGTGACCAGAAGTTCCGACCAAGTATTCCAAACCAGTGGCAAAGCTGTGAAGTAAGGCTATGTTCTTATGTATATTTTTCCCATTATAATTTTGAGGTAAGTATCAGGGTGGATTTTCAGAGGCCATAGTCCTCTTTATCTAGGCATCCAATTCATTTCATGTATGTAGGTATATGTCTTCATATAAGCTTCAGAAGAATTTTATTCCCTTTAGCTGTCAGTATCATAAGGCTAAGTTATGTGTCAGGAACAACCTTGACATCCCAGTGACTTCACACAAGACTTTATTTCTTGCTATGCCAAGTCCCCTGTAGGTTAGGCAGCTTTCATTGGAATCTGTGCTCCCTGTGGTGATTCAGTAATCCAGGTGACTTTGATCTTGTGATGCTGCTATCTAAACACATAGTTTCCAGAGGTCTAGGTCAGGAGAAGAGAGGAGCTGGAGGGTCACACACTGGCTCTCTAATACTTTGGCTCAAGTGACACATTTCATTTCCACTCATGGTTCATAGACCAGAACGAGTCACACGGTCCCATCCAGCTGGAAGGGAGCTGGGAATGTCGGGAACACAGGCATATTCGGTGGGTAGTCAATGTCTGTGCTACACAGAGTATTACAATTTCAGTCATCCTTAGAGTCAATAAATTATTCCTAATCCCTAACTTGCTGAAGTTTGAGTTTATTCTCTTCCATCAGAAAAGCTTCCCCATGGCAGGGACCATTGTTGTTTAGCTCCTCATCTTGTACCACACATGTAGTAACCATCATAGAGCAGACATATTGCAATGCTTGTTCTGCCTGTGTGAAGAGAGAGACTTCTCTAGCTCCCACAGGAAGTAAAAGGGAAGGTGGAGGAAAGACTATAAATCATCTAACTAGTTCCACAACTATTTTAATGCTTTAATCTCCCCCATCCCAATTATGACTGTTTGTCTTCTGCCATATTTAAATGTAATGCTTGAGGCGATTTTTTTGGTGACATCTTTTAGTTTTGGCTCTGTCATATCTTATACGGTTACGTTTTTCCTCATTTTTCCTCTCCTTCATGTTTCGCTCAACTCATTTCCTATTTAAGGCAAGATTTATGTCCTGATATTTCTATTTTGTGTAGATAGCTTACCTATATACTCATTTGAGAAGCAGAATTTGAGGCATTTATAAGCAAATTGAAATTAAATTAAAATTTTTTCTGATATTAACCATTTCATGCATATGAGAGGATATTAACATATATGTAAAGTTATATGTAAAGATAATAGAATTCATGACCAAGTTTAAAGAATAGGACACTTCCAATACCTTTGAAGATTCCTCACCCCTCTGAGAGGCTACTATTATAACTAATCATTTTATTATTGCCTTGCTTTGCTTTAAAATTTAGCCATACATATATATATATATATATATATGTACGTGTATATGGCTAACTTTTGTTTATTTGTGAAATATATTGACACTTACTATAGATATTCTTCTTAATTTTTTTTACTTTACCTTATATATGTATAGCTATAATCTGTTTATTTTCATATCTGTGTAGTATTCCATTGTATGTATCTAATTTCTTTTTTTCACTCTACTGTTGATTGTCACATGTGTGATTTTTAGTTTCTTTTAAAACAATACTGCTGTGTGTGTGTGTAAAAATTATTTCTTTAGGGTATAAAACTATAGATTCTTTTGGGGTGCCTACATAGATGATCATATCCCCAAATAATGAGAGTCCGGGGCCTCATACCTTTCTTATTGCAGTTTCTAGGATTTCCAGTATAATGTTGTGTGAAAGTTATGATAGTTTTGCCCCTTAAAACTTTTCATGTCTTACCTTTTACACCTTTTTTTATATTAGTTTTGTTTTTTATTGTTTGTTTTGGGGTTTTTGTTTTCTTTTTAAAATTTTCTTTGTTTCTTGTTCTGATTCTGTAAAAATGCCATTTATTTGTTTTGTTTTGTTTTAAATATACTTTTGCTTTTTACTTATGTTTAGACTTTTCTCTTTGCTTTTTAAAATGTACTTTATTTTTTAAATATTTTATATCATTTAATTCTAGCATCTAATGTTTTGATAGGTTTGATTTTCCTGTTTGTTGTTTTGACTAACTCTTGCTTGTGATACTTTATTTCCTCATCTTCTTGTGAATTTTCACTATGAGCTCAGGCTTACTGCAACATTTTAAGGCTAAGGTTTGATTTTTTCTTTACCAAGATCAAAGATTTAGACAATTTTCTTCACAAAGTTCCTTCTAAGACCAATTCATCCTTACAGTCTGGACTTTGTAAATGTCTTGATCTGACACCTTCTGTGTGCTTTGGGCTGTATTTCCTGTCTTTCACATATTGTCCATCAATTCTGAAATTCTAGGCTGTGAGATCAGCACATGCCATCAGAGCAACGCCTTGCTTCAGTGATTTCTTACGCCTCTCTGGATTCACGCATTCTCATTGTTTTCCCCTCTGAGTATTTATCTTATTTATTTACCAGTTCACTTATACTGATTTTTTTTAATTCAAAATTTTTGATATTAGTATTTAGATCATTATTTTATTGTGGCATAATTTACATATGATAAAATGAATAAATCTTAGTATATAGTTTGATGACTTAAAAAAAATGTATATGTGTGTACTTACCATCCAGAGCAACACAGGGAATTTCCAACCCATCCCTTATCCATTTTTGTCTTTCATGTCCTTTCTTAGAATAGTTTAAAAGATAGTCATTCTACCATATTCCCAGAATTTTCAATTAAAAGAGGATTAATAGCCTCCCTCTATAGGATTAATATCTGTGTTTTGACAGGATTTTTAAAAATATTTTAATTCCACTACAAAGATTTTAAAGAAAGTTTACATATTCTGAAAGCTCAAGGGCAGAAATTGTTAGCTTTTTTATATATAACATATATAATTTCTTAATTGAAAGCATTTTATTTTCATGCAGCTTGAAATAAGAGGAAAATTTTCATAAAATGCATACATAAAATGCATAAAACGATTAATCGTTTCAAAGATTATTGATCATCTCAAGAAGATAAAGCTATTCAATTGATTTCACTTACTCTAAAAGGATGTTGTGTAAGGTGGCCATATTCTCTTTCCTAAAATTACATCCAACAGAGTAGGTGGAAGACAAATAAACAACTAATCACTAAACAGAAAAGACTAAAACAAATGAAACTGGTCCATCATTTCACATTATGCTAATCAAACATGACCTTAAAAATGATAGTGTAATTCCATAAACCAAAATGCCACTGAGCAAAGGCTCCCTATCATCTCCTATAGCTACCTTCAAGGTCCACAAATGATGGCTTCAAATCATCTAGCAGATCAGTGGGCCCTGTGCCTCTGCCTGAAGCCAGAGGAGATCGCCTGGCCCCTTTCTGAGAGGAGACACCTGGCCTGTCTGAGAGAAGACACCCTGGTCTCCCTAGGAGAGGAGGTGCCCTGATCTCTGTTTGAGGGGAGACAGCCTGGGCTCTGTCTGAGGGGAGAACCCTGGTCTTTCTATGCTAGAAGTTGACCTGGTCTCTGTCTGAGGGGAGAAACTTTTTTTCTCTGTTTGAAGGGAGAGCCTGGTCTTTTTCTGAGAGAAGTCACCTTTGTCTCTGTCCATGGGGAGACATTCTGGTCCCTCTCAGGGGAGATGCCTTAGTCCTTGTCTGAGGGGAGACAGTCTGGTCCCTTTCTGAGAGGAAATATCCTAGTCCTGGTCTGAGGGTAGATGTCCTGGTCTCTGAGAAGAGACACTCTAGTCTTTTTCTGAGAGAAGTCACCTTGGTCTCTTTCTGTGGGGAGATGCTCTGGTCCCTCTGAGGGGAGATGACCTGGTCTCTGTCAGTGGGGAAATACCCTGGTCCCTTTCTGAGAGAAGTCACCCTGGTCTCTGAGAGGAGACGCTCTGGTCTTTTTCTGAGAGAAGTCACCCTTGTCTCTGTCTGGGAGGAGAAGCCACGGTCCTTGCCTGAGGGTTGATGCCCTGGTCCGCGTCTGAGGGGAGATGCTCTGGTCCTTGTCTGAGTGGAGACGCCCTGGTCTGTGTCTGGGGGGAGATGCCCTGTTCCTTGTCTTAGGGGAGACACCCTTGACAGGATTTTTGAAGTGATTTGGCCCTGATCTCCTTCTCATATTGATTTAAGTTTACTATTTCTGTATCAGAGCTTAGCATCGATTCCTGTGTTTGTGGCTTTTCTTCTCTCGTACTGTGTTTTGTGCTAAAGACTTTGATATTTTCTCTCTTAAAGGCACTCCGAGTCATGGGGAGAATAATGCGTGAGTGTTGGTATGCCAATGGGGCAGCCCGCCTAACCGCCCTCCGGATTAAGAAGACTATTTCTCAACTTTGTGTCAAAGAAGACTGCAAAGCCTGATGATGAGAATTGTGTTAAAAAGAAACCTCTCACATCTTTCTTTCTCATTTTTCCTTTTTATGTGAATTTTTTGGCCTTTGTTTTGTCATCGTTGCTGTTGTTCTACCTCAAAGATAATGCAGTGCAGTATTTAAGTGCCCAAAGGCACCATGAAAAAATAACTAAAGTCAAGTATGGGCTGGAGTTGACTTCATCCACTCCCCATGTTGTCTTTAATTTTATTTTGAAAAGCAACACATCAACTCATCTTTTTATTTAAGAAACATATTACAAAAGTATAAAATAAGCTATATGAAATAATGAAAGTTATTAAGGTTTTATTTTACTTGAATCAGGAGCACATGAATGAATAGAAAAGAAAATATAAAAGCCCATTGTTTTTTCCTGAGATGAAAACACGTTTATTAAAAATGTGGCCTGGAGGATGTTATATCTAAACAAAACTTTAGATCATAGAATCTGTGGTTTTCTCTTTAAACAGGATCTTTTAAAAATTAAATATTGCTCTGAACTTTAGTATACAAAACATGTAAAAGTAGTGCTGCTCAGGTGGAAGATGGAAGGGAGATCAGATCACTTCCCTGGTTTCTCCTTCGCTGTTCTCCTCTTCATAATCCACCACCACACCAGCCCCTGAGGCAAACAGTTGGGAAGTCACAAGGTTGTTACTTTCTCTTATTTTCAAATGAGACACCTGACACCTTGAGACATTGACAGATGTCCCAAAGTCACATAGCTAGTGATAGAGCTGGCACTAGGTCCAAATCTTATGATAATCCACATGATAGTTAGCTAGCTTCCTACTTTCCCTTTAATTCCTATAGTATTTTTTTCTCCCTATGTAGAAACAACATCTTTCATGACGGAATTTGTGGTTTAGTCAAACGGAAGACAAATTAAGTTATTTTGCAGAATCATAATGGATCTGTATGAACTCTCAGGACAATATCCACTGACATTTTCCTCATAGAAATTCCATAGTCACCCTATTTGTTAGATGAGTTTTAATGTTCTCTGAATACTTCCAGACATTAATCAGTCATAAGGTCATAAATTGTCAGAGATGTCTTTAAGATGTATTGCAGAGGTCCCTACCACTTTTGTACATATACATTTAGAAAGAGAAGAACAGAAAAGGAAGAGGCTACTAGGGGATATTTTGAGGAAAAATTAAGAAAACTCTTAAATGAAATATGATAACCAAACCCAAGCAAGGGTTATCAGTAAAGAGATATTCCCTTACCCTTTCAAAATGAGCAATGGGTACAGAAGGCTCATGATAACTTTGCTTTTATTCTATTTCCTGTGGAGACAAAAGTGATGCATTCTGAATAATACATGGAACATTAAATTTTTCCTTCAAATCTATAATTCTGCTTTGGTGAAGCAAGATTTAACATGGTATTGTTTATTGTTCTAAAACATTGTTTCCTAAACTCTGTTCCTTAGAATGCTCTTCTGAGATGATCAAAGACCAAAAGTGTTCTTTGATAGATTTTTAGAAAGTGATACTGCATATTAGTATATTATGTGCTTTGAGGAGTCTAGCAGTAAAAAAATGTTACTTGAATTTCTTTAACTGGATTTTCCAAATTATTTGACCAATGGAACTCTTTTATAAAAAACGGGAAACCTTTCACTAGCCCACATTTTAGTTTCTACAAAGCATGACTTGGGTAACAATGTTCTATAGGATATGCCTGTGTATTATCACATAGAGTACAATCTAGTGATTACACTTCATTCCACTATGGAAATGTGTTACTAAACCCATCTTCATTTGACTAGGATGAGATATCAAAAGCAAAAATCTGACAGCTGTGGTTTACATATACCTTCATTCTCATTCATGCAATTATCCATTCATTACAAAATGTGGGGCACTGCATATCTTCCTTGCCACAATTTTGGGTTCAACAGGGAAATTAAAAGGTGGATAGGTTCTGCCCTCAGGGATTTTAAAGTCTAATTTGGGAATGGGAACAGGGATGTGGGTGTGTAGGGGGAGTAAATTGACAAATGTGAGGATGTCTTGAATTCTATATGACCGTGGGTTTCAAAAATTGCTCTCAATTTGCAGCACATGTAGGAAGTATCTTTATTGGTTATTCGAGACAATCTAAATTATGTAATCAATTTTTTAAAGTGCATATGGGAAGGAATTCTAAAAAGAGCTTCTGTGAAGGAGTAATCTTGCTTGTGCTTGTTACCTTGGTTTCTCATAGATTGTTTCTGCATATATGAGAATGAAATTATTTATTTACTATGATTGTACTATAGTTTCATAAAAACAAGAGTAATATTTCCTCTTTTATTCACATATGATGGGTGAATATACTTATTTAATTTTTGAGAGAAGGTGTTTTATAATCTCCCATTTTCCTTGACATTATGTTTTATAATCTATTTGAAGGTGTCCAAATATAATTCCATATTTTTATTGAGTCAACTTCCACTGTAGAGAAATCTGTACATTTTGAGATATTTTTCTTGTTTTTGTGTTTGTTAACTATAACTCCTAAATGAATAGTCTTATATTTCAATTTCCAAATGCATTTTTAAAGAAAGAGGGTAGGTTAACATAAACTATAAGAAAAAGTTAAAAGTTTTAATTTTTCCTTAACTTTCAGAATGATTATAAATAGAAAATGCTCATTTACAGAAATATGATCCAGTTTAGAGCATTAGGCAAATTTACTGTATATAACCTATGCTGTTAAACTTTACATTATTTCTTTTTAATGGAGTCATTGTGTAATATTTATTTCTTTTGAATTGTGTTACAAGCAAAAAATATTCTTCTTAGGCTCAAAGTGTCAGTGTTCTTTGCTCCTTTCAAATATTTTGGCTTTGGGTATAACGTGAAGCTTGGGAAAATGCTATTTATGAAATTTCAGTACTGTATAAAGTGGTGATGGGATTTATATGCAGCATCACTTCCTTAAACTAAGGGAAGCATCATTTGTTGTCAATATTTCAGCATGAACTTGTTGCCTTATAAGCTAAGCATTTAAGTGTGTAATTGGTACAGATTCTGTTGTGTGCTTTCTTCTGTCTAAAATATTTGGCATGTCACATCTAGAATTCTTAATTTATGTTCTGACTTGAAAGTTAAGTGAAACATGACTGTGTCGTGCACTATTTTAGGTATAGCACTTGCTTCTCATCTTTATACTTTCAATTAACTTTGCATTTTAAATTTCCATGATTATATGAAAATAGTAACCTGATTGCAGTGTCTGAAGACTTCAAAATCAGCTTTTATTTTAAAATGAAAATCTACAATAGATTCACTAGGTTAGACGTTCCATAAAAGTTTATTATTTGTAATATTTCTACCTTAGTAGAATTATTAAATAAAACAAAAGAAAACTACTTCTACTATGCTGGATTTTTGCCACCATGTGACTTATTGGGGCAGAGAAAACTCAGGGCTATCTTAGAATTTACGCAAAAGTACCAGGGAAACTACTTAGCAAATCATCTGAAGACAGGGAGCTCACATTTGCCATTATATAAAGTTCAACTTAAAATTACTTAGCAGGGAATAGTTTCTGATTAATTATTTAAAATAAATACGTAAATGTAATTCATTTACAAAAATTTATTTAAAGTCTGGACATTTTATTTCCCACCAGGAAATTAAGAAAGTAAAAATAGCAAATGAGTGAAGGTGATGGTAGTTGATGTCTTCAATAATTGTTCCTTTAAATAAATTTACAAGTACAACATTTTAAGTTATTTGGAAATGTTTAAGAATTAGTATCTTAAAGTGGTGTCATTGTGGTTTCTGAAGAGATTCTAAATATTTTTTCTTTTGTGAAACATATTCTTCTGTGTTTGATAATGTTTTGTATTAGCTCCCTCCACAAGCTAATACCTACATGGACTTGATGCATTATTTAGTGAAGACAGTAATCCCTTTGCTCCTGAGGGCTTCTTCTAAACAGAAAAAATGTCAGTTGGAATACAAAAATTTCATTAAAATGTTAATATTAAATAGAATTTCTATAGTATAGACAATTTTTCAAAGTCTTTTAATACAAATTTTCAGATATTTGGCTTTCTTTTCTCCCTCTAGCTTTTCTTTTATGCTTCATTATTTTTCTCACCTCCTTTTAAAATATTCCCTCACTGTCTCCCAAAATTATCTTTAGTCTCTAATTAAAAAAAAAACAAAAACTAGCTACTATTTACCTTAATCATTTTACTATTTAGCCTTCTAATAAAGGGAGAATCCCTTGGTGGTCTAAATTAGTTTAGTGGTGTCACAGACAAAAACCAAACCCAGTATTTGGGAACTGTAAAGGATGTAAGAAATTTTATAATTCAATTCCCATATTTTGTTAGATGAAGAAACTGAAGATCAGAGATTAAATGACCGCTAGTTATTAGCAGAACTAATGTGAGAAACCAGTGGTGACACCTACCACACTGCCCTGCCACATCCAACATTTAATAATTAAAAAATAATTAGCATCCATGTACACCTACGTTGAATGTAAACTAACATGCCATTTAATGGTGATGATCAAATCCCCCTTCTCTTTTTATTTCTGCTAAAATATTCTGCTCACTCATGGTGAGATCAGTGAGTAAAACTAAAATAATCTAAGGAAGAGTTGTAAAATAGTTGTCCAGCTAGGTAGGTGACCACTGGAGTGCTGAATAAAATTTAGAAATTGTGAGAATATAGAATTTCTTAGTGCAAGTAGTGATAAGAGATGCTTCATGACTTCTTTCTATAAGGATTGTTCTTTATATGCACTGGAGTGGGAGTGAAAGATGATTTGGTAGTTGAACGTGGGACCATGTGTAAGTAGCACATTATCTTACTTCTTTCTTAGTTTCTCATTAGTTCATCCTCGGCATTCACATTCTTTCAGTGCATTAAAAAATATCTTTGCTAGGTTTCATCAATTCCAATCACTGTTCTTTTAGTATTCTAGCTCCTGTTCAGATTACTACACACTGAACCTCTTAACAAGATTTTAATCTCCCGTATCCACATATGAGAGCTTTCATCTCATGCCTTCTGGTACTTTTTCATTAGCATTATGAAGAGTGTATTTGTTAACGGCAGAGAAGACTTTCTTTTAAATTTTAAAAAGACTAAGCAGTCTAGGTATATTCTAGCTTTTAGCTAACATACAAGGGATGTCTACTTTTGCCTTAATGATAAATTCCACCTAAGACGTAGATTGGACAGAGAATGTGAAATATATGTCCCATAATGTGATTGCTAAATTTCTTTCTGCTATATTTCATACTATTGCTTTGTTTTGCTTTGACTGTCTTAAAATTAAGCCATTATGCTATATGGTTTGGAATATATTATATTGATGTTAGGTAATAATCCCCATTTAAAAAGTCCCTCTATTAATATAACTTCCAGGATACTTCTTTTTTTTTTTTTGCGGTACGCGGGCCTCTCACTGCTGTGGCCTCTCCCGTTGTGGAGCACAGGCTCTGGACGCGCAGGCTCAGCGGCCATGGCTCACGGGCCCAGCTGCTCCGCGGCATGTGGGATCTTCCCGGACCGGGGCACGAACCCGTGTCCACTGCATCGGCAGGTGGACTCTCAACCACTGCGCCACCAGGGAAGCCCTAGGATACTTCTTAATTAAGTTGTAGATTAATACAACATTTGGGAGAATATGAGCTCTATCTAATCCTAGATTTTAATATTTTCAGATATGACTAATTTTTTTTTTATCATTGGTCAATGTTATCCTACAAGAAGTTTTTCTCTCCATAACTAACAGTTTTAACTGCTAGATTTTTACTCTGGGCTACATGAACATGAATACTAGCATAGCCACTAAGAATCCAACTGTATTAGGGAAATTAACCTTATGCTGAGTGTCACCAGATCCAGCTGGGCGTGTGCTTTGCTAGAATCCTCTCAGGTGAGGGGTAGGTAGGGGCTGAACTCCAACCTGCAATTGCAGAAATATTTTTATAGTTTGCAGAAAAGCACCGTATTAGCTTATATAGCTTTAGAAACGGGCCTGCTTACACATCTTCAGAAAATGAGAACTAAAACTTCAAAATGGTTCCTGATATCTGCAAGTTGAGAACTTGGGAAAAAAAATACTTTAGATTTTCATCCTACATTCCCAAGAGAGCAAAAGAGATTGCATGTTTATCTTGTTGATTTAATTTTTCAACCCAGACAATAGGTAGCAAGACACATGGACCCTAATTTTTATATCTCCATAGAGTTTTTAATTCCACACCCAAACCTATTTGCTGACTTTGCCTTTAAAAAGGCAATTATGTGCCTAAATTCTAACTAATGCAGGATTAGAGTGATATTTACCAATATCTCCATTTCCTCCAGTAGGCTAAATACAAGTAGTTAAATATTTTTGAAAATCCAACTCTTTTTTCTCTTTATATAAAGGAAGGTTATTTTAGCCAACATACTAAATTCTAGTTCATTTCCACAATGACTAGTGTTCAGCTTTTGTACTCTTCTGATCCTAGACTGGAGAAAATTATTCAAACTTAATCTGTGTTTCAGATTTTAAAATATCCTAAAAACAGAAAATTAGATTCAGATCTCGAAAAAAGTAATTTTGGATTGACTTTCAAAGTACTAATACTAATTATACTTTTCTTTTGGTAGTGTGACTTTTCTTATACCTAAGAACATATTACAAATGTCAAAACCATTGCATTTTGACATTGCAAAGCATGCCTTGAACTCTTGAACTACTGTGAAAAGAATCACTGTTGTAAAGACATTGTAAGCTAGCTGAAATTCTTAAGAATGTAAAAAGATATTACCTTTCAACAGACAGGCACAAATGAATGTATATAAGAAATATGAAGAAATAAATTAGGTTTTAAAATGAGAAATAGGCAATAAATTGTATAAAATATATGTAGATGGAAATTTTAGTAGTTGCAATTTAATCATTGATGCTGAAGAGAATTCCAAATTCCAAAGAGAAATGAATGACATTCAGAGGTTTCATTAATTTCTAGCTGGTGGAAATATGCATTTTATAGTAATATATGTATACTTATTTTGTTTAAAAATAACAGTATTTTAGAATTTAGTATGAACTCAGTGATAGCCTTCATACCAAATGTTTAACTTTACCAAAAGCAAGTCATAAAAGTATTTATTTTAAAGCTTTTAAAAATATTATTGCATAACTTTCAGTTGCCTCCAGATGTAAATAGGTATCTGCCTGAATGTTATATTTTTATGTATGCATTTTCCAAAAAAGTATTGTTTTGTAAAGTGGCAAAAATAATAAATTAAGCACTCCTTGAACTTGTTTCTGTGAAGCATATAGAGCTCTATTTTAAATAAAAAGAAAAAGTGTCATATTCCAGTTTCTATACAATTATGTTCTATTATTTTAAAGTCGTATTTATATTTGCATGCAGTATATGGAGGGGGTTTTGGGAATTTAAATGCTGCCTCCATGGGCACTGGAATTTTCCTTCCTTCCTTCCTGGAAGTGACACTTGCTTCTTCAACAGCTGTTTCTCTACATGAGACTTAGGACAATAGCCTTTGTTTTACTTTTCCTGTAGAGTAACAGGAAAAATATTTGAGCTGGGTTGTCCTGCTTTCAAGCCTAAAATAGCTTCCTTCACACTTAAAATAAAAGCCTAACACTCACGAGGTCTACAAGCACCTTGGGGATATGGACTCTGACAACCTCTCTGCCTTTATTTCCGGTATCCTCTTATCTCCAGCCCCAGCTGTTCTGGAGATGCCTGATCTGGCTGTTCCTTGAACTTGCCCTACACATACCTGTCCAAGGGATTTGCTCTATTTCCTCTGCCTGTTCCTTCTCTAGACATTTGTATGGCTTAAGTTTCTGTGCGAAAACCATCACACCAAATAGACCTTTCTTGCCACCCTTTATAGAGCAGCACCCTTTGTCATTCTATCCACTCGGTCTGTCTTATTTTTCTTTATGGCATTCTGCATTAGCTGGCATTATATTATATCATGTGTCTTGTAGTATATAGAACCATGGTGACTAAATCCTTGAGCACTAGAATTAGGGGTAATTTCAGCTAAGTTTGAAGATGTAGGTTTTTAAAATTTATTTTGTATTTTAAAAATTTTTTATACAGCAGGTTCTTATTAGTTATCCATTTTATACATATTAGTGTATATATGTCAATCACAACCTCCCAATTCATCACATACTTTAGATGGACATTTAATTCCTGAGTGGTTACCTTAAGCTATCATTTTTCTCTCTCAAATTGTTTGATAGAGAACACTTGGTAGCACGTGTGACTCTTGGAAATAAGAACCTTAAAACATGAAATTTTGTATTACAGGTTTTTTTTTTTAACATCTTTATTGGAGTATAATTGCTTTACAATGGTGTGTTACTTTCTGCTTTATAACAAAGTGAATCAGTTATACGTATACATATGTTCCCATATCTCTTCCCTCTTGCATCTCCCTCCCTCCCACCCTCCCTATCCCACCCCTCCAGGCGGTCACAAAGCACCGAGCTCACCTCCCTGTGCTATGTTGCTGCTTCCCACTAGCTGTCTACCTTACATTTGGTAGTATATATATATCCATGCCTCTCTCTCGCTTTGTCACAGCTACCCTTCTCCCTCCCCATATCCTCAGGTCCATTCTCTAGTATGTCTGTGTCTTTATTCCTGTCTTACCCCTAGGTTCTTCATGACATTTTTTTCCCTTAAATTCCATATATATGTGTTAGCATACGGTATTTGTCTTTCCCTTTCTGACTTGCTTCACTCTGTATGACAGACTCTAGGTCTATCCACCTCATTACAAATAGCTCAATTTCGTTTCTTTTTATGGCTGAGTAATATTCCATTGTATATATGTGCCACATTTTCTTTATCCATTCATCCGATGATGGACACTTAGGTTGTTTTCATCTCTGGGCTATTGTAAACAGAGCTGCAATGAACATTTTGGTACATGACTCTTTTTGAATTATGGTTTTCTCAGGGTATATGCCCAGTAGTGGGATTGTTGGGTCATATGGTAGTTCTATTTGTAGTTTTTTAAGGAACCTCTATACTGTTCTCCATATGGCTGTACCAATTCACATTCCCACCAGCAGTGCAAGACTGTTCCCTTTTCTCCACACCCTCTCCAGCATTTATTGTTTCTAGATTTTTTGATGATGGCCATTCTGACTCGTGTGAGATGATATCTCATTGTAGTTTTGATTTGCATTTCTCTAATGATTAATGATGTTGAGCATTCTTTCATGTGTTTGTTAGCAGTCTGTATATCTTCTTTGGAGAAATGTCTATTTAGGTCTTCTGCCCATTTATGGATTGGGTTGTTTGTTTTTTTGTTATTAAGCTGCATGGGCTGCTTATAAATTTTGGAGATGAATCCTTTGTCAGTTGCTTCATTTGCAAATATTGTCTCGCATTCTGAGGGTTGTCTTTTCGTCTTGTTTATGGTTTCCTTTGCTGTGCAAAAGCTTTGAAGTTTCATTAGGTCCCATTTGTTTATTTTTGTTTTTATTTCCATTTCTCTAGGAGGTGGGTCAAAAAGCATCTTGCTGTGATTTATGTCATAGAGTGTTCTGCCTATGTTTTCCTTTAAGAGTTTTATAGTTTCTGGCCTTACATTTAGGTCTTTAATCCATTTTGAACTCATTTTTGTGTATGGTGTTAAGGAGTGATCTAGTCTCATACTTTTACATGTACCTGTCCAGTTTTCCCAGCACCACTTATTGAAGAGGCTGTCCTTTCTCCACTCTACATTCCTGCCTCCTTTATCAAAGATAAGGTGATCATATGTGTGTGGGTTTATCTCTGGGCTTTCTATCCTGTTCCATTGATCTATTTTTCTGTTTTTGTGCCAGTACCATACTGTCTTGATTACTGTAGCTTTGTGGTATAGTCTGAAGTTAGGGAGCCTGATTCCTTCAGCTCCATTTTTCGTTCTCAAGATTGCTTTGGCTATTCGGGGTCTTTTGTGTTTCCATACAAATTGAGAAATTTTTTGTTCTAGTTCTGTGAAAAAAGCCAGTGGTCATTTGATAGTGATTGCATTGAATCTGTAGATTGCTTTGGGTAGTAGAGTCATTTTCACAATGTTGATTCTTCCAATCCAAGAACATGGTATATCTCTCCATCTATTTGTATCATCTTTAATTTCTTTCATCAGTGTCTTATAATTTTCTGCATACAGGTCTTTTGTCTCCTTAGGTAGGTTTATTCCTAGATATTTTATTCTTTTTGTTGCAGTGGTAAATGGGAGTGTTCACTTGATTTCACTTTCAGATTTTTCATCATTAGTGTATAGGAATGCCAGAGATCTCTGTGCATTAATTTTGAATCCTGCTACTTTACCAAATTCATTGATTAGCTCTAGCAGTTTTCTGGTAGCATCTTTAGGATTCTCTATGTATAGTATCATGTCCTCTTCAAACAGTGACAGCTTTACTTCTTTTCCGATTTGGATTCCTTTTATTTCCTTTTCTTCTCTGATTGCTGTGGCTAAAACTTCCAAAACTATGTTGAATAAGAGTGGTGAGAGTGGGCAAGTTTGTCTTGTTCCTGATCTTAGTGGAAATGCTTTCAGTTTTTCACCATTGAGGACAATGTTGGCTGTGGGTTTGTCATATATGGCCTTTATTATGTTGAGGAAAGTTCCCTCTATGCCTACTTTCTGCAGGGCTTTTATCAAGAATGGGTGTTGAATTTTGTCGAAAGCTTTCTCTGCATCTATTGAGATGATCCTATGGTTTTTCTCCTTCAATATGTTAATATGGTGTATCACATTGATTATTTTGCATATATTGAAGAATCCTTGCATTCCTGGAACAAACCCCACTTGATCATGGTGTATGATCCTTTTAATGTGCGGTTGGATTCTGTTTGCTAGTATTTTGTTTAGGATTTTTGCATCTATGTTCATCAGTGATATTGGCCTGTAGTTTTCTTTCTTTGTGACATCCTTGTCTGGTCTTGGTATCAAGTTGATGGTGGCCTTGTAGAATGAGTTTGGGAGTGTTCCTCCCTCTGCTATATTTTGGAAGAGTTTGAGAAGGATAGGTGTTAGCTCTTCTCTAAATGTTTGATAGAATTTACCTGTGAACCCAACTGGTCCTGGGCTTTTGTTTGTTGGAAGATTATTAACCACAGTTTCAATTTCAGAGCTTGTGATTGGTCTGTTCATATTTTCTATTTCTTCCTGATTCAGTCTCGGAAGGTTGTGCTTTTCTAAGAATTTGTCCATTTCTTCCAGGTTGTCCATTTTATTGGCATAGAGTTGCTTGTAGTAATCTCTCATGATCTTTTTTATTTCTGCAGTGTCAGTTGTTACTTCTCCTTTTTCATTTCTAGTTCTATTGATTTGAGTCTTCTCCCTTTTTTTCTTGATGAGTCTGGCTAATGGTTGATCAATTTTGTTTATCTTCTCAAAGAACCAGCTTTTAGTTTTATTGATCTTTGCTATTGTTTCCTTCATTTCTTTTTCATTTATTTCTGATCTGATTTTTATGATTTCTTTCCTTCTGCTAACTTTGGGGTTTTTTTGTTCTTATTTCTCTAATTGCTTTAGGTGCAAGGTTAGGTTGTTTATTCGAGATGTTTCCTGTTTCTTAAGGTAGGATTGTATTGCTATAAACTTCCCTCTTAGAACTGTTTTTGCTGCATCCCATATGTTTTGGGTCGTCATGTCTCCATTGTCATTTGTTTTTAGGTATTTTTTAATTTCCTCTTCGATTTCTTCAGTGATCACTTCGTTATTAAGTAGTGTATTGTTTAGCCTCCATGTGTTTGTATTTTTTACAGATCTTTTCCTGTAATTGATATCTACTCTCATAGCGTTGTGGTCGGAAAACATACTTGATACAATTTCAATTTTCTTAAATTTACCAACGCTTGTTTTGTGACCCAAGATATGATTTATCCTGGAGAATATTCCATTAGCACTTGAGAAAAATGTGTATTCTGTTGTTTTTGGATGGAATGTCCTACAAATATCAATTAAATCCATCTTGTTTAATGTATCATTTAAAGCTTGTGTTTCCTTATTTATTTTCATTTTGGATGATCTGTCCATTGGTGAAAGTGGGGTGTTAAAGTCCCCTACTATGAATGTGTTACTGTCGATTTCCGCTTTTACGGCTGTTAGTATTTGCCTTATGTATTGAGGTGCTCCTATGTTGGGTGCATAAATATTTACAATTGTTTTATCTTCCTCTTGGACTGACCCCTTGATCATTATGTAGTGTCCTTCTTTGTCTCTTCTAATAGTCTTTATTTTAAAGTCTATTTTGTCTGATATGAGAATTGCTACTCCAGCTTTCTTTTGGTTTCCATTTGCATGGAATATCTTTTTCCATCCCCTTACTTTCATTCTGTATGTGTTTCTAGGTCTGAAGTGGGTCTCTTGTAGACAGCATATATATGGGTCTTGTTTTTGTATCCATTCAGCTAATCTGTGTCTTTTGGTGGGAGCATTTAGTCCATTTACATTTAAGGTAATTATCGATATGTATGTTCCTATTCCCATTTTCTTAATTGTTTTGGGTTCGTTATTGTAGGTCTTTTCCTTCTCTTGTGTGTCTTGCCTAGAGAAGTTCCTTTAGCATTTGTTGTAAAGCTGGTTTGGTGGTGCTGAACTCTCTCAGCTTTTGCTTGTCTGTAAAGGTTTTAATTTCTCCATCAAATCTGAATGAGACCCTTGCTGGGTAGAGTAATCTTTGTTGCAGGTTTTTCTCCTTCATCACTTTAAGTATGTCCTGCCAATCCTTTCTGGCTTGCAGAGTTTCTGCTGAAAGATCTGCTGTTAACCTTATGGGGATTCCCTTGTGTGTTATTTGTCGTTTTTCCCGTGCTGCTTTTAATATGTTTTCTTTGTATTTAATTTTTGACAGTTTGATTAATATGTGTCTTGGCGTATTTATTCTTGGATTTATCCTGTATGGGACTCTCTGTGCTTCCTGGACTTGATTAACTATTTCCTTTCCCATATTAGGGAAGTTTTCAACTATAATCTCTTCACATATTTTCTCAGTCCGTTTCTTTTTCTCTTCTTCTTCTGGAACCCCTATAATTCGAATGTTGGTGCTTTAATGTTGTCCCAGAGGTCTCTGAGACTGTCCTCAGTTCTTTTCATTCTTTTTTCTTTATTCTGCTCTGCAGTAGTTATTTCCACTATTTTATCTTCCAGGTCACTTATCCGCTCTTCTGCCTCACTTATTCTGCTATTGATCCCATGTAGAGTATTTTTAATTTCATTTATTGTGTTGTTCATCGTTGTTTGTTTCATCTTTAGTTCTTCTAGGTCCTTGTTAATGTTTCTTGCATTTTGTCTTCTATTTCCAAGATTTTGGATCATCTTTACTATCATTATTCTGAATTCTTTTTCAGGTAGACTGCCTATTTCCTCTTCATTTGTTAGGTCTGGTGGGTTTTTAACTTGCTCCTTCATCTGCTGTGTGCTTTTCTGTCTTCTCATTTTGCTTATCTTACTGTGTTTGGGGTCTCCTTTTTGCAGGCTGCAGGTTCATAGTTCCCATTGTTTTTGGTGTCTATCCCCAGTGGCTAAGTTTGGTTCGGTGGGTTGTGTAGGCTTCCTGGTGGAGGGGACTAATGCCTGTGTTCTGGTGGATGAGGCTGGATCTTGTCTTTCTGGTGGGCAGGTCCACGTCTGCTGCTTTGTTTTGGGGTGTCTGTGGCCTTATTATGATTTTAGGCAGCCTCTCTGCTAATGGGTGTTGTTGTGTTCCTGTCTTGCTAGTTGTTTGGCATAGGGTGTCCAGCACTGTAGCTTGCTGGTCGTTGAGTGAAGCTGAGTGCTGGTGTTGAGATGGAGATCTCTGGGAGATTTTCACCATTTGATATTATGTGGAGCTGGGAGGTCTCTTGTGGACCAGTGTCCTGAAGTTGGCTCTCCCACCTCAGAGGCACAGCACTGACTCCTGGCTTTAGCACCAAGAGCCTTTCATCAATACGGCTCAGAATAAAAGGGAGAAAAATTAGAAAGAATTAGTATAAGAAGAAAGAAAGAAAGAAAGAAAGAAAGAAAGAAAGAAAGAAAGAAAGAAAGAAAGAAAGAAAGAAAGAAGGAAGGAAAGGAAGAAGGGAGGGAGGGAGGAAGGAAGGAAGGAAAAAAAGAAAGAAGATAAAGTAAAATAAAATAAGATAAAATATATTAAAGTTATTAAAATAAAAAGTAATTATTAAGGAAAAAACAAAACAAAACAACCCGGATGGATAGAACCCTAGGACAAATGGTGGAAGCAAAGCTATACAGACAAAACCTCACACAGAAGCATACACATACACACTCACAAAAAGAGGAAAAGGGGGAAAAATCATAAATCTTGCTCTCAAAGTCCACCTCCTTAATTTGGGATGATGGTTGTCTATTCATGTATTCCACAGATGCAGGGTACATTAAGTTGATTGTGGAGCTTTAATCCTCTGCTTCTGAGGCTGCTGGGAGAGATTTCCCTTTCTCTTCTTTGTTCGCACAGCTCCCAGGGGCTCAGCTTTGGATTTGGCCCCGCCTCTGCGTGTAGGTCGCTGGAGGGCATCTGTTCTTCGCTCAGACAGGACGGGGTTAAAGGAGCCGCTGATTCGGGGGCTGTGGCTCACTCAGGCCCGGGGGAGGAGGGAGGGGCACGGCGTGCGGGGCGGGCCTGCGGCGGCAGAGGCCGGCGTGACGTTGCAGCAGCCTGAGGCGCGCCGTGCGTTCTCCCGGGGAAGTTGTTCCTGGATCCCGGGACCCTGGCAGTGGCGGGCTGCACAGGCTCCCCGGAAGATGGGTGTGGATAGTGACCTGTGCTCGGACACAGGCTTCTTGGGGGCGGCAGCAGCAGCCTTAGCGTCTCATGCCCGTCTCTGGGGTCCGCGCTTTTAGCCGCGGCTCGCGCCCGTCTCTGGAGCTCCTTTAAGCAGCGCTCTTAATCCCCTCTCCTCGCGCACCAGGAAACAAAGAGGTAAGAAAAAGTCTCTTGCCTCTTCGGCAGGTCCAGACTTTTTCCTGGACTCCCTCCCGGCTAGCCGTGGCACACTAACCCCCTGCAGGCTGTGTTCACGCCGCCAACCCCAGTCCTCTCCCAGCACTCCGACCGAAGCCCGAGCCTCAACTCCCAGCCCCGCCCGCCCCGCCGGGTGAGCAGACAAGCCTCTCGGGCTGCTGAGTGCCGGTCGGCACCGATCCTCTGTGCAGGAATCTCTCTGCTTTGTCCTCCGCACCCCTGTTGCTGTGCTCTCCTCCGCGGCTCCGAAGCTTTCCCCTCCGCCACCCGCAGCCTCCGCCCGCGAAGGGGCTTCCTAGTGTATGGAAACTTTTCCTCCTTCACAGCTCCCTCCCACTGGTGCAGGTCCCGTCCCTATTCTTTTGTCTCTGTTTATTCTTTTGCCCTACCCAGGTACGTGGGGGGTTTCTTGCCTTTTGGGAGGTCTGAGGTCTTCTGCCAGCGTTCAGTAGGTGTTCTGTAGAAGTTGTTCCACGTGTAGATGTATTTCTGGTGTATCTGTGGGGAGGAAGGTGATCTCCGCGTCTTACTCTTCCGCCATCGGGTGTTTTTTGAAGATGTAGTTTTAAAACATTAAGACTAATATATTGTTTTGCACAGTGAGTAATACTTTATGGAATGCATTAACTCCCCCCTCCCCCAGAAATGTCTGTAGTAAAACCCAATCAAGAATAGTTTAGCCAAATTCATAGTGGCTGTTCCAGACTGACATTATGAGAAAATTAGGTTGTTTGGTTTATATTTCCAGCCCTACAAAGATTTTTCTAGGACTTAGCATAAGAGAAGCAGAACCCTGCGTGGGTTTTATTTTTGGTGTGGGTTCTGAAGTTTTTTGCTTCTTCATTTTTTTTCCATTTGGGGGGCAGTTTTGTTGATGTGTCCTCGTCTTGCATTAAGTGGGTACTAGCCAGATTTACAAGCCAAATATTCTTGCTCAACAATCATTAAATCAGGTTCTCATCTGGCTTCATCATTAGCTTCTTCTTGGAGTTGAGGAGAAAGGCAGAATATATTTATTTTACATCAACCTAGGTTGTGAAACCTATGCAATAAATAAAACAAGTGGTTTAGTTTCAGCAGCACTAGTGTTAGTATTTTATCCTCAGCTCTAATTTTGTAATAACTTTTTAGCATTTGATTTTTTAGCACTAATGTGTGCAAAAGTTGAACATTCATGCTGATGAAATGATTTACCTAATGAGTGAACTTAACAAATGAAGAGTTACCTTCCTTCCCTTAGGATGGATTCCTGGAGATCAGGGAATTACTAAATCAAGGCTGTTTTATGGGATGTTTTGGAAGAGATTGATGACTTTTATGACTTTTAGAGGAAATAAATGTATGTTCAGTTAAGGAGGGTTATGAAAACTTTAATTTGAATAGTTTCTTTAAAATTATTTAATGAGAAACATTTTTCTATAGTTTTTTTAATGCTATATCTAACAGTGTTGTAATTACAAGTTCTATAATTAAAAGTTAAAATTATTTTCCTCTCATATATTAGTCAACAAATCTTTATCAAATATTGCTGCGGCATAGTATCATAAGAGTCATTGTAGGTGGTGCTAAGAAACCAGTAAGCTCCTGCGCTTAAGAAGATAATCTATTAAGGAAGACAAAGCATGTACATGAATTGCTATCTAGCCTTAGAAGCTAGTAATACAGAGATGTCATAAGGAAGAAAATTATTAAGGCTGAGTGTGGGTACAGGTAAAAAATGATAACAAAGACAAAGAAATGAGGTATGAGTTAAGCTGTAAGAGGCAAGAAAATTACTGAGTTGATACTGTAAGATGGGAAGGATCTGTATAAGTGGAATAAACAGAGAAGTCCTTGGTAGGAAAAAATATCTGAAAGTCAGGAATGCCCATGGCAGTGAGTAACCACGGAACTAGAATGGAGGGTCTGATGAGGTTCAACATTTAAACTTGATTCTGCCTTTGAGGAAGACTGAAGGGTTTAAAGCAGCAAAGATAATGGGACGTTGATATTTAATAAAGGCAGTAAAAGAGTTATCTTCTTAGGAGATTTATCAAAGTAACCTGAAAATCCTGCCATTACCTTTCTTCCCTAATTGGTCAATATTTAGAGAGAGCAGACAGGTGAAGAATTTCAAGATAAGCTGTACGGTTGGTGTCATGTAGGTGTTTTTATATGGTACTTTTTTCTTACTTTTTACTGTGCCTTAAAAGAAAAGCAAATTTTATTCACAAGGAAGAGAAAAATTAAATGAAAAATTATTAAAGATAATTAAAGATTTCAACTTTAGTAATTTAGTTTTATCACAAATATGACCCAGGGTATTTTAAAACACAAATATGACCCAGGGTATTTTAAAACACACACACACACACACACACACACACACACACACACAAACAATCATCTTAAATAGTCTTTCTTGTAATTTTATCTATGCATGAAGAAATTTCCAGGTGCCACTGAACTGTGTGCAGTAAATTTCAAATATAATCAAATTCGGTTTAGAAATACTAATGGTGATTTCATAGAAGAACACTTGCTTCAACAACTTAGGAAATTACACTTGATTTTCTTTTGAGTGTTACTCAGTTGTGCTTGAAATTGTTCATTTGAACTCTTCTAAACAAGAAGCAGGTGGTTAAATGTGGGCGCTGTTTAACATTTACACAAAACATTCCAAGCACAATGCACTTTTGCCATTTGAATCTCAACCAGCTCTCGCTTCTCTCTCACAACCTGTCCTTCCTAGGCCATTTGATTTGACCTCACTACATCCCTGAAAGGAGAGTTTGTTCAAAAGTAGTTACCTGCTAGGAAGCATTAGCCTATTTTTACAATCTTCCAGCTAAAGCTTTTAATGTGGCAACTGCTGGTTACTGAAGCAGTTTAGGAAAAAAGGAACTGCTGAGTTTGCCTTTTATTTTCAAATGGAGAAACACAAGGTGACACAATCACGAGATACAAGTGAACCAGAAACAAGGAAATACAGCCTAGTTTTCTTCACAGAGCAAAAACAAGACTTTCAATTCTATACCGCAATCTGGATCTTTGCTTTTATATAATATGTGAACTAGTTTATAAAATGTGCTTTTCTCTAAGTCAGCTTTTCCTTTATCAGAAAATGCATGGGTGATATCATGAACCTCTTACTGAGAAGCCATTTGCTGAAGAGTACTTATTAAATAGCCCAAATTTATAATCAGGTAGGAAGATTACATTCACAGAAATTCATAGAAATACATAGACGTAGCTATTTCTTTATGTCTTCTTTCCTTTCTGAAACAAACTTCTGTAGGATATATTCTCTGTCCCCATCTCCCCTCTCATCCATTCCTCAGTCCACTGTAATAGACCTTTTTTCTCATTGCTCCTCTAAAATATCCTTCTCTATGCTCAGGAATGACCGTATATAGCCTAGTGCAGAAAACACTTTACCCTTTTCTTTCTTAGTCCTTCTAGGATCTTTGACACAGAATGTCCTCTCCCAGAATTATTTTTCCTTATTTTCTGAAATATCATTTTCTTCTGGTTCTCCTCCTACTACCTCTTTTTCTCTTTTTCAGTGTTCTCCACAAAGTTTTTTTTCTCTGTGTATCCCTAAAATGCTAATATTTACCCAGGATTCTGGCTTTGGTTCTTCTCAGCCTAAAAATTCCCTTTTGGTGATCTCATCTGCTCTTTTTCTTTAACAAACCTACATGTTTGTTCCAGACTTCTCTTCTAAGATCCAGTCCTAATTTTTAGTTGCTTCCTGATGTAGCCACTCTGATGTGCTACAGTTACTTGACTCAAATGTCCTTTTTGTATCTGACTTCCTCTGCTTAGCATAATGTATTTGAGAATTGTTCATGTTGTTAGATGTATCTGCAGCTTGTTCTTTTGTATTGCTGGATACAATTCTGTTGTATTAACATATCACAATTTGTTTATCCAGTTACCTTTGGGCATTTGGGTTTTCCAGTTTGGAGCTATTATGAATAAGTCTGCTATGAACATTCATGCAAAAGTTTTATTGTGGATATGTATTTTCATTTCTCTTGGGTAAATACCTAGGAGTGTAATTTCTGGATCAAATGATAAGTGAAAACCATTGTCCAAAGTATTTGTACCATTTTATACTCTCACTGTCAATGTATGAGGTAATAGTTGCTCCCAACTTTTTCATTTTAGCCTTTCTAGTGACAATGCAGTAGTATCTCCTTGTTATTTTTTAAAATTTAATTATTTTATTTTTGGCTGCATTGGGTCTTCATTGCTGGGCACGGGCTTTCTCTAGTTGCGGTGAGCGGGGGCTACTCTTCGTTGTGGTGCGCGGGCTTCTCATTGCAGTGGCTTCTCTTGTTGCGGAGCACGGGCTCTAGGCACACGGGCTTCAGTAGTTGTGGCACACGGGCTTAGTTGTTCTGCAGCATGTGGGATCTTCCCCGGCCAGGGCTTGAACCCATAACCCTTGCATTGGCAGGCGGATTCTTAACCACTGCACCACCAGGGAAGCCCTCTTTGTTATTTTAAATTGCAATTTTGTGATGGCTAATGATATTTAGCTTCATTTCCTGTGAGTATTGACTCCTATATTGGGAGGTATGTTAAAATAGTTTGCCCATTTTAAAATCGGTTGTTTGTTTTCTTATTGTTGAGTTGTGAATGTTCTTTATATAGACTAGATACAAATATTTTGTCAAAATGAACTCATTTTCTTCATGACAAACCTGTGCTCTTGACTATGATTCTCTTGTTCCACCCAGTAACCAAGTCCTATTGTTTCTAGTTCCTTAGTGTGACTATTCCTCCTCTTCATCTTTATGCCACTACTGTTTTAGCTCATTTCTACTCTTTATGTTTCCCCCTTTACAGATAACATTAGCAATAGTTCTAAAACATAAGTATGATGGCTCTAAGTCATAAAAAATAGGGGGCAAAATCTCATTCTCCTTCTTTCTACTTATCAAATAGGAATAAGCAAGTTCTATATACTTTGACCAACAGATTCTTGGAAAAAAGAACATCTTTCCAGAAGTTGGCAGTATTCCCCCTTTGCAGATGACATGTTGTCCTTGCTAGTGGAATCAGTCTTCTGAGCCCAAATCTAGTTTACTGATAGTTTTGTCCTGAGTTGTCCATACTCCAAATGGTTTCTATCCTTTTTAACTTATTATTCAGTGTATTGTTTTATGGTCTGGAATATGGTTTATCTTGGTGAGTACTCTGTGTGCACTTGAAAACAATATGAATTCTGTAGTTTTGTGTATAGCGTTCTATAATAGTAAATAAAGACACATTACTTGATAGAGTTTTCAAGTCTTTTTAAACTATCTGATTTCTATTTTCTGTCAGTTACTGAAAGAAAGATGTTGAAAACTCCAAATATAATTGTGGATTTGTTGGTTTCTGCTTTCACTCAGTCAGTTTTTGTTTATGTATCTTGAAGCTGGTTTTAGGTGCATTCACATTTAGTTTTATGTCTTCTTGTTAATGAATCCCTTTATTATTATGAGATATCTCTTTTGAAATCTCATAATATTCTTATTCTGAAATATGCTTTGTATGATATTAATATAGCCAATGCAGCTTTCCTGTAGATTGTATTTAAAGTGGATTTCTTGTAGACAGCATATAGTTGGGTCTTACATTTTTAGCCAGTCTGATAACCTCTGACTTTACAAAATTGGAGTGTGTAGACCATTTATATTTAATATAATTATCAATATATTTAATTTTAATTTATTACCTTGCTATTTTTTTGTAGTTTTCTCATCTGTTTTTTTTATTTTACTTTTATTCTTCTTATTTTATTTTGAACTAGTTCACTACTTTTACTGTTCTAATTTATTTCCTCTATAACTTAGTGACATCTCTTTTTTTTTTAAGGGATCACTGTAGGTTTTACAATATGCAACTTTAATTAATTTATCCTAATCTTCCTTCAAATACTGTCATATCAGTTTATGTATAATGTAAGAATTTTACAAAATATATTTCCATTTTCTTCCTCCTTTGTGTTTTTACTGTTGTACAATTTACTTCTCTGTATGTTATAATTTCACAATTTATTGACTTAATTTTCACTTTAAATGGTCGGTTTTGTTTTAAATAAATGAAAAATCCTTAAATGAGCACTATTTTTTCATCATATTTACTATATCTGATGCTCTTGATTTCTTTGTGTAGATTTGAGTTTTAATCTGAGGTTGTTTTCTTCAGTCAGAAGATTTTCCTTTAACATTTCTTATATAGCACCAAGTTCTCTCAGCTTTTGTTAATCTGAAAATACCTTTCATTTTTGAAGAATGTTTTCACTGGACATAGAAATCTAAATTGCTTTGTTTTGTTTGTCAGCACTTTAAAGATGTTGTTGTGTTATCTTCTAGTTTGCATTATTTCTGATACAAAGGTCAGTGGTAATTCTTGTCTTCTTCTGTATTATGATCTTTTTTTGCTTTTTTCTTCAAATAGGAGGCTTCAAGTATGTTTATATTAGACAACCTCATGTTGTTCCATTGGTAGCTGAGGTTCTAATCATCTTTTTTCTGCTGCTGCTTTTCTGTGCTTCAGTTTGATTCATTTCTATTGCTTATGATTTAAAGTTTATTGTCTCTTTCTTTTGCATTTTCCAATCTGCTTATATACCTTTCTAGGGAAATTTTCATTTCTGATATTATGCTTGTTTCAGCTCTAGAAGTATTGTTTGGATTTTTTATACACCTTTTCTTTTCTCACTATTTTCATATGTACTTTTATGTGTCCTTGAGCATACTTATAGTAGCTGTTTTAAAATCTTTGTCTTCCTTTGGGTCTATTTCTTTTAACTGCTTTTTCTCTTGTTTGTAGATTATATTTTTCTTCCTCTTTGCATGTCTAATAATTTTTTATTAGAAGCTGAACATTGTAAAGGCTACATTTAGTGAGTGTCTGGATTTTACTGTCATCCTTTTAGGAGAGTTGAAGTTTGATTTAGAAGACATTTTAGGGGCTTGGAGAATAGTTTTATCCTTTCAAATCTTGTTTTCAAGATTGTTTTGTTAATCTAGCTACTTTTGTTAAAGTAGCCTAACTCTAGGGCTAGTTTAACACTATTACAAAGGTGTGACCCTCCTGGGGTTTCAACTGAATGCCCCAGGTTTCAGTAAGCTCTCTATACACTGCCTGGTCAGTACTCAAACATTTCCCAGTCCTGTGTGAGCTCTGGGAATTGTTCAGTTTACAACTTCTTGATAATTGTTCTTTGCCTTTTCTCATTAAGATTCATCTAAGCATGCACTGTACTCTATTTGGCAAAAGACTCAAGGGTACCTTACTGCAGACATTTGAAGCTATTTCTCTGTGAAGCTCCCTCCTGTTCTGCCAGTATGAGTTATCTTAGCCTTCTCAAACTCCAAACTCCATCTCCTCAATTTAATGAGCTTGGTTCCTCCTCTCTCCTCACAATCCTCCGGGAAGTGCCTCTAGGAATATATCCTGGGCAATGGTGGGGCTGCCTGTTTCATGTGTTTCCCTCATTTTAGCAATTATAATCCTGTGCTTCCTATTGTTGGATGTCTGAAATATATATATGTAAATATATTATATATAATATGAAATATATAATACTGCATGTATAGTTGACCCTTGAGCAATGTTGGGGTTAGGGGTGCCAACTTTTCATGCAGTTGAAAATCCGCATATAACTTATAATCAGTCCTTCATATATGCAGTTCCTCCCTATCTGCTGTTTGGCATTCAGGGATTCCAACAACCACAGATGGTGTAGTCCTGTAATATTTACTAGTGAAAAAAATCCTCATCTAATGAAGCCACACAGTTCAAACCAGTGTTGTTCAAGGGTCAACTGTATATTACACAAGTATATTTGCATATCTATTTCACATATATATTGTGCATATATTTCATTCATTTCAGATTTTTAACTCTTTATGGCAGGGGGAGGCAATTATAGCACCAGATGGTCTGTCATGGATGGAAGCAGAAGTATCTACTTTTATTTTTTAAGTTTTTGATGTATTAAATGTGTTTTTCAAATTACTTATCAATAAGCTTGTCTATTCTGTGGACTAGGTCTTTTGAAACTGAATCAAGTAGAGTAACTACAATAAAATTTTGGACAGGTACAATTCATTAAGCCGTGTTTATACTAAAGGGGACAGGAACAGGGAATGAGAGAGACAGAGAAAGATCACAAAGGCTTCACAATCATTTGTTCATATTGAGGAGTTAGTATAGACAGATGGTGGGAGGTGGTGAATAATAACTTTGAGGTACAGACTACTTGTAAGCAGGCAAGCATTTCCAAAATTGTCTCTGCAATGTTCAATTTCGTTGTAGAAATAGCTTGAAAATAATATTTTCTAGCATGCCTATGTTACTTGGATCTTTAGTTTTAGATCGCTATGAAATTTGCAGTTTTTACAGAATGCTAGAACAAAACTATTGATTATTATTCTAAATGAATGTAGGTAATTATATATACTTTTGACACTTCCATCTTATTTCTGACAGTTACAAGTTTTTCTTCTCTGGAATTGGGGGTTGGAGTGGCAAGTGCCTGACGTCCTTCCTAATATAACACTTATATTCCTCTTTCTTACTACCACTTTTTCTCCTTTTCCTTTCTGATTATGTGTATTTTTCCATTTCCCGCTCTAGTTACTCAAGAAGCAGTAGATAATAGGAATTATAGTGGTGAGGACTGGTTTAGAAGGGGAAAAGAATTTTGCTTAATTACTTCCTCCTTCACATGGCTTGGTCACCTTTGAATCATGACCCATGTGAATCTAACTTAATGTCTTTTGAGGCTAGATTCATGAAACCAGAGCTTGTTATCGAAATTTGAGAACAAACAACTCTAGGGGCAGGTTGACACAGTCCCCAGTGACTTTCAGTACTATCATAATGTATGTTCTTTGATGCCCACTCTAAAGAAATAGTAATGCTGAATTACTGCAAATTGATTCTGGTTTCAGTTGAGAGAGCTTATTTAACACATAAAGAGATAATATGTGTTTGCTTAAGACTATATAATACATATCATTTAGATTAAAAAAATGATAGGAAATTTAACTTTTTTGTACCAATGCTCCTTTTTCCTTCTGTTAATTTCTCTGAATGAAACACCTGTAAAACTGACTTCAGCATTACAGGAAATAGGTCCCTTTTCCAAAAATGCAATTTAAAAATATTGTACTCTATAATACAGATCATAGCAATAGTTCTTAATTGTATTTGTTTCTGGTCAATGATATTTTAAGAATGTGATGAGTTCTCCCCATATAAAAATTTTTACACACACAAACACTCACAAGATTGTGCATTCAATCCAAGGTGTCTTTAAAGACCATGAATATATCCCATGTTAAGGCAGTATTCTGCATGAAGGTAGAAGAGAAGTGTAGGTTTTGCTTGAGACAGAGAATTGATATGTGTTGAACATTTACTTTTTTAATGTAAATTATTTCATTTATCTCCTTTGAGGCAGACGGTATTTTCCGAAAATGGCAATAATATTTTTTTTGGTCTCACGTACCCTTCCAGAACATTGCTACTGTCCCTTCTATGGAAGCTATTTCTCTTCCACTTGAAGAGTGGGGCCTGTGTGACTGTCTCAATGAAAAGAATGTAGCAGAAGTGACATCCATGACATCCATCTGTGTCATACAAGGTAATACATCTTCTTATTGGCTTACTATTTCTCTAAAAATGTTCACTCTTGCAATCCAACCACCTTGTTGTAATGAAGCTCAGGACACATGGAAAGATTACATGTAGGTGTTCTGGCTAACAGCCCCAGTAAAGATTTAAGCCAACAGTCAATATCAACCAGCAGGCATGTGAGTTAACAAGCCTTAAGGTTATTCCAGGCCCCAGCCTACAAATCATTTGCAAGATTTTAGTCTACCAGCTGACGTCCCAAACATCATGGAGCAGAGATAAAATGTGAATTCAGTCATCAGCCTTTAAGCTGCCCCTGCTAAGGCTGAGTTGACCAGAGATGAGCAATCCCCACAGAGTTTTTCTCTAATTGCAGATTCCTGAGCAAAATAAATGTCATTCTTTTAGGTCATTGAGTTTTAGGGTGGTTTTACAGGCAGGAGTAAACAGTTGGAACACATTTGGGTTTCAGGAAGTAACATACAGCCAAAACTAAAGCAAATATATGTGGAAATAGATTTAAGACTAGGACTCAGGCAGAAATGAGAAGCATCCTTATGACAGTGTTAGTGCAATCTTAAAGGGGTCAAGGAAATGAGTAAAGGAAGCCTCATGGATCTTAAAAAGGCTTTCAGTGAAGACTTAAAGGAAGAGGAAAATGCTGGAAGCTGGAGGAAAAGATACTCTTGTTATGTAGTGAAAGAAAGTTTAGCAACAATGTCTCCTGCAATAAGGTGGAAAATAAGAAGTATACCTATTTTCTAGCTAAGAAGAATTGCTGAAAGAGGGTTGAATGTACTTTGCCTCTTGTCTGCTTCTAGCTGCCTGCAGTAAAATGCAAGGAAGAAAGATGAGCTAAAGAAAGAACTGTTATATATAAAGTCTCTAGGACTTGCTGGGTTGGAAAAGAAAACTGTTTCTCATTCCCAGCCTCTCCAGATGGCAAATGATGCTAAAATTAAGATGTGGCTTCTGAGCAGAGATCAAATCCAGGGTGCTGTCAGGAAAATGTGGTCTAAATATAAAACCTTTTGTTAAAGCCTCATAAAGGTTTTAGATAGTGCCTTATAGACCATTTCAAACAGACAAAAGGCCCTCTAGGGATCTTGGTAGGTGCTTCACAGATTCATTCTATAAAAACAATAAGCTTTTTAAGAATCTTAAAGGAGGTGGCCTTAAAGAGAGCTCAAGTCAGAAAAAGGCTTATCCCAGTGAGATTTGGACATATTTCTATTCTCTAATGGGGTGGATTATAAATTGATTCATAAGAAACCCACAGAGTGTTTAAAGGAATTTTATCTCCTTGTACTGAAAATGATAGAGATAGTACAACATGAAAAGATATATTTGGACCCCTCAAAATCTATGGACAGGAAGCAGATTAAAAAACCACTCAACTGTAAAGGTAACCTATATTTTAGGGAATAGAAAGATGAGTCAGTGTTTGGAAAGAGCCCAAAAAGCAGAGCAAAGAGTCATGGAGAATTCCTGGTAGTAGGACTGAGCACTAATTAGGGAACTGGTAACATGTACCTGGCTGTATTTCAGAATTGTTATGAACCAGTGACTACTGTATTTCATCTATTTTACCTTTTTTGACTATGAGTACATTTAATGGTTTTCCTCTGTCTAACACATCATTGTGTCTCAGGTGTACGTGGAGTTGATGAATCATGTGTTTAGTTCACAGATCTGCAGATCAAGAGGAATGGCACTCAAGGTGCTTAACCCAAGGAACCACACCCAAAACACTTGATGAAATTTAGATGACAAGATCCTAAACCTCAAGTCTAAGCTTGATGAGCTTGGGAGAGAGGTCTTGGGGAAGAAAGTGAGTGTATTTTGCTTGAGGAAGAGATGTGAATTGGTATGGCCTGAAAGTTAATCATGGCATATTTTAGTTTTCAAGAGTAGCCTCTACTCTATTTTTGGCCCCAAGTGATCTTCCAGAACATTGCCACTCCCCCATTAATGGACCGTATATCCCATTCCCTAAAACCTGGCGGACCTTAGTGGCTACCTCAAAGAATAGATTGCTATAAAAAGTATTGCTGTGTGGCTTCTGAGGCTAGCGCACAAAAAGAAATAGAGCTTCCACCTAACAGCTCTTTCTCTTGGAATGCTTATCTTTGGAACCCCACGTTGTGAGGAAGCCCAAGCTACCGGGAGATGTAGATGTTCTGACTGACTGCACCAGCTAAGGGATCAGACCACAGCCAGAATCAATTTCCAGACTTGTGAGTAACAAAGCCTTTTCATGATTCTAGCCCTAGCCTTCAAGCTGCCCCAGCTGATGCTAAGTAGAGCAGAGATGAGCTATCCCTACCAGACTCTGATCATATCACAGAATTATTAACAGAATAAATATCATTTTTAAGCCACTAAATTGTGAGGTGGTTTGTAATGCAGCAATAGGTAACTCAAATAACCACCAAGAATACTGTAAACTAGGTATGATCATCAATTTTTACAGACAAGGAAATACGCTGACAGCCACATAGCACATAAATGGAAGAGCTGAGTTGTGGATCCCAGGGTGCCTAAATCCACAGTTTGAGTTCCTTCCACTCTTTGAAACCCTTCTGTAAAAGGGCATAGGTTGACCAGAAAGACATTGAGTTGAACTCGATTGAGCTCTAGACTGAGAAGATTGAGCCCAGCGGAAGGAAGATGAGATTTGTAGCCTGCTAAATGTAGAGGCCTTCCTTGAAGACAGGATACATTTTGCTGTCAAAAAATTTATAGTCAAATTCTGTTCTTACATTTATGAGTTTTTGTGTGACCGCAAACATGCTATATAACTTCCCTGTGTGCAAGTTTCCTCAATCAGGAAATGGTGATATAATATCTGTCTTGTAAAATTGTTCTAAGAATTATTATTTTTATATGAAAATAAGAGAAACTATTATTATTAGTCTGACTATCTTACTGTAGTCCTCTGAAAGTCCTGTGGGAATATGAGTGTCATACATCCACTGCTCATTGACCTTTGATCAAAATGTCAGCACTGAACCTGGCCATTGTCCCTTTCTCTTTGGAAACACTGCCATCTCTTTCCCTAGTTTCAGATACTCACTGCCCTCTGGGGCTCTAGCTATCAGAAGTCTGCCACTTCCCCTAATCCTCAGAAAGTTTCTTCATATCTCCTTCCCCTACCACAAACTTTTCTGCCTTGAATTTTAGCTAAAATAGATTATTTATTTAATGACATTCAGGTGCAAGTGAGGCTTAACCCTATAAGACCTTTGCACTTTAAAAGAACAGCTCATTAACTACTATGAGTCTCTACTTGGTAGAATTAGTGGGAGAAACAACTTTTGTTCCCAGAGCTCTTGGCCTACTCTCTCTTTCCTCCCACAATAAGCAAAAAATATTCCTGAAAGTTACTTTGTAACCTCTCTGCACTCCTTTTGTAAAACACTTTATATCCCAACAGGGCCCAATAGAAATGAATTTGTTGCCAACAGGGCCCAAGAGAAATAAATCTGTTGCCTGAGGAGGGAATCGAGGTTGGCAGTAAGAACACAAATGAACTTTATTTTAAAATTACAGTTTCTTTACTACCTTTCACCCTCCTCACATAGTGGATGGAGTTAGTTGGGGGAGGAGGCTACCATTTATTGACCGCCTTGAAGTACTTGATGTAGCTCTCAGTTTATTCCATTGTTTGCTTGTGTATTTACTGTCTGGATTAGCCAAACCTTATTTTCTTAAAAATATGTTCATTATTAGTGATTATTTGAATCCTATGGGGGGGGCAGGAGAAAGGGAGATTTATGTTGTTCCTATGACTCTGGAAAGGTGACTTCACTCCATTTTGTTTGACACTGAACACAAAGCACTACTGTATGCGATGCTGTAGAGGCTCATGAGGTAGACATTACAGAGAACAAAGTGTATAATTAGAAGTTCTTTGGAACAGGCATTTGGTTCATTCTTTAGGAACTACGCAAGAGAGGTTTTTACAGTGCAGGCCAATGAGGGAGATGAAGAAAGAGAATAAGAGTAGATAGAGCTTGTATTATACCATACATATTTTTGTCAATTCATACTCTCCCCAGTATACATAAAATACAACTTGTAATTCATTATAATTTAATCAAGATATAAAAAAATGTGTCCTAAACAGTATTGAACAGCCCCCATCCAAATCTCTAGCTTCATTTCTAGTCAGTGTAAAGTTGTCCACTTCATTACATTCCCTTTGGATTTATTACTTTGAGGTTTCATTTTGTTCAAGTGCTCTGTCTTATAATAATTAAACCCACAATTTTATTATGGTAACCTTCCATTTTCTTTAGCATCAATCTTGTTCCCTTTGATCATGGATCCCTCTGTCCAGGGCTCTTGCTCCATTAATGCCACTATATGGTGCTGGTACCTCTTCTAGTCTCAAAGGCTGGCTGTGTATCAGACTTTCCTGAGGAGTTTTGAAAATTATAGATTTCTAAGGCCCATCCAGAGCTACTGCATCATAATGCTTTTCATATCTGTTCCTTCTTTTTCATTCTCATTACCACCCAAGTCCAAATCTTCATTTGCTGGGTTGTTGCAATTATTTATGAATTGTTGCCTCCAACTAGTCTCTTGTCTCCCCAAGAATGCCTTTGCCAGATTAATCTTCCTAAAATAGTGCATCACACATATTGTCCCAATGTTCAGTAATTCTTAATGTATCCCTCAGGAATATAATCAATTATCTTTAGGGTGGCATTGAAAACTGATACAATTTAGCTTCTACATACCTTTTCAATGTACTTATTCAGTCCTTATCTGACTTGACTTCCCACCAGTACATGTCTGATGAATCTTTCTGTCTTAGTTTAGACTCCTATAACACAATACCATAGAGTGAGTAGCTTCTTAAAAAACAAATATGTATTTTTCACAGTTCTGGATGCTGGGGAGTCTAATATCAAGGTACTGGCAGATTCAGTGTCTGGCGGGATCACTCTTCCTTGTTTGTAGGTGGCTGCCTTCTTGCTGTATCCTCACATGGCAGAGAAGGGAGCTCTGGTTTCCCTTCCTGTTCTTATAATTGTGCTGATCCCATCATTGGAACTCTACTCTCATGACCTTATCTAAACCTTCCCAAAGGCCCCACCTCCTAAGACCATCACATTGGGTGTTAGGGCTTCAACATATGAATTTTGGGAACATGAAAAGATTCAGTCCAGGAATTCCCTGGTGGTCTAGTGGTTAGGACTCAGTGCTTTCACTGTCATGGCCTTAGGTTTGATTCTTGGTCAGGGAACTAAGACCTTGCAAGTCATGTGGCATGGCCAAAAAACATTCAGTCCATAACACCTTCCTTCTTACTAAAAGACTTTCTTCCTATGATTTCTTTCATATCATAAATTCTTTCTTAAATTTTATGTTGAAATAATTTCAGACTTTCAGAAAAGTTGCTAGTATAAACACTTCCTTATTACCCTTCACTCAGATTCTCCGTGTTAACATTTTACTATATTTGCTATAACATTTTCTGTCTCTCTTTCATCCATATATATATAGCAGACATGATGCTACTTTACTTCTACCTGCTTCAGTATGTATCTCCTAAACACAAGGGCATTCTCTTAGATAACCACAGTAGTATAATGATCAAAATAGGAAATTAACATTGATACACTATTATTATCTGATCTACAGAAAATGTGGATTAAGCAAGGCACAAATGAAAGAACATTTTTCAAAATATACGTATATGAAAAAGTCTTACCTTGAGAATATAAAAAGAACTCTTATAATTCAATTATAAAAAGATAAATGCTCCCTTCCCCACTGGGACAAAGACTGGGACCTCCCAAAAGAAGACTGACAAATGGTCAAAAAGCACATGAGCAGGCGCTCAGTATTAGAATGCAAGTTAAAACCACAATGAGAGACTACCGCACACTGAGTAAAATGCCTAAAAACATAAAGACAATAGAAAACCCCAAATGTTATGAAAACATGGAGCAACTGGAGCCATCATGCATTACTTTTGGATATAAAATTATTCAATCACTTTGAAAAACTGGCAATTTCTTATAAAGGTAAACAGGTTTTCCTTATGACTCACCACTTCCACTCCTCTTTAATTATCTAAGAAAAATGAAAACATATGCCCACAAAAATACTGTAGAGGAATACTCGTAATATCTTTATGTATAAAAACCAATAATTAGAAACCACTTAAATGTCTATGACTAGAAGAAGAGATCATTAATAGTATATTTATGCAATGGAATAACATTCACAGTAAAAGGAGACATACCACAGATAAAACTATGTGATGAATCTCATAGATGTGATGTTGAGAGCAAAAAGCAAGAATAAAAATTAAAAATTTAATTTACGGAAGTTCAAAATATATGGTGACAGAAATCAGAACAGTGTCTGCTGTGGCAGAGAATGTACCGACTGGAAGGGGTCATGAGAAAACGTTCTGATGTGATGGAAATGTTGTATGTTTTAATTCGAATGTGGGATTTTTAGGAGTATACATTTGTCAAAGTTGATTGGCTCATGTACATTTCACTGTGTCTCACTTATATTTTAATAATAAATGTAAAACAGAACTTGTGAGTGGGGTGCAGTCGAACTACAGGGATATGCTGGAACACAGGTCTGCTAGCAGTGGAGCTACTAACATCTCTAGATGGAAGGCCTGGGTGAAAGCAGAGATTTCCAAAATTCAGAAGAAGGGTGAATTCCCTACAACAGGCCAGTGAACTGACTTCAGTTAGGGACATGGACAAACTTTGGTGAATTGCAGGGATGGAACCAGTGAAATAAATAATCAGAACTCTATTATCCTCTATCCCTTCTGTTTCTGCTAGGACTTGCCATTGGTTGTACATCTGAAAGCAGAGGGCATGAGAACACTGTAGATATAGTACTTACAGGTCAGCTTCCCAGGGGATCGAGTGGGGAGGAGAAGGAAAGAGATTAAATCTTAAGGGAAAAACAAGATACCTGGCGTATGGCTTATTTTTACACAACTTCAAAGGGCATCATTTAATTATCATAATGGTGGCTTGGCCAAGAGGTTCTACAGACTGAGAGACATCTGAGTGAGTTGAGAGTATATGAAAGAGAGTAATTGCAACAATTGATTCTGGAATTTAATCTTTTTAGTAATAATGAAAGTGAGCATACGATGGGATGAGGGACAGTGCAACCATGGTAGAATCAATGGAATACGGGACCATGTAGGGTAAAAAAATTATTGGAGTTGTAGTACTACGAGGAGTTTTTGCTAATGAGACTATGGAGGGATTTCAGTTAATAGTGGTGAAAGGTCAGGCATATGTCTATGGAAATCTGTGGCTAAGGTAACAGAATACAAAATGATTGAAGGAGAGGAAATCAAGGAACTAAGCCACCAGGAAAATGGAAGGATTTTCTGCACATATATTGAAATAATCAAGAATTATCACAGGATGGAGAAAACAACAGAGAACTAGGAGCTAAAAGTTTAGAAAGAATGATGAGGACCAGAGATGATTGCAATAAGGAGAAGTGGGTGGTATGGTCTGTTAGCCTGAGTCATCCTCAATGCTTTTCTCTCAGCCCCCAGAGTCAACCAGTCATTAAATCCTGTCAGTCTATTGCTTTTCTCAATATTAGCACCACTCCAGTCACCCACTGGGTTTTTTAAAAAATCATTTCTCCCTGTTTCAAAGCATTAGTTTTCTAAATGAGGTTCCACTAGCTACTTTGGCCAGTCTGTTTTCTTTGCTGCAATCAGTGAACTTTTCTTAGTAAATATTGTCATGTCATGCAATTCCCCCCCCTATCTTCCTCTAATCCAGCACGTATATTTTTTTCAGTGGGACTCCACTGCTTTTAAGATTAGGAGCAAATTCTTTCAGGTTTCTAATGAGCCCAGATGATCTGGCTTCAGGTCTATTTGTCTAGTCTTATCTAGCAACATATTCCCCCATCATCTCTCTGTGCACCAGTCACACTAGCCTTCCTGTTCTATCCCCCTGCAGGGTCTTTGCATATATATGCATCTTGCTTTGCCTGGGGTGTGTCCTCCTTCACCTCCCTGTGTTTCACCAGGTTAATTAGCAGTCTTCAGTTAAAGCTCTGTTCAAATATCACCTACCTAAGGAAACCATTTCAACATCTCCCAGACTGAGTCTGTAGCTACACCCTTTATATAAGGAACAGTATGAGTGCTTCTTAAGGGAGACGTTCAAAGGAGTACCTCATATGGGAGACATTTAAAATTTATGTTGCCTTCTCCTTTGTTAGGGTTGTACTCAGCTAGTTGCCGAGATAGAAGGAACGGATTGGCGTGAAAAAGAGAATATCCTTAAAGAAGTCACAAATGAAGTCTAGTTTAATGACATGGTTTCAGCATATGAGTCTAGTGGAGAACTGGTTTGGACAAGTGTGTAACTTTTGCTGGAAACTCCCTCAAATGCAGCCTTTGTAGCTTAGGGATTTTGATTCCACTTTGAAGAAGGAAAACGGATTTTGAGCTGCAGTTTGTTCAATGTGAAACAGGTTCCATTGGATCTAAACCAGCAGGGACACTGTAGTGTAGGAAAAGCCTGTGCCTCCAAGTAACAGATGGGTCTTTAATAGCGACACTCTGTGGTAGCAAAAACACCAACAGTAGTGGGCCTGTTTAGTGGTCTTAAATTCTTGATTGTCATTAGAATCATTAGGAAGCTTTGAAAAGATACCAACAGTGGTGATGTTTGAACAAATCTATAAATTTACTTTAAAAATTATTTAATTGTGCACTTAGAGTATGTGGATTTATAGTGTAAATTATGCCTTGATAAAGTGGTAGAAAGTATTAAAAAATGATACTGTTGCTTGGCTGCACTCTTCAATTATACAAGAACCTCTGGGGGTAGGGCTTGGACATTAATAGGTATTAAAACTCCCCAGGAAAATTTAGCAATCTTTAACAAAGGTACATATGCTTTTACTTTTTGACTCAGTTCTGTTTCTAGGAATTTATTTTGGAGACCTATCTCTAGCAATACAATGCACAATATTATTCATTTGAGCATTGTGTATAAAGGCAAAATATGGGAAACCATCTAAATGTACTATGATACATCCATACAATAGAGAGCATTATGCAGCTATAAAAAAAGAATGAGGAATACCACTTCGAACCAACACGTAGTGATATCCGGGATATGCTTTCATATGAAAAAAAGCAAAGTGCCAAAATATATCTAGAGTATGATACCGTTCAAGTAAACATGAAGGAGACGAAAGAAATTATACATATATCTGCTTATTTGTGCAAAAAGGAATACGGCAAGGATAAATTAAAAACTTTAGGGCTTCCCTGGTGGCGCAGTGGTTGAGAGTCCGCCTGCCGATGCAGGGGACGCAGGTTCGTGCCCCGGTCTGGGAGGATCCCACGTGCCGCGGAGCGCCTGGGCCCGTGAGCCATGGCCGCTGAGCCTGCGTGTCCGGAGCCTGTGCTCCGCAACGGGAGAGGCCACAAGAGTGAGAGGCCCGCGTACCGCAAAACAAAAACAACAACAACAAAAAAACTTTAATGTGATTGGTTACCTACAGAGCTGACTGGGAATGGAGCAGGAAGAATGCGGGAGAGGGAATGGGTAGAAGGGATGAGCGGGGACACTTCTGTAAACACACCTTCTTGTACAGTTCTGACTTTGAGAACCAAGTAGTGGTTCACATATTAACAAACAGATAATTAATATTAACCAGGATGTGTGAGAATCCAAACAGAATACAAATGATTACTAATGTACTAGAAATGAATACCACAACCATAACAAATGGGATAAAAAAGAAAATAACAAACCTAAGTAATATTGAAAAACAGTATTTTGAATATATTCTACAAGGCCAAAGTCAAAAGCGCTGCACACAAATACTGTACTCTTTTCAGTAAATTTGTTTTTCACAGAGGTATATATATTAGTAACTCTGAAACTATGTGTATTCTGAAAGTGAGTAAATAAGTAAATAAATTTTGTAGAATGAGAGCCGAATTATCACTGTCGGAGAAAGGGGTTACAACTGAGGAAAGGGAGAAGACTAGAGTGAACTTCAGGTATTAGCATCGTAGGTATCAGTTTCACTACTAGTTATGTATATATATACATAATATACTATGTAATATAGATATATTTATAATAATTTTCTATAATAATTATGTATATATAATATATGTAGGGGGAGAGAGAGAGAAAAAGGCAGATATAAAAATAGATACAGATGTACATGTAGTTGTGTGTGTATACATGTATGTACTTCCTTGCTCTGTTCACTTAGAAAACCTAGAAGCAATGACACCTCAGCAGTAATGAGTATACCTAGTACCCAGAACTTGGTTTTTAAGTGCCATTTTTCAATAAAATGACTGAATCCAGGGTTGGGTGCAGAAAGCATACGGTAATCCTTGATCATCTTGTGGTACCAGAAAGTAAGTGTTCAGTAAATGATGGGAGCATATTGAAAAGCTTGGACACCAACCTGAAGTAGCTCAGTTGCCAAAGCTGGGATAATTTGGGTAACAAAATAAATAATGATAATATTGGATTATAACACACTGAATAAAATAAATATCTGTGCGTCTGTTGATTAATACAGATGATTGACTACATAAATAAATACAGCAGAAAAGACTGCTCTTCATTACAGTAAAATTCCAATCAGTAAATGTAGAAGGAATGGTGGAAATGTAAAAATCACCATTTCGCAAATGCCCAGTAATAGTTGTCATAAGGAAGACTCAATGGATGCTAAAATCAGTAGGCAGAAACATAATTAGAAACAAGATATTTGCATAATCTCAGAATATCTCTCTACAAGATACTAATTACAAAGATAAAGTAGTATCTCTACAATGGAGAAACTTGGCAAACACCAATGTAAGTGACCAAAGTTAACATCACCAATAATGTGATACGCTGACATCATGGATTTCCTGATAGGAGGTACTGAAAAGTGCACAACATCATTTCTTGGTGTTTTTCCAAAACCACATAACTTTCATGTAATTATGAGGAAACATGAGACAAACCCAAATTGAAGAACATTTTATGAACTGTTCTGTACTGACCAGTATTCTTCAAAAGTGTCAAGGTCATGAAAGACAAAGAAAATATAAGGCTGAGGAACAGTCCCAGATTGGAGGAAACTGGGTGGGATTAGAGCCTGTCTTGGGGGTGGGGAAGCTCTCTGGAGAGCCAGGTAGGATTTTACGCTATTAGAATATAGGTGATTTCTTGCATAATTAAAGAGATGGGGTCAAATGAATAATCCAGGAAGTGGTGCTGGTCATAGAGTTTAAGAATGCTCTTGTAGCACCCTGAACTTCTCCAGTGCAGCATTTATCAAGTTACAATCCTGTCTGTCTCCCCTATTAGAATGTAAGCTCTATGCACACAGAGAGGTGCCACCTCTATCTCATTCACCGCTCTGTCCCACACATTGCCTTACACATAGTCAGTGTTCAATAAGTGTGCTGAAAAGTATAACCTTAATCTTCTTTTGCTGGTCAAGCCCATGCAAACACATTTTGTCTTTCACTTTGCTCCGAGTAGCTGCACTGGTTGGAATGCTGTATCCACTGGTGGTTGAGGGCTTCATTCCTTTATTTAATGCTTCCTCTTCCTTCAGGCTCAATGCAAGCCCCATCTTTTAGTGGAGAGCATCTTGGGCTTTATAATTTATTTATTTATTTAAAATGTGGGATCTTAGTTCCCTGACCAGAGATCAAACATACACCCCCCTGTACTGGAAACGTGGAGTTTTAACCACTGGACAGCCAGGGAAGTCCCCATCTTGGGCTTTAGAGACTAAATATAAGGATTCAGATCTTACTTCTCTCACCCTCCAGCCAGAAACCCACCTCAGTCTTTCCCCCTCTCCAGGCTTGGTTACTTCAAGAGTAAAGAAAGGTCTTTGGATTTTTTTGTTTGTTTGTTTTGTTTTCAGTACGCGGGCCTCTCACTGCTGTGGCCTCTCCCGTTGCGGAGCACAGGCTCCGGATGCGCAGGCTCAGCGGCCATGGCTCACGGGCTCAGCCGCTCCGCGGCATGTGGGATCTTCCCGGACCAGGACACGAACCCCCGTCCCCTGCATCGGCAAGCGGACTCTCAACCACTGCGCCACCAGGGAAGCTGGCCAGGTCTTTGGATTTTTAAGCAATGATTTTCAAACTTTTAAACATTTGTTTTGCTGTTGTTGTGATTATTGACGAAGGGATTTTTTTTTGCTTATTTTCTAAGGCCCCTTTTCTTTAAAAGAAATCTTTATGTAGTGTCCAGAGGTGTACATAAATAATACAAGGAAAAAAGGAATTGCTCCATCAGGGGACATGTGGAGAGAGGAGTGTGTGGTAGAGTGATGGAAAGCCTGCCCAAACAACATCCCTTCCCCAGCCACCACCCAACTCTGGAAACCTTTGAGGTACCAATGACAAACTTCCAGTCCATAGTTTGAAAACTCTAGCAGATTGTTGCAATTTTTCTACCACCTTCAGAAGCCCTGGTTTATCCCTACTGTGAGCTGTGGTTTTTATCCTTGCTCCCTTCCATTTTGCATTGACCATGCTACTACCTGCACGAGGAGGAACGGCAATATATTTTTAGATTCAAGACCTGGTATAAAACCTTCACCTAGTATTTCATTTGTGAAAATTTCTTGATGATGATCGTTGGGGCTGGGATCTCCAGAAACTTCTTAGAGGAGGTGATCCCTGAGTTGGGCCTGGGGAGAGAGAGAGGATTTGAATTAGCAAGCAGGAGGTCATTAGCCCCTGTCATTGGGGACTGTGCAGTAATGACAGGCAGAGGAGGGCAAGCAGTGGGAAGTCACGAGAAGTTTTGAAAGACAGAGAGAGCTGGTAGGTGCAGGGTGGGCTGAGGTGGGCGACCTGAGACAGGACACGTGAGTGTAATAGCCCAGCTGTGACCTCAGACAGCCTAAAACCAGAAACAGAAATTATCATGGCACATTTTAAATTAATTCCCTAGTGTAGCCTCTTCAGAAAGATATTTCAGGAAGATAATTGGAATTGGCTGGTTTCCAGGTGTCTTAATTTCAAGTCCCAAACAAAACATGGGCAACCTCCAAAGCAAAACTTTTCCTGACATTTCCGAGGCCACATCCCACAGCCGCTATTCGCAGCTCAAGCCTACACCCTTTATCAGATCCAGGTGAGAAAATGATGATTGCTCTAAAGGTAGAACTCTCTCTACGAAGCAGTTGCTCTGGTTCGGCTGTTGGCACCAGCTAGCTGGCTGTTGGTGGGAGCATCCTGCCCTCTGCTGGATTTGGCAGGAAAAATGAATTTGCATTGCCTGCTAAAGAATTAATGAATGTTGAAAGTTTGGGGTTTTATCTGAAAATAAATATTTGCTTGCATGTTGATGAGGTCTAATTAATCAAGGAGTGCATCCCCTGATGACATGTGGCTTTCTTAGAAGACTTCCAGGTATCCAGGAAAAAAAATAAATCTTTGTGTATCATATGTATACATCTTGCTCAGTAAATAGGAGTGCAATGTTGGCAGTTTTAAAGAAATGTAAAGAATCAAAGCTGCATCTCTAATAATTTTTAAAGTATTCACATGGTATATGACAGGAAGAACTTTGGGAGAACCGTCAGACTGCCCGGATTTATATATTAATTCTGCAAGTTACTAAATCTATCTGAGACTCAATTTCTTCTGTAAGGTACATATCCACCTTAAAACGTTGTTGTGAGGATCAGATGAGCTAACGAGGAATGAGAAAGCACTTCGCCGTGCCCACTGAAAGTATGAGGTCTTAAATATACGTGCTTTGCACAGGTTCACACAAGAGTACACACACACACACACACACACACAAAGTAGAGGCACACCGCAGTGATATTGCAGGGTTGGTTCCAGACCACTGCAATAAAGCAAATATCACAATCAGTTGAGTCACACAGACTTTTTGGTTTCCCAGTGCATATAAAAGTTATGTTTATACTGTAGTCTATTAACTATGCAATAGCATTATGTCCAAAAAAATGTACATACCTAAATTATAAACTATTGCTAAAAAATGCTAACCATTGTCTGAGCCTTCAGCGAGTCAATCTTTTTGCTGGTGGGGGGTCTTGTCTTGATGTTGACGGCTGCTGACTGATCAGGGTGGGTGGTGGCTGAAGGTTGTGGTGACTGTGTCAATTTCTTAAAATAGGGCAACAATGAGGTTTGCTTCCTCGGTTGATTCTTCCTTCCATGAATGATTTCTCTGTAGCCTGCAATGCTGTTTAATAACATTTTACCCACAGTAGAACTTATTTCAAAATTAGAGTCAGTCCTCTCAAACCCTGCCAACCGCTTTATCAACTAAGTTTACGTAAAACAGAACACACAAGAGTTCACACAAACGTACAAACCAACATTGTTCAATTATTGACTTCCTGAAATGTATTTGGGTAAAACTAGAAAAGAGATCATCGATATTTCAAATCCAGAGAGTGAAAAGAAAGCAGGATGCCCTGCAAATAATTTTTATAAAAAGCTCTAGAGACAGAACTTTTTTACTAAGTAGTATTTATCTTCAACTGTCTATCACTATGTTCTGTACAACCTATAAGAACATCTGCTTTTCTCACTTTCATAAAGAGAAAAATGGCAAAAATGAATTTGAAGAATAATCTTTTACAGAAATATAATCCCTCCCTTTTCTCCTTTCCTCTTTTTTTCTTGGGCCCTTCCCTATCCTTCTCTTCCATTTGTTTGATTTGAAACCAGAAATAAGTAGCTTCAGCTAGTATTGTCACTGCTGTCAATGGTTAGCTATTTCTCATCCCCTGTAGAGATTCCTTAAGTATGTCGTTTTCTCTTCAGTGTTATGATTATAATTGGAGTAGAGTATGGTCCTGGCTCATTTAAAGGGTAAAAAGCTGAATGACAATGGTGTTGATGTTACTGTAGTAGCTTTTTTTTTTTTTTTTTTTTGCGGTATGCGGGCCTCTCACTGTTGTGGCCTCTCCCGTTGTGGAGCACAGGCTCCGGACGCGCAGGCTCAGCGGCCATGGCTCACGGGCCCAGCCGCTCCGCGGCATGTGGGATCTTCCCGGACAGGGGCACGAACCCCGGTCCCCTGCATCGGCAGGTGGACTCTCAACCACTGCACCACCAGGGAAGCCCTGTAGTAGCTTTTTAGTAAAAAAATAATTGTTTTTTATTTAATTGATGTTATTCTCTTTATTAGCAGCTCTGCATGATAAAGGGTTTTTAAACATCCCATTTGTGCTTTCACTTGAAGAGTAAACCCAAATTTAACTGATCACCTTGCCAGCCTCAGTAAGTGCTATTTTGATGTTCTGTAGGAAATTCTACTTCAACAACGATTTAGTACTATTTGCTGAACATATGCAGAAATATCTCTATATATGAGATATTCATGAGATATGCAGGCTTTAGTTACATACTTATATAACTAAATACGTGATAAGCTAGTGGTGTGGAAAATGGGGAAGAAATAACTAGAAGATATCACTGGATCTTAAAATTGAACAATTTTCCAGGTGGACAGAGTGAATATATGCATGTGTTAGAGTGGGTGAAGCCTTCAAGAGAGAGAGTTCCAGGTAAGTAAGATATAGCGAAAGTTATGAAAATCTGTGCAAATAATGGGGAGATGAGGCTGAGGCGTGACTGGTAGTTTGGGGGCCAATGCAGAGGCTATTAAACTAATAAGATATAGAGTTTGAATTTCACTGGGTATGTGTGTAAACTAATACACTTGAGTGACGAATTAATATTATACCCCTGTGATATTCTGTTTAGTCAGGGAAGTGTTTATGAGGGAGGGTTGGGTTTGAAGTTGGGTTTTAAGTAGTGTTATAATTCCCTCTGCCTTTCAAACTACGTGTTGCTGAATGAGGACTGCAACAACCTCTAAGTTGGGTTAGTGAGTGAGTCTCAGAACAGACTAGAATCCTTATATTGGATCTTTAAAACACAACAGCTTAAATCCCTTTTGAATCATCAGAAAGTCACACATTTTTAAAAAGCAGCCTCTGTGGTCCAGTTAGTCTTAGATAACCATATACCTTAAAATATCTAGAGTCCATTGCCTAAGGAGAAGTATTTACAAATGTCATAAGTCACTTTCTATGTCTGACCTGCTGTTTTGTCACATAAAATAAAAAAGAGATCAGAAAAAGACCCATGGATAAAGGCTCTCCACTTCACCAAATATGCTCGCTCATCTGATTAATCATTTTTAAAAGTCAAATTATTTATATAAGCTGCTTGGAATGATATTACTGATATTAAACTTTCTTGTCTGCCTATAGTAATTCCACAAACATTGCAAGAGACACGTTGCTCACAATAAAGCTTTGTTTATGGCATCTTAAAGAAAGCACTTTGAACTGATATTCCCCGATCCCTATCATCATAATGAGATTTACATTTAAGTTAAGAAATTTTTCTTTTGTGTGTTTGCTCAGCACTTAGCACATTATAGGCATTCTGAAGGATGGCACACTCCATTAAACAATTTGGGCAAAAGTAAAGTGTAAATAAGTGTGATAAGAAGTGTAGCCAGGTTCTTAGTGCCCTCATCGTACAAACAAGAGGCCATAGACTAGCATAAGAGCCTGGAGGAGCACAGATGTTGGCTGTCTTGCTTGTTTCTCTACCGCCAGTGCCCTGCACATAGTAGGCACTCATTAAATATCTGTGGTCTAATGAAACAATGAATAGACTCTCTTTCCTCATGACCTTGCTTGCAGTCATTACCTTAAGGGCATAATAAAGTAGTAATTGCTCCGTGACTGCTTGGTCTTATGAGTTAATGTTTGCAAAGCACTTTGAACTTCTTGGGAAAAAGAATGGTGTTTTTTTTGGCACCATTTCATGTTTGCAGTGGCACACAAATTATTCCTCCTCCTCTTCCTCCAGCTGCCCACACTGTGCCCTCCCCCAGCTCTGTGCTGCACCAGGATCTCCCAGAAGGCAGCCACACCGCTCTCACTGCCTTCTTGCAGCTGTTACCTCCAGCCCTGCAGGACAGGTAGGGACAGAGCAAATGCCAGAAAGATTTCTTTAAGACCTTGCAAGAGACTCTGGAAATATGGAATTTGGGTTGATTTTAATAACACTTAGAGCAACTGGTGTATAGAGGGATGCAGATTCTTGGTCGGCCATGGAAGAAGCTATTGGGACAGGCAGGTTGATCTGTGACGATACATCAAACTAGATCCTGAAGGGGAGATAGAGGGTGTCACAGAGGCAACTGGGAGCATGTGCCAAAGCAGCTGGTTTCTAAAGTGTATATGATTTTAGACACACAATACAGAACCTTGACTAGTAACTGGCAGAAAGTACTAGAGTTGTTTTAAAAGGGACTCCATAAGACAAGATGTGTTTCTTTTACATGGGTAAAAATTTCAACTGTTATGATTACTTTCCCTATAATTTAAAAAAATATTTGATGATGAAAAAAAGAGATTCTATCTCACAATAGATAATCATAGGCTGCAATGTTTTCCAATGTGTTTATTGCTATAAAAATTGCCTTGATTTTTAGAAACTCAATAATTAAACAGTTCAAATGTGATTTGGGAAACAAAAGCTGTTTTCTATTAAGAATGGTTGTCCTTTATGAAGAAATTCTAGAAGAAGAGTTTTTTTTTCTTTTTCAGGTTACAATATATGAACTTTCAACTGATCACACACAATGCATATCTCAAGGTAATTCCGGGAAAGCCGGTTACAGGTGCAGAATAACTAGAATGACTATATCAGGGGCAGATCTTGCCTTAAAGGCAGGAACAGATCCTATTTTCCACAACTTTAAAATGACTTGTTTTTCCAAACCAAATCATGATGTTTTCTCTGTGTGTGGAAAATTTTCCATGATGCATATTTATATGTTAGCTGCTGTATGCGTGAAAATTTGCTCTCTCTAGAAATTGTTTCTAGGGACTGGAAATGAATGTTATGGGGATAAAAGCTAACATGGTTTTCTATTGAAAAGATAGACCGTGTAAATGATGTCTGCTTTGCTTTAAAGGGAAAACTCAGGTAAGCATGGTTTAGTTGAACAGCATGAAGTCAACCAAAAGTCTCAAATTTTGTTCAGAATAAATTATGGAAGTACCTTCCAATTAAATTGCAATCATTATTAATCTGAAAACAAAAGCAAGGGGAATAAAATTTGTAGTTAGTTTACAGTAAGTAGTATTTGAAACTGAAAGTTTAGCATCCCCATAAAAGCCACATGTGAAACATTGAGATGGGAGTGACTCCAGATAAGAAATGGTTTCTTTCTCCGCTTAATTCATTATAAAATGAAGAACTCTGATTTTCCATTTGTACAGGGCTAAAGGATCACATAGGCATTACTGAATTTTTGTTGTTTCCCTCTGTCTTTTTTTTTTTTTTTACATCTTTATTGGAGTATAATTGCTTTACAATGGTGTGTTACTTCTGCTTTATAACAAAGTGAATCAGTTATACATATACATATGTTCCCATATCTCTTCCCTCTTGCGTCTCCCTCCCTCCCACCCTCCATATCCCACCCCTCTACGTGGTCACAAAGCACCAAGCTGATCTCCCTGTGCTATGCGGCTGCTTCCCACTAGCTATTTACCTTACGTTTGGTAGTGTATATATGTCCATGCCTCTCTCTCGCTTTGTCACAGTTTACCCTTCCCCCTCCCCATATCCTCAAGTCCATTCTCTAGGAGGTCTGTGTCTTTATTCCTGTCTTACCCCTAGGTTCTTCATGACATTTTGTTTTCTTAAATTCCATATATATGTGTTAGCATAACGGTATTTGTCTTTCTCTTTTTTTTTTTTTTTTTTGATATTTGTCTTTCTCTTTCTGACTTCACTCTGTATGACAGACTCTAGGTCTATCCACCTCATTACAAATAGCTCAATTTCGTTTTTTTTTTATGGCTGAGTAATATTCCATTGTATATATGTTCCACATCTTTATCCATTCATCTGATGATGGACACTTAGGTTGTTTCCATCTCCGGGCTATTGTAAATAGAGCTGCAATGAACATTTTGGTACATGACTCTTTGTTTTGTTTTGTTTTTTTCTTTTCTTTTTTTTTTTTTTTGCAGTATGTGGGCATCTCACTGTTGTGGCCTCTCCCATTGCGGAGCACAGGCTCTGGGCGCGCAGGCTCAGCGGCCATGGCTCATGGGCCCAGCCGCTCCGCGGCATGTGGGATCCTCCCGGACTGGGGCACGAACCCGTGTCCCCTGCATTGGCAGGCGGACTCTCAACCACTGCGCCACCAGGGAAGCCCCATGACTCTTTTTGAATTATGGTTTTCTCAGGGCATATGCCCAGTAGTGGGATTGCTGGGTCATATGGTAGTTCTATTTGTAGGTTTTCAAGGAACCTCCATACTGTTCTCCACAGTGGCTGTATCAATTTACATTCCCATCAGCAGTGCAAGAGGGTTCCCTTTTCTCCACACCCTCTCCAGCATGCATTCTTTCTAGATTTTTTGATGATGGCCATTCTGACTGGTGTGAGATGATATCTCATTGTAGTTTTGATTTGCATTTCTCTAATGATTAATGAAGTTGAGCATTCTTTCATGTGTTTGTTGGCAGTCTGTATGTCTTCTTTGGAGAAATGTCTATTTAGGTCTTCTGCCCATTTTTGGATTGGGTTGTTTGTTTTTGGTTATTGAGCTGCATGAGCTGCTTATAAATTTTGGAGATTAATCCTTTGTCAGTTGCTTCATTTGCAAATATTTTCTCCCATTCTGAGGGTTGTCTTTTGGTCTTGTTTATGGTTTCCTTTGCTGTGCAAAAGCTTTGAAGTTTCATTAGGTCCCATTTGTTTATTTTTGTTTTTATTTCCATTTCTCTAGGAGGTGGGTCAAAAAGGATCTTGCTGTGATTTATGTCATAGAGTGTTCTGCCTATGTTTTCCTCTAAGAGTTTGACAGTTTCTGGCCTTATATTTAGGTCTTTAGTCCATTTTAAACTTATTTTTGTGTATGGTGTTAGGGAGTGATCTAATCTCATACTTTTACATGTATCTGTCCAGTTTTCCCAGCACCACTTATTGAAGAGGCTGTCCTTTCTCCACTCTACATTCCTGCCTACTTTGTCAAAGATAAGGTGACCATATGTGCGTGGGTTTATCTCTGGGCTTTCTATCCTGTTCCATTGATCTATCTTTCTGTTTTTGTGCCAGTACCATACTGTCTTGATTACTGTAGCTTCGTAGTATAGTCTGAAGTCAGGGAGCCTGATTCCTCCAGCTCCGTTTTTCATTCTCAACATTGCTTTGGCTATTTGGGGTCTTTTGTGTTTCCATAGAAATTGTGAAATTTTTTGTTCTACTTCTGTGAAAAATACCAATGGTAGTTTGATAGTGATTGCATTGAATCTGTAGATTGCTTTGGGTTGTAGAGTCACTTTCACAATGTTGATTCTTCCAATCCAAGAACATGGTATATCTCTCCATCTATTTGTATCATCTTTAATTTCTTTCATCAGTGTCTTATAATTTTCTGCATACAGGTCTTTTGTCTCCTTGGGTAGGTTTATTCCTAGATATTTTGTTCTTTTTGTTGCAATGGTAAATGGGAGTGTTTTCTTGATTTCACTTTCAGATTTTTCATCATTAGTGTATAGGAATGCCAGAGATTTCTGTGCATTAATTTTGTATCCTGCTACTTTACCAAATTCATTGATTAGCTCTAGCAGTTTTCTGGTAGCATCTTTAGGATTCTCTAAGTATAGTATCATGTCACCTTCAAACAGTGACAGCTTTACTTCTTCTTTTCCGATTTGGATTCCTTTTATTTCCTTTTCTTCTCTGATTGCTGTTGCTAAAACTTCCAAAACTATTATGAATAAGAGTGGTGAGAGTGGGCAAGCTTGTCTTGTTCCTGATCTTAGTGGAAATGCTTTCAGTTTTTCACCATTGAGGACAATGTTGGCTGTGGGTTTGTCATATATGGCCTTCATTATGTTGAGGAAAGTTCCCTCTGTGCCTACTTTCTGCAGGGTTATTATCATAAATGGGTGTTGAATTTTGTCAAAAGCTTTCTCTGCAACTGTTGAGATGATCCTATGGTTTTTCTCCTTCAATTTGTTAATAGGGTTTATCACATTGATTGTTTTGCATATATTGAAGAATCCTTGCATTCCTGGAATAAACCCCACTTGATCATGGTGTATGATTCATTTAATATGCTGTTGGATTCTGTTTGCTAGTTTTTTTTTTTTTTTTTTTTTTTTTGGCGGTACGCAGGCCTCTCACTGTTGTGGCCTCTCCCATTGAGGAGCACATGCTCTGGACGCACAGGCTCAGTGGCCATGGCTCACGGGCCCAGCTGCTCTGCGGCATGTGGGATCTTCCCGGACTGGGGCATGAACCCGTGTCCCCTGCATCGGCAGGCAGACTCTCAACCACTGCGCTACCAGGGAAGCCTTGTTTGCTAGTATTTTGTTGAGGATTTTTGCATCTATGTCCATCAGTGATATTGGCCTGTAGTTTTCTTTCTATGTGATATCCTTGTCTGGTCTTGGTATCAAGCTGATGGTGGCCTCATAGAATGAGTTTGGGAGTGTTCCTCCCTCTGCTATATTTTGGAAGAGTTTGAGAAGGATAGGTGTTAGCTCTTCTCTAAATGTTTGATAGAATTCGCCTGTGAAGCCATCTGGTCCTGGGCTTTTGTTTGTTGGAAGATTTTTAATCACAATTTCAATTTCAGTGCTTGTGATTGGTCTGTTCCTATTTTCTATTTCTTCCTGATTGAGTCTTGGCAGGTTGTGCATTTCTAAGAATTTGTCCATTTCTTCCAGGTTGTCCATTTTATTGGCATAGAGTTGCTTGTAGTAATCTCTCATGATCTTTTGTATTTCTGCAATGTCAGTTGTTACTTCTCCTTTTTCATTTCTAGTTCTATTGATTTGAGTCTTCTCCCTTTTTTTCTTGATGAGTCTGGCTAATAGTTTATCAATTTTGTTTATCTTCTCAAAGAACCAGCTTTTAGTTTTATTGATCTTTGCTATCGTTTCCTTCATTTCTTTTTCATTTGTTTCTGATCTGATCTTTATGATTTCTTTCCTTTGCTAACTTTGAGGTATTTTTGTTCTTCTTTCTCTAACTGCTTTAGGTGCAAGGTTAGGTTGTTTATTCGAGATGTTTCCTGTTTCTTAAGGTAGGATTGTATTGCCATAAACTTCCCTCATAGAACTACTTTTGCTGCATCCCATAGATTTTGCGTCGTCGTGTCTCCATTGTCATTTGTTTCTAGGTATTTTTTTTTATTTCCTCTTTGATTTCTTCAGTGATCACTTCCTTATTAAGTAGTGTATTGTTTAGCCTCCATGTGTTTGTATTTTTTACAGATCTTTTCCTGTAATTGATATCTAGTCCCATAGCGTGTGGTCGGAAAACATACTTGATACAATTTCAATTTTCTTAAATTTACCAAGGCTTGACTTGTGACCCAAGATATGATCTATCCTGGAGAATGTTCCATTAGCACTTGAGAAAAATGTGTATTCTGTTGTTATTGGATGGAATGTCCTACAAATATCAATTAAGTCCATCTTGTTTAATGTATCATTTAAGGCTTGTGTTTCCTTATTTATTTTCATTTTGGATGATCTGTCCATTGGTGAAAGTGGGGTGTTAAACTCCCCTACTATGAATGTGTTACTGTCGATTTCCCCTTTTACGACTGTTAGTATTTGCCTTATGTATTGAGGTGCTCCTATGTTGGGTGCATAAATATTTACAATTGTTTTATCTTCCTCTTGGACTGACCCCTTGATCATTATGTAGTGTCCTTCTTTGTCTCTTCTAATAGTCTTTATTTTAAAGTCTATTTTGTCTGATATGAGAATTGCTACTCCAGCTTTCTTTTGGTTTCCATTTGCATGGAATATCTTTTTCCATCCCCTTACTTTCATTCTGTATGTGTCTCTAGGTCTGAAGTGGGTCTCTTGTAGACAGCATATATATGGGTCTTGTTTTTGTATCCATTCAGCCAATCTGTGTCTTTTGGTGGGAGCATTTAGTCCATTTACATTTAAGGTAATTATCGATATGTATGTTCCTATTCCCATTTTCTTAATTGTTTTGGGTTCGTTATTGTAGGTCTTTTCCTTCTCTTGTGTGTCTTGCCTAGAGAAGTTCCTTTAGCATTTGTTGTAAAGCTGGTTTGGTGGTGCTGAACTCTCTCAGCTTTTGCTTGTCTGTAAAGGTTTTAATTTCTCCATCAAATCTGAATGAGACCCTTGCTGGGTAGAGTAATCTTTGTTGCAGGTTTTTCTCCTTCATCACTTTAAGTATGTCCTGCCAGTCCTTTCTGGCTTGCAGAGTTTCTGCTGAAAGATCAGCTGTTAACCTTATGGGGATTCCCTTGTGTGTTATTTGTCGTTTTTCCCGTGCTGCTTTTAATATGTTTTCTTTGTATTTAATTTTTGACAGTTTGATTAATATGTGTCTTGGCGTATTTATTCTTGGATTTATCCTGTATGGGACTCTCTGTGCTTCCTGGACTTGATTAACTATTTCCTTTCCCATATTAGGGAAGTTTTCAACTATAATCTCTTCAAATATTTTCTCAGTCCCTTTCTTTTTCTCTTCTTCTTCTGGAACCCCTATAATTCGAATGTTGGTGCGTTTAATATTGTCCCAGAGGTCTCTGAGACTGTTCTCAGTTCTTTTCATTCTTTTTTCTTTATTCTGCTCTGCAGTAGTTATTTCCACTATTTTATCTTCCAGGTCACTTATCCGTTCTTCTGCCTCAGTTATTCTGCTATTGATCCCATCTAGAGTATTTTTAATTTCATTTATTGTGTTGTTCATCGTTGTTTGTTTCATCTTTAGTTCTTCTAGGTCCTTGTTAAATGTTTCTTGCATTTTGTCTATTCTATTCCCAAGATTTTGGATCATTTTTACTATCATTATTCTGAATTCTTTTTCAGGTAGACTGCCTATTTCCTCTTCATTTGTTAGGTCCGGTGGGTTTTTACCTTGCTCCTTCATCTGCTGTGTGTTTTTCTGTCTTCTCATTTTGCTTATCTTACTGTGTTTGGGGTCTCCTTTTTGCAGGCTGCAGGTTCGTAGTTCCCGTTGTGTTTGGTGTCTGTCCCCAGTGGCTAAGGTTGGTTCAGTGGGTTGTGTAGGCTTCCTGGTGGAGGGGACTAGTGCCTGTGTTCTGGTGGATGAGGCTGGATCTTATCTTTCTGGTGGGCAGGTCCACGTCTGGTGGTGTGTTTTGGGTTGTCTGTGGACTTACTATGATTTTAGGCAGCCTCTCTGCTAATGGGTGTTGTTGTGTTCCTGTCTTGCTAGTTGTTTGGCATAGGGTGTCCAGCACTGTAGCTTGCTGGTCGTTGAGTGAAGCTGAGTGCTGGTGTTGAGATGGAGATCTCTGGGAGATTTTCACCGTTTCATATTATGTGGAGCTGAGAGGTCTCTTGTAGACCAGTGTCCTGAAGTTGGCTCTCCCACCTCAGAGGCACAGCACTGACTCCTGGCTGCAGCACCAAGAGCCTTTCATCCACACAGCTCAGAATAACAGGGAGAAAAAGTAGAAAGAAAGAATTAGTAGAAGTAGAAAGAAAGAAAGAAAGAAAGAAAGAAAGAAAGAAAAGAAAGAAAGAAAGAAGGGAGGGAGGAAGGAAGGAAGGAGGGAAGGAAGAAAAAAAGAAAGAAAGAAGATAAAGAAAAATAAAATAAAGATAAAATATAATAAAGTTATTAAAATAAAAAAGTAATTATTTAGAAAAAAATTTAAAAAAAAAAACCAAAAACGGACGGATAGAACTCTAGGACAAATGGTGGAAGCAAAGCTATACAGACAAAATCTCACACAGAAGCATACACATACACACTCACAAAAAGAGGAAAAGGGGAAAAAAATCATAAATCTTGCTCTCAAAGTCCACCTCCTCAATTTGGGATGATGGTTGTCTATTCATGTATTCCACAGATGCAGGGTACATTAAGTTGATTGTGGAGCTTTAATCCGCTGCTTCTGAGGCTGCTGGGAGAGATTTCCCTTTCTCTTCTTTGTTCGCACAGCTCCCAGGGGCTCAGCTTTGGATTTGGCCCCGCTTCTGCGTGTAGGTCGCCGGAGGGCGTCTGTTCTTCGCTCAGACAGGACGGGGTTAAAGGAGCCGCTGATTCGGGGTCTCTGGCTCACTCAGGCCGCGGCGGAGGGAGGGGCACGGAGTGCGGGGCGGGGCTGCGGAGGCAGAGACCTGTGACGTTGCAGCAGCCTGAGGCGCGCCGTGCGTTCTCCCGTTCTCCCGGGGAAGTTGTTCCTGGATCCCGGGACCCTGGCAGTGGCGGGCTGCACAGGCTCCCCGGAAGGGGTGTGTGGAGAGTGACCTGTGCTCGCCCACAGGCTTCTTGGTGGCGGCAGCAGCTGCCTTAGTGTCTCATTCCCGTCTCTGGGGTCCGCGCTTTTAGCCGTGGCTCGCGCGCGTCTCTGGAGCTCCTTTAAGCAGCGCTCTTAATCCCCTCTCCTCGCGCACCAGGAAACAAAGCGGGAAGAAAAAGTCTCTTGCCTCTTCGGCAGGTCCAGACTTTTCCCCGGGCTCCCTCCCGACTAGCCGTGGCGCACTAACCCTCTGCAGGCTGTGTTCACGCCGCCAACCCCAGTCCTCTCCCTGCCTCCGACCGAAGCCCGAGCCTCAGCTCGCAGCCCCGCCCGCCCCGGCGGGTGAGCAGACAAGCCTCTCTGGGCTGCTGAGTGCCGGTCGGCCCTGATCCTCTGTGCGGGAATCTCCCTGCTTTGCCCTCTGCACCCCCGTTACTGTGCTCTCCTGCGCGGCTCCGAAGCTTTCCCCCTCCGCCACCCGCAGTCTCCGCCCGCGAAGGGGCTTCCTACCTTTTCTCCTTCACAGCTCCTTCCCACTGGTGCAGGTCCCGTCCCTATCCTTTTATCTCTGTTTATTCTTTTTTCTTTTGCTCTACCCAGGTACGTGGAGGGTTTCTTGCCTTTTGGGAGGTCTGAGGTCTTCTGCCAGAGTTCAGTAGGTGTTCTGTAGGAGTTGTTCCACGTGTAGATGTATTTCTGGTGTATCTGTGGGGAGGAAGGTGATCTCCGCGTCTTACTCTTCCGCCATCTTCCCAGAACGCTCCCTCTGTCTTTGTAAGGTATTTGATACTAAGCAGTTTGTCCGTGTCCTGGAATAAATAGATGGGAACCCCCTTCAGGAAAGATGAGGAGGTTAGCATGAGTTAGGGTGAGATCAAATTTCCTTTTCAGAATGTCAGTGTCTTGTTGCATTGCAGGGGGCTGTAAATTCATCTGCAGCCGACTAGAGGACACCTCATATGCTCTGGTGTTGAGACCAGGAGGGATCTCTGACTGAGATTTGCCAACTAAACTTCTATGGTAAGTTTGACTTTGAAATATGCGGTTGATTCTCGTTATGTTCTTGTCTTTGATATGGGGGAGGGAAGGAAGCAAACGAGTTTTAATGAAGTGTTTTTTAATAAGATAAATAAAATATTGACGGAATTATTATTGGGATTTCCTTATTCAAGTGTTTAATGAGTAAGGTGGTTGGCTCTTTCTGGTTTATTTCCTAAATATTTTGGACTTCTTGTTTTTACTAGGTCTCTCGTTTTTGTTGATATTCTCGTTACTATGTCTCTGCTACTTTTTCTGATAGCATATGGTCAGCAGATTTGATGACAGGGTGTCTTCTATCAAGGCAAAGGTTGAATTTGTAATATCCAGACAACTTTTGGTAATAGTTAGAAAGGTCCAATAAAAACAGGAGTGTGACGTTACTGCAAGAAGGGAAAAATAGAAGAGGCTGATTTAGAAAGTTGAAGGTTCTTATTAAGAGAAAAGAAAAGAGGGAATTGGTAAGAAGCCAGGTTTAAATTGGCTGAGTGCTAGAGCTCAAACACAATATTCTAATGATGAAGACAGGGTAAGGCAGCTAATGGAAATTTACGGTGTGTGTGTGTGTGTGTGTGTGTGTGTGTGTGTGTAAGAGACAGAGAGAAGACTTGCTTATTTTCTTATCTATATCCACACTAGCCTTTCTGAGGAGAGGGACTCTGTTCTTAGCTCTGTACAATCTGCAAAGAATGACAATTAAAAAACATTTATTGATCACAAAAGGTATTTCTTTTTGTAGCTGCTACAGAAAAAAGGTCCACAAACGAGTTGCTTTTATGTGCTTTCTGTGAGACAGGGCTGAAGAAGGTAATCAGAGCTCAGGCAGAGGCAGCTGGAACTTAATCAAATAAGTTGCAACCAAAAGGCGAGCTGTGAGCAGCAGATCACAGAGTATTCCCTCAAATCCCCGTCAGGGTGCTCACGCTTTTAGGTTAGACCACCACAGGTTAGGACATTGTCTCCAAGAAAGCTTTGTTAAAGGACACTTTTGGTGTCAAAGAAGAAAGACACAGGGCAGTGGATCTCAAACTTTTAAAAATGAAAAGTGTTCAAGGACTAGTTCCGGGTTGTCACTTCTAGTGATTCAGATTCAGGAAGTCATCAGTTGGAGTGGGACAGATATCCCTGGGAATCTTTACTTTGTAAAAGATGTAGGTGTTGGAGGACGTCACTTTTGAGAAAAAAGTGTCAGGCTTCTCTAGCTTGTTGATCTCATCGCAGAACTGTTGGTTCAGAACCCACCAGCTGCCCGGTTCTGAGAGGGACTGAGCAGCTTGATTGAAGAAGTAATTCATGCCTGTGCCCCGCAGACCAGGGTTTGAATCCCCTGTGGCTTTGCGCAAAGTGTTTTCCTTCTCTGAAATTCAGGTTCCTCCTTTTAGAAAGACGAGAACCCTATTGTCTACCTCATGGATTTAAAGAAATAATGCAAAAAAGCACTTAGCAGAGTGACTGGCACATAAGAAAGCAATCAGTAAACGTTACTTCTTGTGGTGGGGAGAGAAGGAGATGTCAATAAGTCCTCTGAGGCCAGGAAAAGGGTGTGCAGCAGACAGAGCAAGGCAGGACCAACCAGGAGGCTAGTTCTAAAGATAGATGAGATCCTAGACCAGAAGATGAATAAACATGAGCTTGGGAGACAAAATTTCTCACCATTACAAATGTTTCCCAAGAATGGTAATGAACAACCCAGATGGCACAGTTAATTGGAATTATAATTGATCCCCAAAAAGTATTTAAGTCAATAGTTTAATTGATTGTCCTCGGGAAAACCATTATAAGAACGTCTAAAAGGGAACAGAATGAAATGCATCAAATTCAGTGATTTGTTCATCTCTGCCGCCCACCCTACATAGAAGGATTAATGAATGAAGAGAAAAATGGTCAAAGGGAGGAAGGGAACAGGGACCGCAAATCAAATAGACTGTCATTAAATGAAATCCTTTTCTGGTAATTCATTGGTATGTCAGGTGGTACTGAACCGGCTGGCTGGCTTGCATGTGGCTGCTGCCAGGTACGCTCCCAAGATGACGCATGAAGAATAGAGGAAATGGGACTGATACCTTTCTTAAAAGACAAAGATGAAATTTATCAGCACTTGAATGTATGCTATGGCTGAACCAGCCAACAAGTTAGTAGATGAGGGATATGGACAGGTGGGGGTGAGGTAGGATCAGACTGTCTGTAGGCAAATCTTTTAGCTCTTTGGGCCTTACTTTCCTCTCTAAATGCCGTTCTAGGCCTGATACACTGTGATAAGGCATAGATGGTGGGTCAGATCCCAACACTTTAAACATTTTATTTTACATTTTTCACACCTGGAAAGTAGTCCCTAACTAAGGTACCTAAGTTATCACCAAATGCTAGCTATTTTGAGGAATGTTGTGTACCCTGAACTATGAATTTTTTAGTGTTTTTTCCCCCATAAATCCAAATTTCAACTTAAATATGTTTTTACCAATGCTGTTAGTTCTCTGGATAAATAACTATGATAATACAGACTAATGATAAATAGTGAAGAAAAAAATAACAGAAGCCACTATATTTTGAACACCTATCATCTGCCAGTTACTGTGCTCATCACATTTCATCTTTCGTCCTTATACTAACCTTGTTAAGTTGGCGTTATTGTGGCCATCTTCCATGAGAATTCTGAGAGGTCACAGAGACAGCAAATAGCAGAGTCAGGATTTGAATCTAGGTCTTTCTAATTCCAAAACCCATGTTTCTACTCCTTTAATATACCATAAATCTGCTGTACTGAGTGCATTCATAATAATCCTGTATAGTTTCTCCTTGATTCAGAGTCTCCTAATTTTTATTCAGAAAGACGCAGACATAGAGAATGGACTTGAGGACACGGGGAGGGGGAAGGTTAAGCTGGGACGAAGTGAGAGAGTGGCATGGACATACATACACTACCAAATGTAAAATAGACAGCTAGTGGGAAGCAGCTGCATAGCACAGGGCGATCAGTTCAGTGCTTTGTTACCACATAGAGGGATGGGATAGGGAGGGTGGGAGGGAGACGCAAGAGGGAGGAGATATGGAGATTTATGTATATGTATAGCTGATTCACTCTGTTATAAAGCAGAAACTAACAAAACAAATATTTGGTGGCTTGGAAAAATTATATATGTATTTGAAATTTAAAAAAAAAGAAATACAATGCAAAGTGTGTTAGTGTCCTACTCCTTCACTTTTCACTTATGATCACTTTAGTGGAGCATTTCTGTTCTTAACGGCAATATTATATTATTTTGTTTACTTTGAATAAAGAGTTTACTGATGAATCTGAACTTGCCTGAGGAGTCTGAACTTGAAGGAGATAGTGGCTCCAGTCATTAGTTATCCAACGTCTTTATCCCAATATTGGGGCCTTACAGGCCATATCTAGGGTAAGAGGAAGACTTGCCCTCAATAGCCTGTTACATTTGTGCAATCTTGGGGGCAAAAATTAATTGATATAAAATATAAGACTTCTTATCTGTGAAAGACATTGTCAGTAGAATGAAGAGGCAAGACACAGACTGGGAGAAAATACTTATAAAAGACATATCTGGTAAAAGACTGTTATCCAAAATATACAAAGAACACTTAAAACTCAACAATAAGAAAATGATCAATCTGATTAGTAAATGTGCAAAAGATCCGAAACAGACACCTCATCAAAGAAGGTATACAGATGGCAAATAAACATTTGTAAAGATGCCCAACATCATCTCATTAAGGAATTACAAATTGAAACAACAGTGAGATACCACTATACGCCTATTTGAATGGTGAAAATACAAAACACTGACAACAGTAAGTGCTGGCCAGGATGTGGAGCAACAGGAACTCTTATTCATTGCTAATGGGAATACAAAATGACAGTCACTCTGGAAGACAGTTTGACAGTTTCTTACAAAACTGAATATATTCTTACCATAGGATCCAATTGCACTCCTTGGCATTTACCCAAATGAGTTGAAAAATTGTATCCACGTTATAACCTATATATGAATGTTTAAGCAGCTTTATTCATAATCACCAAAACTTGAAAGCAACCAAGATAGGTAGGTAAATAGATAAACTGTGGTATGTCCAGACAATGCAATATTATTCAGTACTAAAAAAATGAGCTAGCTATCAAGCTATGAAAAGACATGGAAGAATCTTAACTGTATATTACTAAGTGAAAGAAAGCAATCTGAAAAGGCTACAAAATGTATGATTCCAAATTTCAACTATATGATATCCTGGAAAAGGCAAAACTATGGAGACATTAAAAAGATCAGTGGTTGCCAAGGACTGGAGGGACAGACATGAACCAGTGGAGAACAAAGGATTTTAGAGCAGTGAAATTTGTCTGTGTGATATTACAATGGTGAATACATGTCATTGTATACTTACCAAAACCCATAGAATGTACAACACCCAAAGTGAACCCTAATGTGAACTCTGGACTTTGGGTGATAATGAGGTGTTAGTGTAGGTTCATCAGTGGTAATAAATACGCTGGTGTGGAATGTTGATGGGGGAGGAGGCTGTGTGTGTATGAGGACAAGGGGTACATGAGAACTCTCTGCACTTTCTGTTCCCTTTTGCTGTGAACCTAACACTACTGTAAAAGATAGTCTACTTAAGCATTAATTTATATTGAAATAGTATTATAAAAAGTCATAGGTAGCTAAAGTAGAGAAGTCTGCTTTCTAAATGGATAACAGATTTTCCACTTTTGTGTGGGACTGAGTGATGTTTTGTTATATGACTCCTTCCCTTGGACAGTGAATGTCTAGCAAATGATAGATGCATTAACTCTTCTGCCTCCTCTGTATTTTATGGTCATCGATACTGATCCTGAAATGACTAGGCAGCAGCACAGGTGGGTGAGTAGAGACGCCTCTTCCTGGAAGCCTTCTCTTTGATAGCGCAGCTGCTTTCAAGGCCACAGAAAACTGCACGACACTTACTGTTCTGAATGATGTAACTCTACAGTGACTCATTATTACCTAAAAAACCCAGCAGTTCCTCAAATTTGGGATTCTGTTTTCCTAGAACATTCATTTCTGTGTTCACAATTTTAGTTGATCTTTGAACCAGGTTAAAAGAAGCAGAGAAAGACAAAATTGAAGCTGGCAAACTTGACATGGTATAGCAGCTCTGAGAAATGTAGCCCCTTGGGCAAACCTCGCATTTGCCTATTATGTTACTTTTTCACATTTAGCTATAGACACCCATTCTGTGCCTCAGTATCTCAGACTACCTTCTATCAAAATAAGAGGTCGTGCCCAACTAATAAAGAGTTAATATTTGGAAATCTTCTAGCTAGGTATTAAGAACGTGTATTTCTTGGTGCTGGTATGAAAGGTGATTTAAAATTATATTTATGCATTTTCTGAAAAATGTTCTTATAATAGACATGCATTTTTTATTATCAGAAAAAATTAATCTATTTTCATTTGAAAATAAAGGTTATCTAAAAGAAAAACAGATAAAGGAGGTACGACAATTTTTTTTTTTAATTTTATTTATTTTATTTATTTATTTTTGGCTGTGTTGAGTCTTCGTTTCTGTGCGAGGGCTTTCTCCACTTGCGGCGAGCGGGGGCCACTCCTCATCGCGGTGCGCGGGCCTCTCACTGTCGCGGCCTCTCTTGTTGCGGAGCACAAGCTCCAGACGCGCAGGCTCAGTAGTTGTGGCTCACGGGCCTTGTGGCTCACGGGCCTAGTTGCTCCGTGGCATGTGGGATCTTCCCAGACCAGGGCTCGAACCCATGTCCCCTGCATTGACAGGCAGATTCTCAACCACTGCACCACCAGGGAAGCCCGGTACGACAGTTTTGAAAGATGAGGGTTACAAGAAGGACTTGCACTGCTAACACAGAACACTGACAACAATAATAGCCAATACTTCTGTGGCACTTTCTACGTGCCAAGCACTGTTCTAAGTTCTTTATTCTATTAATCACTTTACTCTTCATGACAGTCTCACGATGGAAGTAATATTGGTATGCCTATTTTACAGATAAGGAAACTGAGTCACAGAGAGGCCATAACTAGTCTATTGTTAGATAGCTAGTAAGGGGTAGAGCTGAAATCTGAGAACAAGCACCAGTACCAGCTAAAGATCAGAGCTACTAATGTAATAAAGATAAATAAGATAGAATAAAAGAAAAGCTTAACAGGATAAATGAAGCACCATATATCAGTGAGACAGGGGATGGGTAATTTAAAATGCTATTTTGGGGAAACTGATTATTTAGATTAAATAAATTCATTTTAGCAAATCCCCCTAAAAATAATAACCCATTTTATTCTAAATAGATTAAAAAGTTAAGTCTAAATAGCTAAACCAAAATAACTTAGAAGGAATATACTTTAATATTTACCTGATCTTTAGATGGAAAATGATTTTCTAAACTTAAAAGCAATTAAGGAAATCACAGAGGAAGAGATTGATGGATAAAATAAAAAAGTTTCTGTATGTTATAAACCAAATGAAAAGATAAACAACAACTAACACATTAAAGAAATTGTGGTTTTTCATACACATCTGTAAGAAAATCACAAAAGAGGAAACAGAAATTGTTAACAAAATATGAAAAATACCTTCTTTTGTAATATAACAAAGGCAAATTTTTCAGAAATTCAAATTAAAACAAAAATTAGGTAGCAGTTTTCACAGAGCACATTTTACCAAAGATTTTTAACTGATAATAATCAGGTTGTCAGGAGTTCTACAGGATGGATGGACGATTTCATGTTGAAGCTTTCTGACAATAATTTAGCAACTTCTGGCAAGAGCCTTAAAGACAGCCATATTTTTCAAACCAATATTTTTTCATATAAGGATTTGTCCTAAGAAAATGGTTATGTGGACAAAGATTTATGTTCACATTTTTATAACATCATTAATTTCTAATAGGGCAATATTAGAAACAATGTTTAATAAAATTGAATTTGTTGGTAATAAGTGGAAAGTATGGTACAGCTATAGGATGGACCATCACACCACAAATAAAATCATGTTATGAGCAGTTCTTAGTGAGAAAAGAAAACAGTTATTAGATAATGCTTTGTGTAATAAAAGAGGATATATAATTATTTATGCATAATTGTCTTATCTAGTTAAAGTTAATAACAATTAAAAAAGGAATTGAAAAGTCATGATAAATGTCCATGATGATAATTGGTGACAGAAAGGATTTTTTTTTAAAATTTATTTTATTTTATTTTTTGGCTGTGTTGGGTCTTCGTTGCTGTGCGCGGGCTTCCTCTAGTGGTGGCGAACGGGGGCTACTCTTCCTTGCGGTGCGCAGGCTTCTCATTGCGGTGCCTCCTCTTGTTGTGGAGCACGGGCTCTAGGTGCACGGGCTTCAGTAGTTGTGGCTTGCGGACTGTAGAGCACAGGCTCACTAGTTGTGGCACAAGGGCTTAGCTGCTCTGCGGCATGTGGGATCTTCCCAGACCAGGGCTCGAACCCGTGTCTCCTGCATTGGCAGGTGGATTCTTAACCGCTGAGCCACCAGGGAAGCCCCAGAAAGGATTTTTATATTTTACAAACTGCCTAAAACAAACAGACATAATAATGGGGAAAATTATTTTAAGTAAGAAAAAAGAAATACAGAGTGCAATACAGAGACAAAGGAAAAAAGGGCAGATCGTTGAAAATGGTGAAAGGCACATGGATATTATCTCAGATCTGATATCCTGGCAGAGCTGGAATGGAGCAGAGAGCAAATAAATATATTGGAACAATTAATGCTTTTGGCCAGCTCCTTCAGAGCGCCAGAGTCAATATAACAATTGCAGGGACAGACATCTGCTTCTCGCTCAACCATTGGAAAGCCAGTCCATCCTCTGGGATATGTCGATGAAAGTGTTTTCTTAAAACAAACTAGTTTTCTGCCCAAACTCATGTTTTTACAGATGTCATGTAGGTTTTCAAATTTACCTCTAAAATGTCTGGTTAAAATGTTTTCAAAGAAATGAGTCTTGGAATTCAGTCTCTAGCATTTTCTCTATATTTTGTTTAAGTCCAGGAACATGCTTTCCAATTCATGCTATATTATAAATTTTGAGGGGTTCAGGAAGCAGCAGCAAATGTAGATGTAATTTGTCTATTAACTGTTGCTTTTATTTCTCTATAGTCTAAAAATACAGACGTTTCCAACTTTTCCTTTGCTCACATCAATTGGCCTCCTCTGTCTTGGAGGCGTTTGAAGGTCTAAGTATTTTCTTAAATGCTTTTCTCTTCTGAAGTTGGATGTGTTTATATCTTGGCTGTAGGCTCTGCACCATGGCCAAGGGAATCTACTTCCCTGCATTCTCAGTTCTCAACTGGACCTCTTGGTTCTAATCAAACCCTTCCAGAGTCAGGCTCTTATGTGCTTGCTCTCAGCATATTGGATCCCTGATCCACACACTCAGGTTTATAAGTTCAGCTTCTGTCTCCTCAGATTACTCTGGGATCTCATCCTGTCCTCTCTTGCACTAAGTAGCCTGCCCACCACCACCTAACCCCATATTCCAACAGTGAGTGACCATTTAGGTAGGCATGATAGAAAGGAATGTGTTTTTTTTAAAATTCCTTTTTAAGAGGTATCAGTGTTTCTTTGGTTAAAGCATGAACGTAATTATTTATGTCTAAAGAACTTGACTAGAAACAAAGTGTATTTAGAGTCGTGTTTTCCATTGAGTCATCGTTGAACTATATTATGTAGAGAGGAGAATTTTCTTTCCCCTCAGACTCAGTAAGATTCCACGGGGTTCTCCATCAACCCAGGATGTGACATTCTGGTTGGTGGATCTCCAAAGAGTGATGTCACTGAGTCCCAGGGCATTAATCATCAGAGCATATGTAATGTTTTGCTGCTTTGCTCTGCTGAGCCAAGGAGATGATGCCTGTGAATTCATACTCCTCCACCCTCACTTTCTTTCATCTCCTCTCTCCTCTTTCTCTCTGAAGGCAGTTTTGCCTGCCACCAAATACTGTACCCCAACTGCCAAATTTTTAAACGCAAGTGGTGTTGTGCCTATTTACAGGAACATCTCATCGCTTGAGCCAGTTCATCTTTCAGTGGGTACACACCTACTTGTAATTCAGCTGTGATTTTGGCTGTTGCCTTGTAAATATAAAAGTCGCAAACAATCGTAAAATGCTAATTTAAAATCGGAATGTCTATAGGTAGGCTCAGATGCCTCTCGAGTCACTAAGTCTCTAGAAGTGTGGAGCTGCGTTAGCCTGCGGTTTTACTCCATATCACGTAAGTCCCTCTGTTCCCTCTTGGAATTCTTGTTGCTATTAACCTCTGATGTAAACCCTTCCACCATTGCTTCTACCTCTAGCATTCAATCATTCTTTTAGCAAATATAGAGAGAGCGCCTACCGTTGCCTAATTACCTCATCTTCAGATAACATCACATTGGGTATTAGGGTTTCAATATGTGAATTTGGAGGGGACACAAACATGCAGTCCGTAACACAAGGCAAGCAAAGGGTCTTCTTGAGGCCAAGTGGGCCCCATTGGTGGAGAAACAATGTCAGACTCCAGAATCAGCAATCAGTGGGGAGGCCTGAATACTCCATCCTGGGGCAGAGGTGTCATTAGGCATTAATTTTCTGTTCTGTTTTGTTTTATTTTTTGTTTTCGTTTGTACTGTTTACTGAGTGTTGGTTGTTATGGGCTTAGAGTTGTTAATTCTTGGCCAGAAAAAATGATCTGAAGTATTGTAGTTGAAACCACCCTGCTTGGGGACAGGGAGACAGGTGCTTTGATTATCAGATCAACACCATTTACATCAGCAGTTCCTATGTAACCCTGCAAATATACTGATGCTTTGGCGCTGCTATAAAAGTTTTATTAGTAAAAAAACACGTTTTTATGAAAATAATTTTTTACTTATTGTAAGAATACATAAAATAAGAAAGAACACAAAAACAAATTTTAATTTTTACTCTCTGTGCTATGTGGATAGATAAAGAAGATTATAGAGATTCCTTACTTCAAGGGGATGAAGTTAGAGCAAGGGTCAAATTGGTTCTAACCAGGTCGCTGAAGAGGCACTTTCAGTGATGGAGGAAGAGGTATGGCCTGGGAAGCTAAGAATAGAAGGTGTATTTAGCTATAGGCCATGGATTAATGGGGCTCTATTTCTTGTTTTGAAGTACTGTCAACCTCCATAGACTTCTTTTTTTTCCTCCAGCTTTACTGAAGTATAATTGACAAAGCTGTAAGATATTGAAATTGTAAAGTGTGATGATTTGTTATATGTATACATCATGAAAGGATTCCCCACATTGAGTTAATTAACACATCCATCACCCTACAAGTTTACCTTTTTTGTGTGTGTGTGTGAACATTTAAGTTCTACACTCTTGCAAATTTCAATTGTACAATACAGTGTTATCAACTATAGTCTCAATGTTATACATTAGATACTCAGACCTTATTCATCATATACTGAGTAGCCTTCTTGTTGAAGAACCACTAGTGCTAAAGGCTTGTGATAAAAGGGTACTTAGAAGATATCAAAGAGAATCACTTCTACTTCTTTTCTCAGAACGTTGCCGTAGACAGAGACATGACATGGAAGGGGAAATTGCCTGGAGAAGGGCTGTGGCTGACTGTCGTATCACATAAATCTTGTTTACATTTGTTTTTGTTCTTGGCTTGGACCAGCTTTCAGAAGTCCCAGCTAAGTGTCGTCACAAAATCTTTATAGGTAAATTTTCCCCCTTCAGGAACTTCACATAGAGCTAATGAGGGATGCTTCATGCCCCTATACAATTCTACCCAATGTATCAGCAAGAGTTTTGAGCATTCAAAACTACACTCCGGTCTACACTCCATATTCATTACAATTCACATACACACATTTGTTCATATGCACTACACAGTGATGGAATCAGCCAGATTTTGTTTGTTATTTAGCCAATCTCGTGGTTTATTTAATCTCATCCCTGTTTATATCAAAAGGGATTTAAATGGTTAAATTTTAGTAAAATGCAACCAGTTGGCTCAACCAGTTGACATTTAGCGTGGTTTCTCTTTTCTTTGGAAAGTTTTACTTTTTTGGGGAGAGGGTTACTTCATTGTGAGTATAGAGGATTTTCTTGCAGTTGAGAAGCTGGAATCATCTTTAAGTTAACGAAAGGAAAATTGAGATAAAAGAATTTTTCTGAAATGCCAGAAATTTGAATGAGGTAAAGCACCTAGTTCATAAGAAAAAACATTAAGTCCAGCCATCTTTAAGGAGCTGAAATAATATTTTATCTGTTTCTAAGATACTTAGATAAGTTAAACCAAACAGGAAGCAACAGAAGTCCTTGAGTCAGAGAGGAACTGCTCATTACTCATGTGACTTAGCAAGCAGAGAGATGATGCCACTACCCTGAAATCTACAAAACTTAAGACAACTCATTGTCGATTATGAAATACTATGGTTATGCTCTCACACCATGTAATCTCATGGAAAACTTCACCTTCTCCATTTCCTTTAGACAACTCCAGCCCTTCAGAACTAGATCATATTTTCACAAACTTTTTAGAACATGGGACATTTTGGGGAGGAAGAAGATGACTTACAACACTCCGTCTTTTGGGTGACCTACTCCATACTATGTATTGGTAATTTGAATGGGAAAACTATATATGAGAACAAATGGAAAGATTGGTGTTCCTTTGACATAGTTGAGATAATAACTGGTTTCTCAAAAATCCAGGGAGAAGCTAAAGGTTAGATGCAAAATTGTTGTAAACACCTGGTCTCCTTGGCCTCCTATGGAAGGTAGTCATCTGTAATATACAGACAGCTTGTCACACCCAATGAAAACCATGAAGGGGAAGCAGAATGGGGAAGTGGGATGGAAAGTTTTAATTTAGTGGTCTTTTAACATGTTGGAAAATGTAAGTCAATGTGGCATTTGCAGAAGTTCTAACATTGTTATCAAAATCATCTTATATTCTCTTTTGTAATTGCACCTAAGAATGCTGGTCCCTTTTTATCCTTTAAGGAGGAGAGAGAATGTCTTTCTTCCTAAAGCTTTTGCCTAAAGATTTTGCCACTTGGGACCCTGTGTCCACATGCCGTGCCAGTGCTCAGCCACTCAGGGTATCTTATTTTTATTAATATTTATTGAGTGCTTGCTACTGTGTCAGGTACTTCTACAGCACTTCAATTTTCACAAAAACCATATGAGGTTGGTACTGTTTTTATATAGATGTGAAAACTGGGACACAGAGAGAAAATGCAGTGATTCCCAGCAGCTTGGTTGCCTCCTGTCCTCATGGGGTCCCTAGTACAGTCCTCATGGGGTACCAGCAGCACTTGTTTAGCTCTTTTCCTCTTTATTTCATCTTTATTTTACAAATTAAACTGTTTTTGAAGCTACAAAAGTAAGTGCATGTATAAGGTAAGGACTAAAACATACAAAGAGATAGGGAAACAAAAGGAAGACTTCCATCCCTTACACCTAAGGACTACTCCATAGAGGTAAATATTATTAATTTTTTATGTATTTCAAAATTGTCTATGCATAAATCAAGATATACACACATATGCATACATATTCATTTTAGTTTTTGGATCTGTTAAGGTACTTGTGTCATACCTTGACATATTATAGTTATCTGTGAACATATTTACTTCCCTGAATTGACTGTAAGCTCTCTGAGGTCATGCTGTGTGTGCTGTCCTGGTTATCTATTGTTAAATAACAAATAATCCCAAGATTTAGTGGCTTAAACTAAAGACAACATTTATTTTGCTCACAGATCTGCCATTTGGGCAGGGCTCACTGGGAAAATCTCACCTTTGCTGCACTCAGCATCAGCTGGGGTGGCTGAGGCTGGAGGCTAGAATTACCTGAAGTCTCAATTGTTCACATGTGTGGTGTTTGATGCTGGCTGTCAGTGAGACCTCAGATGAGGTGGTGGCTGGGACGCCTACACATGGTTTTTCCATGTAGCCGCTTGGCTTCCCCGAGTGTGGTGGTTGGGTTCCAAGCATCCCAAGAGAACTATGAAGAAGCTGTATTTTCTTTTATAACTTACCCTTGGATGCCACATAACATCATTGTTGCAGTAGCCATGGGCTTACCCAGATTCAAGGGGAAAGAATGTATACCCTGCCTCTCAAAAATCACATTGTAAGTAGATTGTGTGGGATAAGCTATATGGATGAGGCCATCTTTGGAAAATACAACTTGTTACAAGTATCTTTTTATTTTAGATCCATCACTCTATTGTACAGACGTTTATTTCCTATATTTGTATACAGTAGATGCTCAATTAACATCTAGGAGATAGAATTGTTGACTCCAGATTGGGAGGAGGCAGCTCTTTGCACTGCTCTGGGCTAACAAGGGAGGGGAGGTGGTGGCTTATGCTTGTGACTATGCTGTCCATTATCTCAAAAGGGTATAAAATCTCACAAGGGACAATTGCTAGGGGTTAGTAGAAAAGGTGCTTATGAAATGATTCCCTTGAGGTAACTAGTAGATGCCTTTGAGCTGTCTTCTTTGTCCAGGAGGTTTCTGAGAAGTGCCCTTTTGATTGTGAAGGGGAAAGAGGGGCCAGTGCTAGGCTCAGTTTCATGTGAGCAGGTGCACTGAAACTGTGCATCCTCTAGGAACCACGGTCAGCGCATAAAGCCCTGCCCCTTTCTAGTGAAGCTCACCTGCACTGCTCAAAAGTTTTGCATGTTTGGCAGTGGTTAAATTAGTATGAAGGTGAAACTCTGGGTAGGAAAGATGAGAGCCAAGTGTGAAGGCTGTGTCTTATTTAGCCTTGGGGGGGATAAATATTATAGGTGCCTATCAGAGCACTGACAGTATCTATGTTGGCCTTCTGGTATTGAAACTAGTCTGTAACACCAGCTGAGGTCTGGTTTTGAAGAACACGTTTCTTGACCAAGCCAAGCAAAGTAAGCTGTGCAAAAGAGAGAGGTGGAGATAGGATGGATGCCCTTGTTCACAGAATTTGTCTCAGAACCCATTCCTGTTACGTGTTATTTTGTCTTCTTTGTTTCTCCGTCATCTCCTCTGAACTACCCTTCATCGTCTCACACTTGGTTTCCTCACTCAGCTCTCAACCTCCCCTGTTCACTGGAAATTGACATATTAGTTCTCTCTTGGTGTCACTTGAACTGACACCTGGCTCAGACCAACCTGGCCCCTAGGAATAATCTCTGACCCCCACCACATGCACATGTACAACTGTAATGCACATACTTGTGGTCTTCCCTCAGAGGAGTCTTAACTGGGGCATGCAAGCTCCAAGGGCTCTTCTTTTCTTCCCATTTTGGCTTCGATAGAGTTGGAACAAGCAGTCATTAAGGTTCAGTGAAGATGCAAGGGCTTAGAACCAGAGATACAATGGAAAAAAAGCTTGTTGTACTCACAATTAAGTGTATTTGGAAAACTGTCAGACAGACAAGGTCAACGTCTTTGGCTAAATACGTCTGGGCTACCTGTAGAAGCTTTCTGTCATGTTGCCTACTGACATCTCCACCCAAGTGGATATCCTGAGTATTGCTTGACTCCATCCTCCCTTTAATTTAGTGCTAACAGGAGAGGTCAGGTGTTGGCTTATGCTTTATTATTATTTTTAATATTTAAACTACTTTAAACCATTGCTTTTGAATAGGTCATTAAAGGCCAACCTCCAGCTGCCTACCTATCACAGACCAAGTTCTTCCCCTCTGATAAAATTCTTTGGTAGAGTATAACCTCTTAGTAATCATTGGGGGTTGCCTGATATAGGAAGAGAAAGCAGCCGAAATATGAATTTCACGACAGCCTCTTGATACTCAAGTCAGATTCTCTGATTGGACATCGGTCTAAAGGGACGGTCAGACACAATTATCTTGTCGAGTTCAAGGTGTACATTTAGTGTGGCTTTCAGAATTACTGTTTTGGAAAGCTACAGAATCTTGACACTTGTTGACTTGCCATTGAAAATGGCTTCTGTAGTGTGGGATAAAGAGAGAATTAGATTTCCCGGTGTGATTTTAATTTTTGGACCTCAGAGGTTGAGCACAGTTTGCTGGGTCTTGACTGGAGTGGTGGCAGTGAAATTAGGATCTAAAGATGGAGCAAAATCATTAGGCTCCTTGTCATCACGGTCCATCATCCTTCCTATTCCCCAGGGTGGTTCAGTCATCATCTCCCTTTATTGCTCCTCATATCCAGGAGGCACAAAATTCTATTGCTTATTCCTCTCCAGTGCTTCTGGCTTCTACTCTTTCCCGTTTTCCCCCACTGGCACTGATCTAGTTCAAGCCTTTATTGCCTGTTTCTAAGATTATGGCATTAACTGAACTGGTCTTTAGCTTTCTCCCTTCAATTCTCTTATAATCCAATGCCAAGTCAATTTTCCTGAAATTCGTATTTAGTTCACTTACGCCTCTCCTCAAACAATGAGTGATTCCCTTCGGCGTTCCCTGGCGGTCCAGTGGTTAGGACTCGGAGCTTTCATTGCTGTGGCCCAGGGTTCAATCCCTGGTCAGAGAACTAAGATCCCACAAGCCACGTGGAGAGGCCAAAAAAAAAAAAGTGATTCCCCTTTGATTTTTTTTTAAATTTTTATTTGAGTATAGTTGGTTTATAACGTTGTGTTAGTTTCAGGTGTACAGCAAAGTGAATCATTTATGCATATACATATATCTACTCTTTTTTAGATTATTTTCCCATATAGGCCATTACAGAGTATTGAGTAGAGTTCCCTGTGCTCTACAGTAGGTCCTTATTAGTTATCTATTTTATATATAGCAGTGTGTATATGTCAATCCCAATTTCCCAATTTGTCCCTCCCCCCGCCCCATCCCCTGGTAACCATAAGTTTGTTTTCTACATCTATAACTCTATTTCTTCCCCTTTGATTGTTGAATCAAGTTCAAATTATTTGATATAATAGACAAGGGGCCTTACCCATCCAGCCCTGATAAAGTGCATGTTAGTTATCCCTTACTAAGCATCCCACAGTCCTGAAACACCAGTCTCATTACCAATCTCTGATCAGTTCTCTCTCTGTGTTCTCTCTTCATGGCTCTCCTTAATAAGCTCATTTCACATGGGAAATGTTGATTCTTTCCTGGCCACCACATCTTACTATTGGAATTACACTGATTCTTTAAATTTCTCTTTGTCCTTCAATGGCAACTCCTATGCCACCTCAAGAAGAAATTACTCTTTCTCTTCTGTCTTCTTGAAGTGCTTTGTATCGTTTTCTGTCTTGTAAGCTATGGAAGTGGGCGTGTTGATTTCTTACCAGACTGTAGGCTCATGCAGGGCTGAGATGAGGTTTTAATAACTTCAGCATCGCCTTCCCTTAGCTTAGAGCCAGGTAGGTAGTAGACCTTTGCTAAAATTTGTTGTTTTGAATCGAATTTTCACAGGTTCTCTCTGGGTAAAAGTTACATCTAATTCAGACCATTAACTCCAGTTTTTCTGTATGTAAAGAGTGTAAAGCAAGGGGTATGTAAAGAAATTGTATGATTGGTTTTGGTGCCTAATTACCATGATTATATTTGCTAAGCCAAAAATTTTAAGTGTGATTTATTAAAGGATATCACAGAGATATAATTGCCCAAGGACAATAGGATTGTTTCCTCAAAAATTGGATGTACAGTGGTTATTCTTTTGTGTTAAAGCTTATCAACTCTAACAACTCTCGTAGACAGTAACTCCAATTATAAGTAACCCAATATGCTGACATGGGAAGTCTTTAAATACTTTGCTATATATGCCTTATGCCTTTGTTTTCTTCATCTGTTTTTTAGAGGTGAACTCTGTCGTGTGGTAGGTTTATGAGAAGAGAGAACCTCCGACGTGTCTTTCCATCTTCAACTATACTAACAACAGCCAACTGATGTGTAGGCTAGTTTGAGAATTAGGGTCACAGAAAATTGCATATTAAAGTCTTAAAAACTGCTATTTTTAAAGAAATGCTCTTTCTTGTGATTTTTTGTTTCAAATCTTTTTTCTGTTATATTAAATGTTATAATGTTCAGAATTGATTCTCTTTGCACCTCAACAATATTTAGTTATCCTGTTTTCAGTTTTGAAGTGTGTCATTTTTCCATCATACCTTCAGGTAATACATACATATATATTTTGGTAATGTTATTCATAATGGATCTGATTTTCAGTCCCCTACATATTCAACTATTTCTTTTGGGCACAGAGCTTCCTTTGAGGCCAGTCAGAGCTTTGTTCATAGATGAAATGTGTGGCAGGATGGGGGACGTTTCCCAACTTCCTTTCTCTCTGACTCTTTCATCGTGTGTAACAAAGTTTTCCATTCTTCTATAGATAAGAATCTTTTTGTGAATTTTCTATATTCAATACCAAGTGCTGTTAAGCAACATCAGCCCTTCTCACCACACCCACTCAGATGAAAAGTGAGTTAAAGACAATTAGGTTAGTCTGGCAGGAAATGTGACCCCATAAACTGATAATTTTTGATAGTATCTTTCAGTCCTTGTAGATGCAAACAGCGTGTTCTCTTCTGCAAATGCTAGTTATCCTGTTTTCAGGATAGGAAAACAGGAGACAGACTAAGGCAATTTCCTTTTTACCTCCTGTTTTTGTTTGCTTTTTGTTGTTGTCGTTTTATGGTTTTTTGTTTTAGAGAATAGGATATATTTTCTTTTCTCCACATTCTTGGTCATTTGCTTGATTTCTTAGGGCTAGATGGGTGCTTGATGATACTCACTCCTTACATGCTCAGTTCTTTTTTTTTACAGCCGTGCCACACAGCATGCAGGATCTTAGTTTCCCGACCAGGGACTGAACCCGGGCCACGGCAGTGAAAGCACCGAATCATAACCACTGGACCACGAGGGAAGTCCCACATGCTCAGTTCTTATATATAGTCACTGAGTTTCATCCAACCCTCTTCCCCAGATGTCTTGCTTAACTTTGTAGAACTTAGGAAAAAGATACTTCACAAATTCCCTTGACAATACATGCTGATGTCAAATGGTTTTCTTTTCTGGAAAGTACCACCTCAAGTAATCATCTGAAGAGTAATAACCAGGTTGTTCTTATCGGGATATCTGAGGACGTCAGTCATGTCCTCTTTTAGATAATCAGAAGACTGATATCAAGTTATTTATCTATCATGCTTTATCCAAACCCTGTCATTAGGGTCTTAGCTTCTTCCTGATTTCTTCTCTGAATCACCTCCCAGATATCCACAACCTATGAAAGACCAAATTTGGGGCTTTCTTTATTCTAAAGTTATTTTCCATATTGAAGTTTCTTCTACATGAAATAAACTCAGTGAAAGAAGTTTGCTTTTTCACCAACTAGTTCAGCTCCAACTCTTCTGGTTAAGAACCTCAAGGACCAGGAAGATATACTCCTGTGACAACTTTTAGTAAAAGGTCATTCTGAGTCCTTCAACTTAGTGTCTTTATATACATGGGATTGAACACTTGAGGAGAGACAATATATCTTTTCTAAATATTCAGTTATAAGTTTTTGGTAAACTGATCTAAAGGACCATCACACCACCTCCTGCCCAGAGTAGTTCTGTTTTGGAATTAATTTATTTCTTCTAACTTATTTAGAATAAGTTTCTATGTGTTCTTGGGCAAACTGAATACCCTGTTTCTACCTAAGTTTCTTTGTCTATAAATGAAGCAGAGGAACGGGATTATGCCAAGGATGTTTCATACTCCAATCATACTTGTTGATTTTGAGATTGTAGGTGAACTTCATTGTGGATAGAAAGGTGATGTGAAGGGACAGCTGGACAAAAAGACATGAATTTTGAAGTTAAAAAAGAGTTTGGGAGTCAAATAGGATCATCTTTCTCCTGCTGAGAGAGTCTTCACCATAACTCAGGAAGAGTCTTCAACCTTCTACTTCCCCTGCTGATTTTCTTTCTTCTTCTCCTTTTTATTTCCTCCTCCTTCCCCTATGCTCTTCTTTCTTCTTCTTTCTTCCCATTTTATTCTTCCAGAGGAAAACAGGCATACTTTTTCTAGGCAGCACACTTAGGATGCTTTTGCAATGACTACCCCAGATTCTCATTCTTACGTAGACTGATATTGAACAAAAAGTCTGTGACAGTGTCCACGTGTGTTTTAAAAACTTTATTATGTGTATATTAAATTAACTTTGCATCTCCTTAGCTTTCCACCTGAGACAGAAAGGGCTCAGTGGATAGAATATTTATTAGAGAGTGAGATTCCTTATATCCATGATATTTTTCCTTCCCATGAAAAAAGGTCATGCTAATTCAGGGTGCATATTTTAGTATGACGGATTTTTTTGCTTTAACATATTAATTTTATTTTCTAATGAAATTCCAGTTACCATGATTGAATCTGTATTCTTTCTACCTCCTTTCCTTTCTACCTTAAATAATCAAGGACAGAAAAAAGTCTTAGATTTATTTAATTTAGAAGAATAAGTAATAAGAAAAGCAGTTTCATTTAGAGTTGTTTTATCTCAGACTTTTTTCCAGGTTTTTTTTTTTTTTTTTTTGCTTTCCTATAATTATGTTTTAGTATTGAGAGTTATTTTTTGTCAGAGTATATTTCTAGCAATTTAGTATAATGTTGTAAATCAGTAAGAGTCTTTAAAAAATTTGTCCTGCCAAGACTGTGAAATACATTCCTACATATTCATTTTTGAATTGATGGATGGATGACAGGCAGTAGGCAGCAGGATTGAGTACTAAACGATTCTTGTGTCAGGCTTCAGAAATCTTAGCAATCTGATCTGTAGCACATGAAAAAGAGTAGGAAAAGAGCAAAAACAGAAATATGTATGAGAATTTGGTCTAAAGTCAGAAAATAGCAGCAAGGAATTATTTTTACTAGGAGGAATAGAAACATAGTAAGTTTAGAGAGCTGGAACTTTTGATACCATTACAACAAAATGAACTGATTATTTTTTATTGAAAAATTACTTGTGCCATGTTGAAATTTTACAGATTAGTTGAAAGACCATAAACATGATTGAAAATTTGGATTTATGAAGAAAGGTGAGAAAACGGCAAAGTGGGTTCTCATGATGATCTTCCAGTAAAAGGTAGTATGGTTTGGCAGGAAGAGCATTGCTCTGTGAGGTAGGAGACCTTTGCCTTGTTCTACAGCTGCTGCCAATGACCCAAGTCGGTTTACCTCTTTGTATCGAATTGTCCATATTAGTCAGTGAGAGCATTGCTTAATTTTTAAGGTCTCTCCAGCTCAAACTTTATCATGGCTTATCATCTATCAGAAATGTGGAACAAGAAGAAATGTACAGAGTGTATGGTGTTAACCTTGGTAAGAAAAAAATACTGCATTTTTAAAGCTAGGGATGAAACATTCATAGAATTGGGGGAAATTTTATTTAATCTATGATGTTGGCGTTTGGGTTCAATGTTTATCTTCTTTCCTTCCCTTTGTAAAGCCCATTGTGTCTTGCTTATTCTTAGCAGTTCAAATACCAGCTGTAAAAAAGAAAAAAAAATGTAAATAGAAAAATTAATGCCAAGTACAATTTCTTCTGGGGAGTCTACTTGTTTCCTTCCAGCCTGCCCTACTTTTTTTCAAACCTGGTTTGCATGCCAGTTTTGTGTGTGTCTTTGCAAACTGTGTTAGAGTTTTGGCAAAAAAAAAAAAAAAAGTGGGGCTAAAAAAGGAAATAAAAAGAAAGGCAATCACAAAATTAAATAAAACTAACAGACTTTCAGTACTTAAAAGCAAAATAGCGGAACTGCATTCCTCTCCACACCTAAAACCTTCACAAGCCCATGGAATCGAGTAAATAACTAACTACTCCTCCCTTGGAGAATGACAAAGAGGGGTTCAAGGTTTGTTGAGCAAGGACTAGACAATCTTCAAAGTCCCATGCAGTCTAAAGTTTCCGTGACATGATTCCTGCCTCTAGGGAAATCGCATTCCAAAAGTGGAGGAAAGGGGAAGTCACACTAGGGCAAGGCGGTTCACTTGAAAATGACAAAGGCTGTTTTACTTCCTAGTGTGTCCCTACCCAACCCCCCTACCCAGCATTGCGGATAAGTATACTCTTTTTCCTGGGGAGTTCACTAATTTAGGGGGTTTTTGTTTTCCAGTTGCTTGAAAGAGTGAGCCATGTTTCAAAAGCCAAACCATTAAGCAAAGGATAGCAAACAGCAAGCAACGGGTCCAGTGGAGAGTGACAAATCAATATTACTATGCACTTGTGAACTCTTTACTATTTTAGAGAATTTCTACCCTTTGAAAAATAAAGTCATCGGTTAGCAGTAATTGGAAAACAAATCAGTTAATCGTAGTGAACACCATTACTCATGTTATCCCTGCATTTTATTTTATCTTTTTAAAGGTTCCTGGCTAATTCTTTTTTAATTTAAAAAATTTATTTATTTATTTTATTTTTATTTTTGCCTGCATTGGGTCTTCATTGCTGCTCGCGGGCTTTCTCTAGTTGCGGCGAGCGGGGGCTACTCTTCCTTGCAGTGCACGGGCTCCTCATTGTGGTGGCTTCTCTTGTTGTGGAGCACGGGCTCTAGGCACGTGGGCTTCAGTGGTTGTGGCACGTGGGCTCAGTAGTTGTGTCTTGCGAGCTCTAGAACGCAGGCTCAGTAGTTGTGGCACACAGGCTTAGTTGCTCCACGGCATGTGGGATCTTCCTGGACCAGGACTCGAACCCGTGTCCCCTGCATTGGCAGGCGGATTCTTAACCACTGAAGCATGAAGGAAGTCCCTATCCCTGCATTTTAGAAAGAATATTTCAAAAACATCTATTTTGAAAAATCTACTTTAAAATCTAGTTAGTAAATTGACTCTCAAAGCCAGGGAAAGATGGGAGTCAGTAGCCTGGCAAAAAAACACCTTACAACCCTTGGTTCTGGGAGTGAAATCTTGGGTCTGTTTTCCGGAGTCAAGAGGGAAGGAAACATTCCCTATTTGGTTCTGTATTGGTATGTAATATGTAGAGAATTTTTGCCAGGTGTGTAAGACAAAATAATGTGACACAAACACACTTGGCCCTTATGATAGGTATTATTTAGGGAGAGGAAATGCAGCAGCATGAGAAAGACTAGGAAATGTTAACAATATTCTTACCAGGGAGGGGAAGTACATCTTATACACCTATGGTGGAGTTGAATATCACATCATGGATAGGAGTGACAGATCGATACAATCTGGCTTTTCCTTCATTCAGTTTTTAGCTTGTAGCTGGAAGCCAGGGTTATATTTTCCTCTCTTTGTTCCTCCCTCCAAGCAGTTGCTATGCTTTCCTTCCGTTGCTCAGCCATGTTCAGTGTGTTTCTTTGAGGTCCTACTGAGAATTTTAAACAGTCCTGGCCAGTAATTACTGTCTCTCTCCAGATGCATCTCTTACACAGACTTCATTTTTATTCCTCTCCAGTCTTATGGAGAAGGGTGGTGCTGAAATTCTCTGTGTTACAGAGCTTATCTGCTGAATTCATACCACTAGCGAGAAAGACATAAAGTGCTTCCTTTTCTCTTCCTGCAAAATGGCATTATTTTTCCTTGCTTCTCTCTTTCCTGTAAAATGGTGATGATACATTTTTCCTGACACTGCTAATGCAAAATACTGATATTTTGTAGATTACTTACACCCTGGTTTGCCCCCTCTCTGACTCTGAAACTAACGTTTTATAATTTCCACTTTGCACTTGTTCTGCTTGGTCTAAAAAACAAAAATTGGTTGGGACAATGGCTATTTCACCTTTTAGTGCATTCTAAACATGTCTGGCGTGTTCCTCGACCACGCTTCTGAGTGTCCCGAGTGAGCGTGCGAAATAGCTTGAAATAAAATTCTTAATTTCAGTAATTTTTATTCGGTCTGACTCCCTCCGTGTCATCTCAGAAACCACCATGTGACATCTAATCAACGAAATTACCTGTTTCAAAAATCTTACTTATTTGACATATGTTAATCCAATTTTTACTAAACCAAGATGTTCAAATCTACGAGGGTCACAAATAGATATAAATTGGGGTTCCTGTCCTAATAGGAGAATGGCCATGCAAATAAATAACTGGGTTATATGGTGATGTACCAAGGGTTATGTGAATGGGACAGATACTAAATTTTATGGGAGTTCAGTAGTGGTAATGAGATATTTTGGCTGCTGTCCAAAGGGAATACTTCACAGGGGAGGTGGAATTTGAACTCAGCTCTTAATAGCAGAGGGGATTTCAATGAATAGAAGGGAGTTTTAGGAAGAGGGAATAGTTTAAAAAAAGATGCAGAGGTATGACAATGCTAGGTATGTTCTCAGGAGGAAGGCTATTATATCTTGGCACCTCTAAGTCAATTTATTTAGATTAAAACTTAAGACTGGAACATTAGGTAAGAATTAGACGGTGGGTAACTTTTAATGCAAGGCTAAGAAGTCTAAACTTAATTCAGTAGGCATGGGGTAGGACATGATTAGGTAGTAATAGTTAGGTTTGGGAGACTCTATTGGGAGACCCGTTGCCTGCTATTGTATGTGTTGAGGAGTGAACCCAGGGCCTCAGCTTGGAAGCAGCAGGTGGTCATGGAAAGGAGGAGACAGACGTTAGACATTCTAGAGGCAGAAGTGACAAAACGTGAGGTCCAATCAATAGAAAAAGAAAAGTCTGAGATAAATGAGATGCTAGGCTGTGTTCTGCTCTACAGGACTGACTGGGTGAGTCTAGTTTAATGTGTGTACATCTTGGGGTATGGAGGGGAATATGTATTGGGAGAAAAGAGCCCTGACTGCACTTCTTCATGTTGTTGCACCTCTACTTTACCCTTTACATTTCTGAAATTAAGATGCTTCTTACCATCTATGGACACATTTAATGTGAAAGTTTTCCTTGAAAGGTTGTTAGTAAATCAATGGTGAATACTGTCATTGATGGCAACTTATCATAATAGAAATAAAGTTTAAAATATATATTGTTACTGTAATGGATTTTCATTCAAACTGCCAAATTATTTCATTCTCATTATAATTAAGCCAAACTACCCAGTAAATATAAATTACATTAAGTATTAAGCACACAGTAAATACTATTCATCAAATACCTACATTGCCCAAAGAAAAGAATCACTAGGAGAATAAATCAGCTGCCAGAGCTTTGGGGAGATTATGGATGTATTCATCAAATGCGTACCGAGCAGCTCTTATGAGAAAGTCACTCTTCTAAGGGCAGGAGGGATACAAAGATGAATGAGAAAGAATCTCTGTCTTGGGGTAGGACTGGGGGCTTACAAGTTATTACAGAAGAAAGGCAGGTGCACATAATTTTCACAGGGCAAAGTGTGATTTATCATAAGAGAGGTCCTTTAGATGTACTTTGGATGCTCTGGGGAGGTGATGCTCATATCTGCTTGGGGATATCAGTCAAGGCTTCATGAAGGATGTAGCATTTAAACTGGCCTGGGAGAATGGGTAGGATTTCTACAGATAGAGGTGAAGTAAGTGAATCCAGGTGAACCATGTGTTATGAACAAAGGTTAAGTTGGAAAGAACCATGCATATTCAGGGAGCACAGCAGTCCAGGGTAGTTGCAGGGAAAAGTGTGAATAATAATAATAACAATGATTACAGGAAACATTTATTGAGCAGTTACTATGTGCTAGGTCCTGTTACACTTTATTTGGTGATATGTAGAATGATTGGTCCCATTTTATAGGTGAGGACAGTGAGACCAGGTCAGTTAATTAACTTGCCCAGGGGTCTAAGAGCTCAAGCTGAACCAGTTGGCCTTATTCCTTTCATAAGCAGTGTGCTTGTAAGGGCACACACAGGAATATACAGCTGTGAAAGAATGCTGGACATGGGTTAGGGAAGGTGCTGCAAACTATGTGATGGAGTCTGAAGTTGACTCTGTAGCTAATGTTCTGGCATTCTCTGGATTTGGAACACTCTGCCACCCGCCTTTTGGTATGTGTAATAGAATCGGTGTGTGTAATGGTCTTTAGAAATACGGTACCAGAGGAGGGTAGGTTGTATGTCAAATTCTAGCAGCCTCCAGGGAACATTTAAAACCCTTAAATTGTTATAGGACTTTACATTCTCAAAGATCTTTTTCATTTCCTATGTCATTTATTTTGATCCACAGATTGATGCGGCATTTCTCCCTGCATTGGGTATATGGGGAAACGTACCCTACATTGGTACTAACTTTGCCTAAGCAAGCCCCAGGGCTGATAGATGGTGGAGCTAGAGAAGGAAGCAAGATCTTCTGGCGCTTAAATCATTGCTACTGCTTTTTCCTCAGACCTCTTTTCCTTTTACTGGTTTTACATCAACAATCCCCTCTTTACATTCAGAGGTGTAAATGGGTCTACATACTGTAATTGATGGGTTTGCTCAACACTGGAAATAAGTACTCCTAAGTAGAAGATAGTATCCTTGCCCAACAAGAAAAATGGACCAGTTTCTGGCTGACACAGGCAGGACCACACAGTCAGGTGCTTGGTCAGGAGACTTCTGTACTTTTCCACTGCTGAGGAGGGAAGCTGTCCTAGCTGCTGCCTCTTAAAACAGTGTCAGGATTTCATGGAAAATTTCTCAGACTTCTCTTTTGGGAACTAGGCCAGTTGTCCAACTGTCTTAGGTTAAATCATTCATTTCACAACCTTTCTGACCCCCACTCTGCAGCTTATTAGTGAAATAGAATGCCCACAGTGCTTGGCTAAAGAGAAGGTGTCACTATTTCTGAATTCAGCACAATTCTTTGTCATATATTTGTATATTAAATTTCAGTACTGGTTATCTCAAAGAACTTCCACTGTGTTTTGGGTTAATATCCTGGCCAATGAGGTGCTGAACAATCACCTATCTGTTCTTGAGATTGACAGCACATTGCACTTCTAATATTGTCATAATATCTCTAAATGTAAGCAAGAATAGAGAGTGTATGTGTTTCCTAGCGTATGAATTTCCTAGTTACCATGACAAATTATCACAAATTTAGTGCCTTAAAACAACAGAATTTTTTCCCTCACAGTTGCAGAGGCTAGAAGTCTGAAATCAAGCTGTCATAGGGCCATGTTCCATCTAAGACTCTGGGTAGAATACTTCCTTGCCTCCTCCCGGTTTCTGGTGCTAGCCGTTGATAGTTGGTGTTCCTTAGTTTACAACTGTAAAGCCTACGATCCAAACTCTGCCTCTGACATCACGTTGTATTCTTCCTGTGTGTCTGTTTTTAACATGGCATTTTTCTCTTCTTATAAGGACACCAGTCATATCAGATTAGGGCCACCCTAAGACTCCATCTTAACCTGATGACATCTGCAAAGACCCTATTTCTAAAATGAGTCACACTCACAGATACCAAGGGTTAGGACTTCAACATCATTTGGGGAGATAGAATTTAACCTATAAGATAGTAAGCAACAGGACTTCCCTGGTGGCTCAGTGGTTGAGAGTCCGCCTGCCGATGCAGGGGACACGGGTTCGTGCCCTGGTCTGGGAGGATCCCACATGCCGTGGAGCGGCTGGGCCCGTGAGCCATGGCCGCTGAGCCTGCGCGTCCGGAGCCTGTGCTCCACAACGGGAGAGACCACAACAGTGTGAGGCCTGTGTACTGCAAAAAAAAAAAAAAAAAAAAAAGATAGTAAGCAATAATTGGCACTTTTCCTTTTTATTATGGTTAATTCTATACAGATAATAACATTTTATCTAGATTGTAAAATTCTTAGGGGTATGAGTTGAACTATAGTAGAGGGAGTACTGTTTTGTTCTTTGGTAAGTTCATAGTGGTTGTTCGAATCACTGTTTTAATTGCTATCACACTGAGACATTTTTTTCTCTATCTTTCCTACCAGATTCTGATCTCCGTGAGGGCAGGAGTCATACCTGGCTCATCCGCACAGTGTTAGCACAGTTTGGGGAAGGCAGTTTTGCATAGTGGCTGACCTTGTCGTTGGAAATGGTTGATGTGGATTCTAATCCCAGCTATCCTAGGTATCAGCTGTGTAATGTTGGGCAGGTGTTTTAGCCTCAGTATCCTCATCTGGAAAAGCATGAGAAATATAATACTATTCTCATTGTTTTATGGGATTAAACTCTTCAGCACATTGCCAGCTGTTACTATGACTATAGTCTCAATAAATTTTTGTAGAATTGAGTTGAAGGAGACCAAGTAGTCCAGCCATAGTTCTGCCATTAAATTACTGTGTCTCTTTGGCAAGACTTACATTTTCTAGGCGTTATTTTTTTAAATCTGAAAATTAAGGGAGTTAGAGGACATGGCTCTGAGGTTCCTTCCAGTCTAACATTCTGTAAGTTCAGCTGGTATCTTCTGATGACTTCAAGAATATATATATAGTTTCAGTTCTATATATAGTTGATTCTATTCTAACAAGCACTGTGATTACCAAAGAAAGATGTATTGTTAGTGGTTTATCTCCTGTCCTTACTACCTTGTGCTTATTTGTTTGGCTTTATTATTTTAACTCAGTAAAGTTAAAAAATATTTACTGATGCCCACTGTTAGTCTCTGTGTTAGGTTATACATAGAAATGACTACTATACTATTCTTCCCTGTGTTACATTTGAATATCAAAGAAGTTGAGATTGCATATCGTTTTCTGAAATTGTAATCAGACAGGGATAGAAAGAAAATAGGGGATTCTGATGTTCTAAGACGTTACCTTATTGCTCTTCTGTACTTCCTTCTGGTGCACGCACACACATTTCCCGCTACCTGCCCCTGCCACCTTTCTAGACTGAAAACAAAGACGGGGAAGGTGAGGATCAGTCCATTAAGCTGCTTCCTGCTGGCCCTTCTCTGCTGATTCTCTTGCTATTGTCAAAGGCAAGTCTCCACCAGGTGGCCAATCCAGGCAGCTCTGGCAGGTGAGCAGATTGGAGGGGTGTCTGCTTAGAGAACTCCAAGGTGAAGGCTCTCTTCGGAGCTGTTCCGTTTGGATGCAGCCTGTTTAACACCTTTATCCATTCAGTTAGGAATATTTGGGGCCTCTCTAGTAGATAGCATTTGAGCTGAGATTTGAAGAGAGAGACAGAGAGAGAGAAAACAAGACAAATGAAGACTGGTGGGGAGAGCAGTGATCCAGGCAGAAGGAAGAGTCAGTACAAAAGCCCTGAGGAGAAACTGCTTCTGTTGGAGGGTTAGAAGGAAGCCCAGTGTGACCAGGATGTGGTCTGGTAATGACGCCATAGGATCTACTAGAACAAACATGACCTTAAATGACAGGCTAAAAAGTTTGGATTTTATTCAAAGGCCAGGGGGAATTTACCTACATCTCAAGTAAGTATTTTGTTGTTCCAAGTATTATACAAAATTCCAGTCCCAAACAGGTTTCTTGCTTTCTAAGAAGCTACTTTCTAAAGCACTAAAGCCCTTCTCAGTTCTGTGGGGTGGCTCTGCCCAACCCCATTGAGCAAGTTATGTAAAAGCTGAACGCTGAGTGTGACACGGGGTGTTAGTTAAAGGAAGAGGAAGGAACACTGTCACCCGTTTACCCTGAATTTTGATAAAAGATTTCGATTTTGAAATGGAACAGTGTGTATGCGGTGGGGGAAGGTGGAGGTAATAATGACTAATGAGAACTCTTAGGCAGTTGATGACTGCCGTTTGAGAACCGCAGATTTCAGCAGGACAAACTAATGCCCTTTGCTTCCATGAGAATTAGCGGCGTGATTGCCCTACTCTCCTTTACTGTACTATTTCGTGGAGACTTCAGCAGTCCTTTTTGAGGAGGAATTTTGCTTGGTTGGAAGAACATGATAAAGAAATATGAAAGAATTACCTAAAAAATCCCATGAAGCAAAATAAAATTTTAGCCTATAAACAAATGGCAAACATTCAGTAGATAGACCAATAATTCTTATCAGTAAGCATAAACAGTATGAGGACCTAGAAAATCATAAGGTATTCTCAGCAAAATGTGATTGGCTTTTAAAAATTCTCTGTGAGTTGTTAATATTTTAAAAGTTGACCAACTAATATAAGAATGCCTACTTATTAAAAAAGGTTCAAACCATATATATAATAGAACAAAATTTGGAAGTCTTCCTTCACAAACCTTCCCACTTTCTCCCTCAACTCGTTCTCCAGAGGTAACCACTGTTAACAGATTAGTATATACAGATCTTCCTCGACTTACAATGGGTTTACATCCAGATAGACTGAAAATATTGTAAGTTGAAAATGCATTTGATATATCTAGCCTACCGGACATCATAGCTGAGCCCAGCCTACCTTAAATGAGCTCAGAACAGTTACATTAGGCTACATAGTTGGACAAAATCACTTAACACTGAGTCTATTTTATGATAAAATGCTGAATATCTCATGTAATATATTGAATACTGTCCTGAAAAACAGAATGGTTGTAAAGTCTGTCGTTTGTTTACCCTCGTGATCAGGTGGTTGACTGGAAGCGACGGCTTGCTGCCCTGCCCAGCATCATGCGTATCATCCCCCATGTTGCTAGCCTGATAAAAGATCAAAATTCATAATTCAAAGTATGGTTTCTACTGAATGCCACTTTCACACCAAGGTAAATTCAAAAAATCCTAAGTCAGACCATCTTATGCGGGGAACCATCCATATTATGTAGTCTTTTTTATGTCTGTATGTGTCTCTGTACATATAGATACATGCTCTTTCTTTAAGAAAAAAGAATAAATGGAAACATATCGGGCACATTGTTCTATCTTTTCCCCTACTTTATCTGTCTTAAAAATATTTATGCACGTAATTGTTTATTTTATACTTTCTAGTGGGTGCCGAGCATTCCATTGAATTAAATTATCACAAGTTATATAGCTACTTCTCAACTGATATACATTTAAAACTTCAATTTTTCACAATTTCAAACAATGTCACAAGAAACATACTTGTTTTCTGCACATGTAAGAGTACTTCTGTCGGATAAATTCTTAAAAGTAGAATTCCTGGAGTGCATTTTAAAATTTCAATACTGTCAAATTACCCCACTAATAAAGTTTTATTGATTTATATTCCTACAAAGTGCTAAAAGCCCATTTACTTGTAACTTCACCAATACTGGATATCGCCAATTTTTATTTTTTGTTCATTTTTTGGTAGGCAACAGTTAGTATCTAACTGTTGTTTCAAGTTTTACTTTCCTGATTACTAGTAAGTTTGAACATCCTTTAATAAGTATATTGATGATTTGAGCTCTCTCTGTAAATTATCTGTTCAGAGCCTTTAATCATCTAAAACTACTTTTCTTCAAAGAATAAAGTATTCCTTATGTATTATGGCCTTTAATCAATTATGTATCACAAGTAATTTCTTGTTGTCATTTAGCTTTAACCTATGTATATTATAGCTTCCATTGAACAGAAGTTTTTTTTCTTTGAATGGAAGTTATTTATGTTACTAATGCTCTCTGGACTTCTCTGTATTGTTAGGAAAACCATTCCCAATCTAATCTTACTAAAATACTTTATATTTTTGCTATTATTTTAAATATTTAAAATTATTTTTATACTTAACTCCTTAAGCCATCTGGAATTTATTATTATAATGTAATAAAAGACTATAACTTAATTGTTTCCACACGGGTACCAACCCATTTATTGAAGGGGTTATTCTTTTCCTAATGAATTAAAATAAGTTAATGATATAGTAAATTTCTGAATATTCATGGATATGTTTTGAGATTCTCTATTCATTGACAATATTTGATTTGTCATTATTCTTTTCATTGACCTATTCTATTTGACCATACAGTCCTAAGTCTTGTAATATTTTCTGATACCCAAGTAGGGTGATTTTCTCAATGCTCATCCTTACCTCTATCCCCTACCATTATTATTTTCAAATTTTTCTTAGCTCGTCTTGTGCACTTTCTCTTTCAGATGAGTGTAAGAATGTATGTCAAATTTTATAAACAAGCAAACAAACAAAACCTGTGTGGATTTTGAATTCAGTACATTGAATATTTTAGAAAATTTGGGGATAATAGACATCTTTACAAGAAGGACTCTTCTCATATGGGAACGTGGTATTTTTTCCCTTACTCTGGACTTTATAATGTTCTTCATAAAATCTTAAAAATGCTTGCTAAGTTCATTCCTGTTTTATGAATTTTTGGCTATTTTGATAGTATTTCTTTCCTCTGATATTACCAGTTCATATCATCCACTGCTGCTGTATGAGAAATTTCTTTCTTTTTATATGTTACCCTTAGAATCTTACATCTAGGAAAACTATCTTATTAAGTCTGTTCTTCAGTGGATTGTCTTGGATATTCTAGTTATGCAACCATAGCACCAACAAACCTTATAGTTTAGTCTCTTTCTTTACAAATTCTATACCTCCTATCTGTGATATGAACTACAACAGTGATCAGTGGTGAGGGGCTATTGTCATCTCTGCTTTCCTTCTCACTGTAATGGAAACACATTTCAACATTGAAGATGATATTTTGTGGGTGTTTCTGGTAGATACCTTTCATTATGCTAAGAAAGTTTTCCTTCTATTCCTCATTTATTTAGGATTTTTCAAAGCAAAGATGAATCACTATACTGTCGGTGTCTATTGCATTGAATTTCTTCTTTCATCCAGAGATTTAGTGATGTCTGTTAGTATTTTATATCCTGAAGTTGAAGTATCCTTGTATTCCTGGGGTACATCCTACTTCGTTTAGAGGTATTATTTTTAATACACTATTGGACTCAATTTGATATTTTAATTGTATCAGAATTAATAAGTGAGATTAGCTTAATTAGCTTAATTTCCTCCCTCCTTTCCTTCCTTCCTTCCTTCCTTCCTTCCTTCCTTCCTTTCCTTCCTTCACTCCTTCCTTCCTTCCTTTTTTCCCTCTATATATAGTTTAGGATCAGATTAATTAGCTTTAGAGAATGCATCTTGTTTTATGCTCTGGGACTATTAATATAAGATTTGTATTTATCTTGAAAATTTGGTATAGCACTGATAAAGTAACCTGGGTCTAATCTCATGATTTTTTGACTACTTTGACTACTGTAAAAGGTTCTGTCCACATCTTTCAGATCACTCTTATAGAAGACTATAGCACTTTGGAATATGGGTTAATAGCACAAAACTTTTCTGCCAGTTTAGTTTTTCTTCTTTGATGTTTTAGAACAATATTGTTGAATTCATTTTGTTAAATATCTACTGCTCTACCCTTTTCTTTTTCTTAACAAACATTTACTGAACACCTATAGATATAGGATATGAGTGTAAATTTAAAGATAAGAGATGGGCCTTGTGCTCAAGGTAATTAGAGGAAATTAGACAGTGTAGAAACAGACTTGTGTACAATTAACTGTAGTCTAACAATAAAATATTAAGTCTTAAAAGAATGATCTGAAAAAAGTGATATGAGAGTGAAGGCAGATACCATGTCCTGCCCTCCGTCTGCAGCACACAGTGGGGTATTGCTCCAGGACCTTGCTTCAGATGTGTAAGATCCCCCATCCATTGAACCATTGATGTCTCTAAAAAAAGTGATATGACATTTCAGAGGTGAAGTTAGGTAAGAACTTGAAATTCTTTAATTTAATTTTACTTTTAATTTTATTTTATGGACAATGAGGGACTCGTGAAATCTTTTGAGCAGGTAGATAGCTTGATCTGGTTTCATTTTATTATAAAATAAAGGGGATGATGAAGGGGAAGACAGCTTCAGGCTATTATATTTGTCTTAAGGTAGATTCTATAGAAAAGAGAAGTTGTAAATAGTAGAACACCTTTGTAAATCAAGGTTTGAGGGTTGAAGTCACATTTGTATGGAAAGATTAGTTTTTCCCCACATTTTGTCACAAAGGATACTTTTGATCAGGGATGTTATTAAAAATATTTAATAACTAAGTATGACACAGGTCCTGACAATCAGAACAGGGAACTGACCAATCAAAATAGACCAAGTCATAAATATGTAATTAACAAGTGTGACCATACCAGTATGTACTGGCTGAATGTCAAACTAGCCTTTGACTCCAATTTTACAGCCATGGATCTCATGATTTGAAATATTCTACTTGTTAAACACATTTCATAAATTAAGTAAAAAGATAATTTATTTTCCAATTTCTTAATTTAATAATAGATTTCTATAATTTATATTAGCTTAAGATTAGTATCACACGACTAAATTGATACAATTTTAGCATCCATCTGTAAAACTTGGTTGTTGGTTGGCCTAGTGGCCTTATATCAAGCAAATATGTAATTTCCATTTGGTATTTTGAAATATTAAAATATTTCCCTAATTTTATAAAATTCCCAGAGGACAGGAAGACTGCTGTCCTCAAGTAACAGTGTTGATTTAAGTCATGTACCTTATAGCAGCCTGGAGATGTTTTTAAAATCAATCTCTCTCTCTCTGTCTCTCTGTCTCTCTCTGTCTCTCTCTGTCTCTCTGTCTCTCTGTCTCTCTCTCTCTCTCACACACACACACACACACACACACACACACACACACATTACATAAATGTCTTTATAATTGACCATATTTTTAGTTGCCAAAGTCTCTACCACTCCCTTTTGTTTTACACATATATGTTATATTATTTTACCTACCTGAACCCAGACGGCATATGTGTTTGTAATCCCTGATTTAGATCTTTTTATGTCTTTGGAGACATCATTTTGCTCATTATCCAGTTCCAATGGTAATGAGTCATGCTGTGATAGGGTTTTAAAAATTTTTGAGGTGGCTCCATCTCTTGAAACACTGTTAACTCAGAAGATTTTACAATTTACATTTGGCAGGGTCTGCTCGAGCTGAATTCACATTGACTTCCATTTCAGTTCAAAGACTTTCTGTCTCTACAATTCTACTCTTGACCTTCCAAATGATTTTGAAAATGACAATTGACTTTTCATACTATGCAAAACTTCTCATTTTTATTTTTGTTTTGAATCTTCCTTCTACTTATATACACTGCTTCTTCTCTAAAATCAAGCCTCTTAAAACTGCATGTCCCCAATCCCCCCACCCCCCAGCCAATAAAAGCATCTGTGATCTTGAGTAATTCGTGATGGTACCCTTGGCCCATATGCATAAGCAGGGACCAACTGGCAACATCCTTGTGCCACCTTGGTCTGCCTATTACTTTCATGGCCTCCTCATTCCTCCCCTGGGACCACTTGCTGATGCTGTGACAAATTCCAGTCTAAGATATGGACAACTTTGTGCTCTAAATGGGCTGGTCTTCCCCTCCCATTGTTCTTTGTAAAGATAGTGGATAATTTTAGTGAGGACAGAGTAGTGGAAGGGCAATCAGAAGAATGCTGAATGGTCACAGACCACGTGGCAGATATAATGTCTTTTTGATGACCATTAATGAGCTAAGATGTACTTTGGGGAAAGTACATTCCAAGGACTTCGTGAGAGGACCTTATGACTGGATCCTGTAAGTCTTGCTTATATTCACAAGAACTCAATGTCCGCACATCCTGACTTTTACATTGCACTGACCATATTAAGTAGCCTAGTGGATGGCAAACAAATGGCATAATTTGGGGAAGTTTTTCTTTTTGCTTTGAAAAAAAAAGGCAGATGGTGTTTTGAACACAACTTGCCATAGAACATGAAAGCATAAGAGTTCTGGCTGTTTGAAGGAGAAAAAAAAATAAGTCGACTTATTTTAATGGTATAAACTAGCTTTAGGTTTTCTCAGGGGCTTAAAGAAAAGAGCACTGAGAAATGGGAGTGAACTGCAAGATAGGGTTTGTGTAACAAGTACCTCAAACCACAGAAGTCACATGGGCTCTCTCTGCTTTGCTACTTTTGATTACTTGTCAGAGGGTTACGCTCTTAGCTTCCCCCAGCCTGCAAGACCACTCAACCATGTGCTAGCTGGAGTAATCTTTATTCACAATGTCTTTACAAAGGCTCATGCAACAGAGCAGCAATGGCAGTTTCGTGGAGTACTGCGCTGGTCCAGCGTATAGCTCTTACCCCACACTCACAGGCAGCTTTCCCATGGATGATAATAGAAGGCTTCAAATGCTGGCAGATACTGTGGCTACTTTGCCTCGGGGAAGAAAGCAGGTATGGTTGCTATTTTGTACCTTTTAGAGTGTTCATGTTCTCTTGAGAGCAGAGTGATGTTTGTCTGACTGCATATTAAAAATGTTATTTTAGCTGCTTTGAAATTAGTGGCTCAGAGTATGGGTGAGGAAGGAGGTGAGGAACCCAGAAAGCTCCTGCGCTAATCCTTAAATCTTGAAGATTTAAGACTATAAGACAACATTTTTAGGGCAAAAGTTAAAAGAAGATTGTTTTTCTTACTGGAAGAGGTGTTCAGGTAAAATAAAAATCATTGAGCGCATCAACTTGAAGAAGGTGTATGTAGACACAACCAGCTTGAGAGTTATTGTTCCTTTTTCCTTTTTCCAGTGTCTCCCATTGATTCCTTCCCTCCCAGCCTCTCTCCCAGTCGTTGATAGTCATTTCAGTTCATAATCCAATGAGAATACTTTTATTAGGGCAAATTTTATTGACTAAATTATCTTCAGTTCTGGGGCACTGGCACATACCTCACACTATTGGGAATTAAGACTCTTAATGGGATAAATGAGTGCAAGGTCCACCACTTACTAGCTGTAGAATCTTGAGTAGAGTCACTTTCTTCTCTAAGATTCAGTTTTGTTTTTTCTAAAATGAAGATAATAATAGAACCATCCAGTGAGGCTCTTCTGCAGCTTAAGTGAGGAAATGTACAGTGCTTAACAGAGTGACTGACATGTAGTATGTGCTCAATAATTATGCTATTATTTTAATTTTTATTGAAAAGTATTTCCCTAGAGAGGAAAACTCATTTGGAAAAAATCCATGTACAACTGGATTTATTGTGCGGTTTTTTTTCATTTTTCAATTTCCAGCTAGTAAAAAAGATTTAAACCAAAACACCTCTTCAGATTTTGGTTAAATAACTTGCTATAATGCCCCACGTACATATCTGAATACAGAAAATATTAAGAATTGCTTTAAAGCATGAATTTTTGCCCTTAAATCTTGTATGCACATCATATGTTCCTCTTAAGCCTTCTAATTTCAGGATTAGAGAGTTACAGCATAGTGGGAGAGTCGTGATCTTTTTTCAGTGATGTACATAGCTGATTCCTTGGTATTTTTCACAATGAAGATAAGGGAATAATTTGTCATGGTTTGGATGATTGATCCTTTTCAATCCAAAAGTGCCTTTATGACATTGTTTAACATAATAATGAATATTCTTATCAATTTACTGTCTGAAACTAAAGCAACTGTGGGAAGTACCAAAATCTCTATTCACTTTTCATGTGTACAGCAGTGTAGGGTGTACAAAGATGAGAAGGACACTTTTTCCTGGTCTTACAGGGTTTACAACTGAGTAGGCAGAACCAATAGGCATTATACAACGTAAAATAATATACCTGCTCCAATCCAAGTACATGTCTTTGAATACAACCTTGAAGGATAGATATTCCAGATATTGAAGGGTATTCCAGAGCAAAGGAATAATTTAAATGCCGCAGCACAGATCTTGGGGCTCTTAGGGCAGTTTAAGTAACAACACATTATTGTGTTAGGTGGACCTGATGAGAGTCTGTGTGGGAGGGGAGGGGAGACCTCAGAGCTGGGCTGCTTTACACAACACTTGGACACTTTCCCTGAGGAAGTAGTAATTTGACCAGCACAGGGAAACAACTGAGCATGATTGAGTAGAAGGTTTTAGGAACCTTAGTCGGACAACATGCTTGTCGGTAAGTGGGTAGAGAGAGACTAGCAGTGAGGGAGCAACTTTTGTAGTTGGAGAAAGAAGATTCGAAGGAATGGAGAAGAGGCTCAGAGGCTTGGCTGTGAAGGCAGTGAAGAAGGAGGAGACGCATCTGGTTTTAAGCCTGAGTGAAGGTAGCATGAACTAAAAAGAGGAATCAGTAGAAGGCTATTGGCAGAAGATAATGAGAGGGATGTAGGCATATGAGATGTACCTGAGTGTGTGTGTGTGTGTGTATAATCTGTATAATATCTACACATACACACACATTTCCACACCAGTTATTTTATTCATATGTTCTCATCTTTTTTAGTTCTTCTCTTTTCCCTTTTCTCATATTCTTTCCCATGGTAAGACTTTTCCTATTCAAACAGCTTTTTCTTACTGTTGTGAGATTTACTTAAGAAAACAAAAAGGCAAAACAAAACGTCTTGTATACGATACTTCTGATTCTATACAATTATCATCAGTGAGGCTTGATGCAAGTTTATCCCAACAGTTCAGAATTTTCCGAATGGATGTTCATTTCCCTTAACTGGTTTTTTAGAGAATAATCACCTATTTGGCACTGACTGAACTGCAGGCAACAAGATCCCTTTGAGGCAGTCCCACAAGCAGGTGTTTCTCTGCCCACGGTTATTTTCAACCCTTTCAGGGCTGATGTCAGCAATTCATACTTCTTGTTATCATTGGCTTTGCTTTCTGCAAAGCTCTATCTGGTTAGCCAGGGTGTTTATACTCAACATTATTTAAAAACAGATTTCTGTGTGTTTATATGATCTCAATACCTTTATTTGTAGGAGGTGACACACTCCCAGTGTGGCTTCTACTTCTGAACATGGTTTCAGAAAAAAAACCATCTCTGAAATAGAAAACGCTGTAGGAGGGAGACAGGATCAAGTAACGTCATCTTGATGAATGTGGCAATGCTAAAGGAGTACCACTGGACCTTACACCCACTCTCCCAAGGGCAGTGGGTTGTCGTTGGAAAGTAGTTTTCACTGAATGCTATAGCGAAAACCTGACAAACAGAGGAGAAGCCTGCATGTGCGTTAGTGGGACCACAGACAGACTCTCTTTGCCTGGTTTTCTTTTGGTTATCGAATTATTACTAAATAGACAACTTCTGGAAGGGTTATTTCACTTGTAAGTTCAGGTACAGAATATTGTGCTAAACCCGGTAATGCGTGTATTTCTGGGATGGGTTCTGCCCTTCACGAGCTTTTGCATTATTTCTGGCTACACACCCATCCATTACCAAAACTCCCAAGTGTTCCTGACTGCAAGATATTTTGATCATTGAATGTATACGTTCAGTAGAAAACTGTTAATTTCACTACAAAAGAATGTGAAAAGTATTCTCTAATCCATACTGTGGTATGCTTAGAGACAATATCCAAACATTTTTTCTTGAAAAAGAGGTTCATGGGCCCACAATGGGACTTTCCTGAGAAGCCACAACATTCTATTTGGGTTCCTAAAGGGCCCTTAAATTTAAAAACTTGAGTTCAGCTCTATTATTTTGCTAATCTTAGAATATTTCTGTGGAGCCCTGCTATCCTAAAGCTCCTGACTTAAAAAGGAAAAAAAACCTGTGTTCATGGAAGAATTGGGAAGAATGAGGCAGGGGACTGGAAAGGGAGCAGAGCACATAATTTTGGGACTTTTGAAACAAACAACAAAACCAAAAATACCTCATCTGTGAACAGGTATCCTCCCCTCCCCGACCCACAACAGTTTCAGGAAATGAGTACACAGAGGGGCCAGGAAGTAACAGGCTGTTACTTAGCCGCAGAAGTGGCTACAGTATGGAACTACAAGCTCCTTCTGCAGGGCTGTCTGGCTGGCTCTGGGGCAGATTATTCCTAGTTTTTGCAAACTGACAGCTGAAGTATTTGGTCTTGGTTTCGCACTAAAGAGGGGCATTGTGAATCATTGCATAGCAGCAAAAATTACATTTTTAACATTGATGTCTAATCTTTTAAGTCCTCTGACTAAAAACAAAAGAGACGGATCCTCAGCCCTACCCCAGGCATCTTTATTTTAGAAGCTAGCAAGGGGTTAAAGAGCTGTCTACTCAGCAGATGTAATTGAATGTGTAGTTTGCAGCCCTGCCAAACTGCTAAACCTAGATTTCTCATATTAGATAATGTGTAATAAAAGACAGCTGTTGCCAGCATATGCTGTTCATTGCACACCAGTTCCTCATTCATGAGTTTTGCTGTCATCCCCACAGCCCTAAGAAAAAGCTCAGGCTGGGGGGGCAGTCAAGGGAGCAGAGACTCCACTGGTCAGATGCTAGAAGAGGGCTGCTCACTCCAGGGCCGCAGGGAAAACTTTTTCTGAAGTGTAAGACCTTTGCTAAGACCTCAGACGTACTTCTTGTCACTTAGGCAGATAGTTGGTTGAACCCTGAGAACGTTCCTTTCCACATCGCCTGAGTCTGACAGCCCAGATCAAAACCAAGTAAGCATTGTGGCGAGATGTGGAACGTGTCAGAGAATTTGATGGTGCTTAATTTATTTAAAATTTTTTTTATTTAACCGTTAGGTGCCTATGACAGGCTCATTGCTGATCCAGAGTGGAAACTAATTCCTAATTTGATTTAGTCTGAGTTTTTCCTTTGTGTCAGTGATGACCTGGATCAGTCAGTCCACAAGAATTGAGTATCTGCTCTGCATCTCACCTTGTGCTAGGCAGATATTTCCATGTTAATCTAGTTGATTAGCTAGATAGAAAGGTTAGACGGAGAGAGGTGGGGAAATTTCCTTCTCTATAGAAGTCTGGGATTTGTCATGTGGACTTAAACAATTTTATATTTGAATCTATCTAGAATAATTTTTGATTTAGAAGGCAGGTTAAATGGTGGAAGAGATGAAATCTTGAAGTTCCCATCAATGCTATGATTATTTGCTTAGCAAAAGGGTATTTAAAATTGGTGAAGGAAGGCTCAAAATTGTAAGGACTCATTAATTTTTGCCACCATCCATTCATTTAGCAGTTGTGTATTAAGGCATTACTGACTGACTTTGCTTTCTATTAGTCCTTTTTCTATGGTTCTTGCTGTTTTGCGATTCCGGTGTTTGTTTTTTTTATCGTTGTTTGTTTTCTTTCATTTTAAATTTTACTTCATATTTTTAAATGTACACCCTTGAGTTTTTCCTATGGATATTTAATTTAATGAAGGACAGAGTTGAAGGCTCTCTTACTGTGGATCTCCCACCACCTCTTACCTGCTCGTCTTGTAGTCTAGTAGTTTACTTCTGTTTGTCTGTTTAGCTGTTTTTACGGTTCCACTCGACTCCAGGCCCTGTGATGGGCACTGGGGTAGAAAGTAAAACAAATACATTCCCCAAGAGGCCCAAAGGACACGGGGAATTATGAACAGAAGTGAGGTATTTAATCCAATCTGCCCTTCACATAAATACACATCTGTGCCTCTACATGAATGAATATGTGCATTATCTGATGAATATTAACAGCAAGAGTAATGATTTTAAATATAAACCCTAGTTATGATTTACAGATAGCACGATTAGGTATGACCTACCTAAGTACTTTACAATCTGAAATAAGGATCAAAGCCAAGCAAATGGAAATAATGAAAGTAGATAAGAAAATGTGTGTACAGTGTAACAGAGAGGTTGAGAATGCTTGGGCATATCGAATTTACTGCTATCTTCCTCAAGAAGGCAGCCTACTGCATAACTGAATGGTCCCCACCCTTGTTAATGGTACTTATCAGGACAAAATCAGGCTGAAACAAACCATGCAAACTGTTATAGGTCTTCCACAGTTAGTCCTTATAAATTGAAAATAGATACTTTTTAGCAAATATAGAGATCTTTTTTTGGTTCTGAGCCTTCCTATTGCAGTCTTCACGATGATATAAATGATTTGAAGTCCAAAACTGACAAGAGAGGAAAATATAATTAATTTCCATCAAATTGTTAGGAAGAGGTCTTCGTAGGTCTTCATTATGTTAACATTTCTGACCAGTGGCCAAATTCTGAACACTGAGCCATTCCAGAAAATTTGTGAGAATGCTGACATTTTGTACTTGGTAATTCAAATTCCTTCTAGTGATGTAAGCTTCTCCACTAACAAATGCCTTAATGAAGATTTAATTTGTGCATTCATTTCTTCTATGTGTTTTTCTCCTGGCTTTCATCCTCTATTTTACTTTTATTTGTTTGGACTCCTGCATTGATCTCCTGATATTTTCTGTAGTCCTTGACATATGAGAAGCATAATAGGTTGCCAGTTAAATAAACACCATGGGTTAACTAGTAGAATGAGCTTATGTTTTGGAGCCCTGGACCAACACTTGAGAAAGAGCTAATTAACATTTGTTAATTCCTAAGCAAATAAACAAAACAAGAAACACAAAAACTCAGTATAATTACCTTAAAAACAAGATGCCACTTTTTGTTAATTTTTACTTTGTTTATAATGGTAGACTGTATCCTGGAAGCTTATGTTTATATGATCTTTTCCCAAAACATGCAGAGGAGTAAAGGTGATGTTATTTATACCATTTACATCATTCTGAGGTTCCTTTCCTTTCTTGGCTGGAAATCTCACTGTACTCTTTTACAACTATTGCAAAAATAAATCATAAAAAGAATTGAGGTTTTGAGTCTCTGATTTCACCCGAATTGTGCTTCTGAGTATTCGTTAGTTCTTTAGAGATGATTTTATCCTGCTAAAAACAGTAACATATTGAACTATTACAATAAACACAGTCATTTCATCAGCATCTCCCCAAACTATCAACTATTTGGGTTTTGTATGCCATTCCATGGTGTTATTTTTCTTTGGATTTCAGTGTGATTATAAATTGCTGTGGTTAACCTTTCGGAGGCTATTTTAAATACAGATTAGATATGAAGTTCTTTTTGGAAGGTTTGGAGCTTTGCCACATTACATTAACTCTTTTGCCATGGGGTATTATTATGGAAGCCTCATTTAATCTTTCAAGCGGACTGCCTGAACGGTCCCTTTCCCAGCTCTCCTTTGCTGTCGCTAGAGAATGGAGATTACCGCCTTTCCGTAACAATTTCCCAGGAGCTGGGCCAAAGAAGGTGATAAAGAACAAAGTCCTTTGTGATATAGAACATTTTGCAGATGTGTCTTAAGGACCTTTCAATAACTGTGTGCTTGTGTTTTTCAGCTTGCTCTGACGAGATCAAGTTCTTTAGATCATACCTTTTTCTGGTCTCAAAGGTAAAGAAATTAATTTATTTTTTGGTTTCTCAGCAAGATATTTAGGAACACAGCTTTCCAGGCTGTTGATATCACACACACACATAGAGTCTTATATACTACAGTTTACATAAACATCAGCTATTTTTTATTGACAGTTATTTTTAATGATAGGTATGTGCCAAATGTTATACTTTGATCTTCATGCCTAATTTTTTGTTTTTTGTTTTACAGAAAGCTTGTTACTGTGGAAAAACAAAATAAAGGAAAATTTGGCTTTGAAATTCAGGTGGGCAGTTTTCAGATTTTCCAGACTTTTAGTGAAGAAAGTGGCACTGGTTATGTCATGATATTTGCAGAGAAAGAATGAAGTTGGGCTTAGGGAATGATGGAGACTGTGACTTGTTTTCAATGTTTTTGGTAGTCTTTCAGTGTGTTGGGTACCATCAAGGAAAGAAAACATTCAGCGGATAAAAAACCCACCCTGAGACATAGTCTGCTTCTTGTTTGTAGCGCTTTAGTCTTCTGGTAGGTTTGAGACTGATCAGAAATTCTTGATATCAGCCAGCTCATAAATAAGAGAGTGATGTACTCTTTATAATGTGCATTTTATATATTTGCATTAGTGATGTGTTTTTTTTTTTTTTTAACATCTTTATTGGGGTATAATTGCTTTACAATGTTGTGTTAGTTTCTGCTGTATAACAAAGTGTATCAGCTATATGTATACATATAACCCCATATCCCCTCCCTGTTGCGTCTCCCTCCTACCCTCCCTATCCCACCCCTCTAGGTGGTCACAAAGCACCAAGCTAATCTCCCTGTGCTATGCGGCTGCTTCCCGCTAGCTATCTGTTTTACATTTGGTAGTGTATATATGTCAGTGCCACTCTCTCACTTCATCCCAGCTTACCCTTCCCCCTCCCCGTGTCCTCAAGTCCATTCTCTATGTCTGCATCTTTATTCCTGTCCTGCCCCTAGGTTCTTCAGAACCATTTTTTTTTAGATTACATATATTTGTGTTAGCATATGGTATTTGTTTTTCTCTTTCTGATTTACTTCACTCTGTAGGACAGACTCTAGGTCCATCCACCTCACTACAAATAACTCAATTTCGGTTTTTTTTATGGCTGAGTAATATTCCATTGTATATATGTGCCACATCTTCTTTATCCATTCATCTGTCGATGGACACGTAGGTTGCTTCCATGTCCTGGCTATTGTAAATAGTGCTGCAATGAACATTGTGGTACATGACTCTTTTGGAATTATGGTTTTCTCAGGGTATATGCCCAGTAGTGGGATTACTGGGTCATATGGTAGTTCTATTTTTAGTTTTCTAAGGAACCTCCATACTGTTCTCCAAAGTGGCTGTATCAATTTACATTCCCACCAACAGTGAAAGAGGGTTCCCTTTTCTCCACACCCTCTCCAGCATTTAAACAGCATTTTGCAGTTTTTTTTTTGTTTTTTTTTTCCGGTACACGGGCCTCTCACTGTTGTGGCCTCTCCCGTTGCGGAGCACAGGCTCCAGACGTGCAGGCTCAGCGGCCATGGCTCTCGGGCCCAGCCACTCCGCGGCATGTGGGATCTTCCTGGACCGGGGCACGAACCCGTGCCCCCTGCATTGGCAGGCGGACTCTCAACCACTGCGCCACCAGGGAAGCCCCTCATTATAGTTTTGATTTGCATTTCTCTAATGATTAGTGATGTTGAGCATCCTTTCCTGTGTTTGTTGGCAATCTGTATACCTTCTTTGGAGAAATGTCTATTTAGGGCTTCTGCCCATTTTCAGATTGGGTTGTTTGTTTTTTTGATATTGAGCTACATGAGCTGATTGTATATTTTGGAGATAAATCCTTTGTCAGTTGCTTCATTTGCAAATATTTTCTCCCATTCTGAGGGTTGTCTTTTCATCTTGTTTATGGTTTCCTTTGCTGTGTAAAAGCTAAGTTTCATTAGGTCCCATTTGTTTATTTTTGTTTTTATTTCCATTTCTCTAGGAGGTGGGTCAAAAAGGATCTTCCTGTGATTTATGTCATGGAGTGTTCTGCCTATGTTTTCCTCTAAGAGTTTTATAGTGTCTGGCCTTACATTTAGGTCTTTAATCCATTTTGAGTTTATTTTTGCTTATGGTGTTAGGAAGTGTTCTAATTTCATTTTTTGACATGTAGCTGTCCAGTTTTCCTAGCACCACTTATTGAAGGGGCTGTCTTTTCTCCATTGTATATTCTTGACTCCTTTATCAAAGATAAGGTGACCATATGTGTGTGAGTTTATCCTGTTCTGGGCTTTCTATCCTGCTCCATTGATCTATATTTCTGTTTTTGTGCCAGTACCATATTGTCTTGATTACTGTAGCTTTGTAGTATAGTCTGAAGTCAGGTAGCCTGATTCCTCCAGCTCCATTTTTCTTTCTCAAGATTGCTTTCACTATGGCAACATTTTTAAACTATTATTTGAAACACTTAAGAACATTTGGCTCTATGTGCGTATTGTCTCGTGCTTTAGGAAAATTTTGACTTCTTTATGGATTTCTATTTAATAGCCTAAGAATTTCATTTCTTATTTTCTGTCTGCTTTTCATGGCCATATTTGCTAAGGTGATGAGTTAGGTCAAATGAAGTCTAGTCTAATTAAGTGCAAGAGAAGTAGTTTAAGTATTACTGTGTTCTTTTTCCATTACACTTTTGCATTTCTTTTAGAGGCATTTTGCATAACCATATCCTTATACTGCACATCAGTTTTTATATCTTAACTTTGGTGCTGCCTTCAGAAAACTTTGGTGACTAAATATAAGCCCCACAGTTGTAAAGTCAGTGTGTTTTTAGATTAGGAACAGGAAGCTGCTATGTAAGATGTGTTTTATGAATAAAGAAACAAAATGGAACTCTAGCTGCAATGAATAGGGAGAAGGCTCTAGGAGAAAAGGAGAGACCTTCTCCTTTCTTAACTCCTCTACTTTTGAATTTGGTGAAATCTCTAATTCTTCCATCAGGTTTGAGAAGCATAGTACTCTCTCTTGTTCCTCATTCACATGAAACACTCCTTATTCTGTTGTAGAGACACTATGCTTTTTGTGACCACTTCTTTTCAAATGAGATTATCCCCAAGGATGTGCAGTGATTGCTACTGAAAACAGGAGCAAAGTCTACTCACTTACTCTTACTTAATGTAACCAGAGAGGATCTCTTCTCATTTTTCTATAGATATGTCACTGCTTCCCCCATGTTTCTCCCTTATACCATAAACACTCTATATGAAGCAAGAATCAAAACTATCATTAGTAGACAGCAGGCTATAGTGCCTTGAAACTTTGTGGATTCATGTGAGCTAATGGCTTCACCTCTGGACTGCAGCATGTCTGTGCTATCTTACTGATGCAAGGATCCACTCCTCTGCAAATTCCCTTATGGCGTATGCTTTCCATTACCAGCTCTACGCCGTAACCTATTCTCTAGTACTCATAAGATTTGTAGTAGTCATCAAATAGGGGACATGCTCTGGCAACATTTTGAAGACCAGATAGAACCTCACGTACCCTTATTGTGCCCCCATCATTAACACGTATTTGGGCCCTTGTCTACCAGGTGCAGGGCATGCTGGGAGAGAACAAGTCCACCTCCTCTGGTTTCCATGGGTGCTAGTTTTTTGCTGCTACAGAGAGTAATGTAGTAATTTGGCAGGAAGATAGACCTTAGATTCATGTACACCTGAGTTCATATCCTTTCAGTGCTACCTTAGTGGGTTCTTAGGCACTTCAAATGAACTAACACATAAAGTACTTAGTAATGTGCCTGGTTCCAGTAGAAGATCAGCAAACGACAACTGTTAGAATGAAGGCTATCAGGCATGAGAAAGGCAATGTACTTTTGTGTCTCTAGGAAATGACTGAGCTAGAAGACTGGATAAAAGAGAGAAATATCCAACTAATAATTTCTTTCCAAAACTTGGGGACCTCTGCCTTTCCTTCTCTAAGCCACAAATTTTATACCTGTTGCAAACATATACACAGGTGCAGGCTACATCAATTAACATGTTTCCCCTTCACTGTACTCACCTTTCTCCCTGGACATGGAGGGTAGACTCTCACTGCTAATGAGAATCATTACAACAGTGGTTTCCCAAAGGAGGGTCTGTTATAGCTTTGGTTCATGTCCTCCATGAACCAGACCACCCTTCCATCTCTGGAAGGGCCTGGGCTGTGGCAAGAAGACTCCCGGGCAGAAAAGCTGTTAAAGGGATCTCTGGCATAGATGGAAAGTAGATTACACGATCTCTGAAAGTCCCCTCTATCTTTAAGATACGGGGATTCTAAATGCCTTGCAGAGTACATAGAAATCTCTTAGGTTAACAAAGTCAAGTTTCTAGAAGTTTGACTGACTTCTGGTTCTGCTGGTTCTGGAGCCTGGAGGTCTGTAATACCAAAAGGAATGAACATCGGACATTCATTTTTCCACAGGGAAGCAGTGCTGGAATGTGGTTTAATTTTAGGAAACAGATGTTTAGAAGACTTACTCAACTCAGAATGCTGACTTTGATTCTAAATGCAGCAAGACCTCATAACTTAAATATGTGAAAAAGAAAAATATAGGTCCTTGGGCCACTCTATTCACCAAACACTTGTGCTGTGTTCTTGGTACAAATCGAAAACAAAAACAAAAACAAAAACAAGCTGCTTTTGCCAAATTGAGGCCAGAGGCGAAGCATAACTTTTTCTAATTCAGTCGAGTGGCTAATGAATGAGTATTTAGGGCAGATGTACCACCGAGCGCTCAGGAATGAAGGTAATTGAGTCAATCATAGTGCTTTTGAATGAATGCAGGGCAGATTGTCATTATTTGCAGAACTCTGATTTAAAATAATTATTGTTGGCGTATCTCCCTTGCTGGATGTGTACTGTTTCATACGCTCCTGTAAGAAGTACTTTAGCTCGGGAGAACCACATAGAGATTTTTCTCTCTGCTCTTGGCCATTATTGTTTTAGCCCATTGGGAAAAGAGAAACCAAATTTTTCTTGTTAAATATGCGATAATGATAGCATCAGGTGGTCTCTTAGGCTTGAAAGTCTTAAAGTCTTAAGCCAGTCTTATCCTACTTTCTTTCTTAAGCCAGATGTATTTTTTATGAATGGAGTCAGCTACAGATTGTGTGGGAGAAGTGTAAGATTGGTACTTAGATTTAGTTTATATTCAGAAAAGCTTCCCAAATTGTTCTTTGCACTTATCTATTATGCTGCTTAAGGTAACTGATACCACTTAATATTTTTTTAACAAATAGATTTTGAGTTTTTTGGTAATGGTAATCTATTTTATATTTGGTAATGGGAATTATGTATCCCTTTAATTTTACAGACTTACAGGCTCCAAAACCAGAACACCTGCTCCTCAGAGATGTGCACCCTGATCTGCAAAATCCAGGAGGATAGCCCAGCACACTGTGCTGGCCTGCAAGCTGGTAAGTTAGAACTATGCTCATGTTAGGAATTATTTAAATAGCAAGAAAAATAACTTTTTTGATAGTAAAGGTCAGGACATGATTGTTGCTTTGAATTTCCTTAACTCCTTTATGTTGCCAAGGTTTGGGTCTTGCTTGTTTTATTTCATTCGTGGGTCAGGAAAGATTGTTTAACCAACCGTTTTAACACTCATTTTTCTTGGCATCTCCCAGGTGATGTCCTTGCAAATATCAATGGTGTGAGCACAGAAGGTTTCACCCACAAACAAGTTGTTGACCTGATCAGATCATCAGGAAACCTGCTAATGTAACTATCTGGCTGCTTCCCGTGGGGCTTCAAAAATGTTATGGTCTCTCATAATGCCTGTTGAGTGAATGAATAGGCTTTTTGTTCATGATCACAAGAAGGGAGGCAGTGCACCATAGCTTGGGGATTGGGTACAGACGTTTTTATCAGTTCCTTTTGTTTCTCAAGGTTTCCTCAAACTTGAACATGTTGTCAACATCTGAAGTCAGAGGACATCAATAGCCCAAACATCTGAGTGGGTGGGATAGCATTTTTTAAATTTTATTTTTAATTCAAATTCAATTAAACTGGCGCACATTCTCTTTGGACAGAGAGGAATGGGTCCAGTTTCCATGGCTGATATAATCCTGTGGTTAGAACAAATGAAAGGTCAGAAGGGCTGAGTTTTTTCCTCTTCTACCACCAGCCAATTGTTTTTCTCTCCTAGTGTTCTGTTTGAAAGAACAGTCTGCTCGGCCCTCATGCCGTGCAACACACACACTCACATCTGCTACTATTCCCAACTTACTAATGGGACATTTGTTTCCCCAGTTAGAGATTCAACTGACATTTCCACCCTTAGTAACTAATAAGACCTTAGTAATTAGTTAAAAGATGGAATTCACCCATTCACTAAAACAATATTTATTGAGCAAATACTATGTTTCCAGCTCTGTGATAGGCTCAGGAGAGATAAAGACTCTTCTGTTGCTTTATTGTGGAAGGAGATAGGTAAGAAGAGCCTGCAACAATAAGTAATTTTGATATTTCAGTTATTGATAACTGCTATAAAGAAAGTAAAACAAGAAATGGGATAGAACATTGAGTGAGAGGGCTGCTATTTTAGCTTAAGTGTTTAAAGTGGTCCTTTCTGAGAAGGTGAGCTTTGAGCTGAGAGTGAAATGAACAGAAGGGATGGTTAGATGAACTCCTGGTGAGAACATTTCAGATAAAGGGAGAGGTCTCTGAGTTCTCAAAGTGGGCTTGGCATATTCAAGGGATAGAGAGGAAGCCAGTGGAATTGGTGGTTGGTGAATTAGGAAGACTATAGTAAGAAATGAAGACAGAGAGTTCTCCAGGGAGCAGAGCATGGGCCTCACCAGCCAGGCTTAATCGTTTTAGAATTTATTCTGATCATCTCATTTATTCTTCACAGAAGTTAGTTATATTCCTATTTATAAACGAAGTGACTCAGGCTGAAATGAGGTTTAGTTAAGACCAACCATCTAGTAAATGCCAGGGCTGGGATTTGACCATCTGCTCTGGATGCCAGGCCCTATTCTCCAGCTACACTACAGCTGCTCCTTGTAAGCTGCCAATAAAAAATCTGCTGGACAGTCTTTAGTGATTCTAGTCTAAAACTTCAAAGGCTATTTCTTTGGGGTTTGTGTGAGAGTAGTTTTGAAAGATGACTGGTGGTGGTAGAGGACTGAGTCCAACTCTGTGAATCCTATGAGTTCAGGGTAAAGGTTGGGGCCACTTGAGCTCCAGAGAAACTTGAGTCTATAAGGTAGGAATCATATAGAGTCCAGGGGAACATGCTGGTGATTAGAAACAGAAACCTATATTCCAGATGGGTAAAGTGGGCAGACCTCAGGTGGATAATTAAAGAGTATTGGGTGGAGACAATTGGAAATCCAGAGATAAGGAAGATGAGAGACCGTTTGTACAAATACTGAAGAGAGCGGCCAATCTATGGCTGCAGTTCTGCCCACAGACATCTATTGCTTGGGCAGGTCAGGTCAACATTAAAGTGCCAAATAGATTCATAGGGATTGTCACTGTCGCCCAGAGTCAAGCCCGCTAATGAGAAAGCAGACAACGTGTTCTCTTGCTATCATCTCATTATCTTGGGCATAATGCTGTTGGAAATAGAGGGAAACTGGTCTCTGCATTTAATACTATTATTTTACCATGTCTTGAAAATTTTCTTGCGTCTTTATAGAGTTACAGCTTATTTATCAAAATGAATTGGAACCAATATTTTAAAAATGCTTAGTTGTATAACTCACATATCATATTTATCTTATGCAGATTGATGGCATCTAACTTGAGCCCACAAAACAAATCAAATCACTCAGGATAGAGCAAGTCTTTTTATTTTTAGAAGGGCATTTGGTATAGGGAGAAAGAACACCATTAGATGGATAATTCTAAGATTGAAGTTTGTACGCTTAAAAGGTTTTGAGATGAGAGTCATATGAAAGTTATTATCTCATAGTAGTTCTGGTTCTATTTGTTTTAGTTCCAAAATTAAGGCAATTTACAGAGGTAAAATTTCCTAGAATCTTAGGGAAGAAAGGATTTTCCCTTGTTTCAAGAAATAGCTTCTCGACTCCATTGTTTGAAAGTCCCTAGTGCCTGTTTTCATTGCTGTATCCCTCACTTTTAGCACGATGTCTAGAGTCTGGCACATAGTAGATGCCCAATAAATATTCACCAAATGAAGGAGGTGATTCACCCGGACCACACAAGAATAGGTTCCAGCAGAGAACAACCGTCATTGCCACATAGGGGCTTCTATAAAATGAGCTACAGTTTACAAATAAACCAGTCTTTTCTTTCAGTCACCCTCTCAAAGAGAGTATTTATTTTCCATATTCTTTCTTAGAATGTTGTCAGAAGGTTTGGCTTACATCCAGATACTTGAAGTGCCGTGAGAATGGTAACATTTACGTTACTTTTTAAGGATAGCCTGTGCTCAAAGTGTAGTACTCCATAAGGATGGTACTTGTTTGAAAGAATCACTCATGCTATTCCCCTCCCCCTCCTTTTTTTGTTCAAACAGGATAGAGACTCTTAATGGAACAATGATGCTCAAAAGAACAGAGCTTGAGGCAAAGCTGCAAGTTTTAAAGGTAATTTAATTTAATACAGTGAGACACATTTTTCATCCTTGAATGTGAGTGGTAGAATAAAGATCTATTTGAAGAATTGAGATAGCCCTTGAAGATGAAATGTCGTGATGAGACTAAACTGCTGAATTATCAAGAGCCATACAATTACCTTTGCAGGAATATTAAATTCCACAAACCAGGGCAAATCACTTTCTTCCTTCCTTCTTCTGCATGTCTATGAGGCTCAGAAAGGCAACAGGAAGGCATATCACCTGAAGAACTTTTCATTAATGCACCTGTGATCTCTTTCAATTTACATTTTGTTTGGAAAAAACCAAAGAAGTAGAAGCTGTCTTTTTGTCATTTTCCCAAGTGCTATATATGTGTGCAGGAGGGCCTGGGATTTTTGTTTTTCTGTTGTCCTCCTCTGCGTCCTTTCGTTTTGCCTCATTCTTACTACAAAAATCATCTCCCTCTACTCCTGTGGCTGTCCTTGTATCTACTTTCACTGGCAAATACAGTGTCAACTTTGAAGAGGAAATTAAAGTTTACAGGAGATAGTGTACAATGCAGGATGTTCAGTGAAAATTCTCTAGGCTATTTGAGGGTCTTAAAAATCTCAGTTTCCTAGACTGGTGAGGTTCTGGCAGACCATGAAGTCTAGGCCCTCGCTCATTTGCATCTCAGGATGCGCTCAGTTATTGAGCTCAGGAGGGTAGAGTTAGTATATTCCTACTTTATCTTTTATTCCTCCCTTCTACCACATTTAATTCATCAACAAGACCTGTTTTCTTCTTTGTCCACATTGCTTTTATATTCTTGTCATTTTGCTTACCCCTGTGATCTTTTGAATCAATTTATAAAATTCATCGGAAAAAAGTCCTCTTCAGACTGTGATAGTAATTGAATCGTATTTATAGAATAAATGATATCAATCGACGTTATTATGGTTTTTGCTTTCCTTACTTCAAGCACAGGATCTCTCTTTCCATTCAGGTCTTTTATGTACTTCAAAAACATTTTGTAATTTCTTCATACATTTCTATATATCTTTGATTATATTTATTCCTATATACCTTCTAATTTTTTTGCTATAATTAATGTGGTCTTTTACATTTTCAACTGCTTATTGCTATTGATTTTTGTGTAAAGTTTTAAATCCAGGAGTCTTGCTGAACTCCCTTTATTCTAGTAATATGTTTGTAGATTCCCTTGGATTTTTTTATATAAACATAGTATCATCTGGAAATAATGAAAGTTTTGCCCCTTTACTCCCAATTATTCAACTAGTTTATTTTTTCTTCTCTTACAATATTGGCTAGGACCCTCAGGATATTATAAATAGTGAGTCATCTTCTTCATGTTAAAAGGGGTGCCTCTAACATTTTATCATTAAATTTTTGTAAGGAGTAAATAGTTCTTCATATTATATTTAGGTTTTTTAAACCGTCGAAAGTTAATTTGTTTCTGCAAAAGAGAGAGAGTCTTAGTGAACATCATTTTCAAAAAAGTAAAACTGGCTTTTTCAGGCTTTTGTAAAAAAAAAAAAGGAAAGAAATGTAGAATGTAAACTAGTGATGTTATTTAAAACACAAGTGAAAAATAGGTTTATGTTTCATGGAATAAAGAACTCTATTGCACAACACATATTTGCATGCTTCTAAGCATTTTCTGTTCTTTGAACATTTTCTCTTGAACTTTTAATATACATACTTTATTATTTTTTCTAACCTAGAAAAATTTCAACATCTCCATCCTCTCCCAGAACATCATGAGGACCTTAACATGTTTAAATGTCCATTTAAGGCTCCATCTTCCTTATTATTGCTTACTTGAGAAAATTCTATCCATTTTTAAAATGAAAAAGACAGGCTTTTTTTCTTAACAGCTGGTAAACAAGTATACCAACCTGTGAACTGTCAGCCTTGCCCTTGTTTCTTGTATTCTGTTCTTTACCTCCAGGTTTACTTTCCTTCTTGCTGTAGTATTATACTCCTTTAGTGAGGGTAGGTGGGTCTTTATTGAAAAATATCTATTTCACTGCTATAAAACTATAGCAGTGAAATTACCTATAGCAATTACCTATAAAACTATAGAGAGTTTTATAGGTAATTGAATTATTCTAAGTTGGTGTTTTGTCTCCTTAGCACTTTGAACGCTTTGTTCCTTTGATATTTTGTTTATGAGGGAGCTCCTAATTGTCTATCCTTTGTAAGGTACTCTGCATTTTCTATATTTTCTTCTAAAAGTTTTAAAGCTTTTTAATATCCAAGTCTTTAATTCATTCAGAATTAATTTTTGTATGTAGTATGAGGTAGGATTCCAATTTTGTTTTATTTTTTTCTATTTGAGTACTCAGTTCTCCCAGTACCATTTATTTTATACAGTCCTTCTTTTTCCCCAGCGGACCTGCAGTAAAACCTCTATTTTTAAGCTAGTTCCAGATATGAATGGATCTTACAGGCTTCCAATTCTGATCCATTGATCAATTTGTTTATTTCAAACTCAGCTATTGTACCTTTGTAATAATATTGATGTCTGATTGGGCAAGCTTTCCAGGTTATTCTTGGCCCTTTGATTGTCTGTATACATTTTAAAATCAGATTGTTAAGTTCTATGAATGTATGTTGGAGCTTTGATAGATAATACGGCTTTATATAGATAGATCAATTGGAGGAGACTTGACATCCATATGGTATTGAGTTATCTTACTGACAGACTATCTCAGTAAATAATTTTTAATTATTTTCTTTCCATAAATTCCTATAATTTTATGCAGATAGATCCTATGCAGCTTTTATTAGATTTATTCCTTTGTAAAATGATTTTTGTCCTTATTATAGTTTATTTATTAAAAATAATGTTTTGATTGAGATTAATGTGTAGATGTGTGAAATCAATTTTTCTGTGCTGTTATAGTCAAACACCCTGCTAAACTATATAATTTCTAATAAATTACAGATTATTTTGAGTTTCTCATGAAGATAATAACTATCTGCTGAGAATGATATTTAGCTCTTTTTCTTATTTTGCTACACTGGTTAAGGCCTATAATACAATGATGGATAGAAGCTAAAATAGTAGGCATCCTTGCTTTGCTTTTGACCTTAAAGGGAATTCTTTTGATTCTTTCCTGTCTCTAGGGTTATACTTTTCAGGTTAAGGAGGTTCCCTTCTACACCAAGTTTTCTGATAGTTTTTACAGTGCTCGTGTATTAAATTGTATCAAATACTTTTTTTCTATAAGTGTTGAGGAGGTCTCATTTATTTATTTTTAAAAATCTGTCAATTTGGTGAATAACATTTAAAAATTTTCTAGTGTAAAACCACCCTTGCATTTCTATAATAAATCCAACCTGGTCATAACTTATCATCTTTTTAATATACTTGTAGATTTGATTTGATAACATTTTCTTTAGCATTGTTGAGGGTAACTTCATCTTACAGGTAGAATGGCTTGTAATTTTCTTTTCTCAGACTATCTTTTTTAGTTTTGGTATCAAATTTACTGGACTCTTAGCATGAGGTGAGGAGTCTCTTCTCCTTTTCGTCCTCTGGTAGAATTCTTGTAACGCTATCTGAATCATCTGGGCTTGTGTTTCTTTTTGATGTGAATACTTCTAAACTCTGTTTCAGTTTCTTTATTAGCCATAAGACTGCTCAGGCTTTCTATTTTTGTTTGTTTGTTTGAGCCAGGTTTATTGAATGATGTTTTTGTTAATAAAGTTTTAAAATTTTCAAATTTATTGCCTGAAGTTGATAATAAACATTCTGTTCTCATCTTTTTCTTTTCTATCGCAGCTGTGCTTGTGTCCCCATTTTCATTTGTACTACTTTTTATGCCTTCTTTCTATTTTTTTTTTCTTGGTAATTCTCTCTAGAGGATTTCCCATTTTTAAGCTCTTTTCAAAACCCAGTATTTCAATATTGGGCAATTTTTCATCTTTTGCTGGTTGCTTTTAAGGTGTTCTTTTGTCTTTCCTGATTTACAGTTTCACCACAATGTGATTAGGTCTGGATTCATTTCTAAATTTATACTGCTTGGAACTTGCAGTGTCCTTCCAGTCTAAAGGCTTCTGACTTTCTTCAGTTTTGTATAATTGTCAGCTTGGCCTTTTTGAATACACCTTCCTCATCATTCCCTGGATTATCTTCTGAAATTTCTGTTAGACATATTTCAGAGTCTTTTGATTTACTTTCCATGCTTCCTAACCACTTCAGATTTTGTATCACTTTATCTTTTTTGTTATGTTATTTTTATTGAAGTATAGTCAATTTACAGTATTGTGTTCATTTCAGGTGTACAACGAAGTGACTGAGTTATACATACATGTGTGTATACGTCTATATCTATATTCTTTTTTTCAGTTCTTTTCACTGTTATGTTATTTTTGAATTCTTTAGTAATATCTTCAGTAATGTTGTCTGTGTTCTGTATAGAATGTGTTTTTTCTCTTGAGTTTTAAAAGTTAATTTTTTATTTTCAAATAGTTCTTTTTCGTGTCTATCTGTTCTTCCTTTGTTTCAAATTTCTTATTCTTAGGAACATCACATTTCTCTCTCAGAGGATTGTAAATATTCTTATTTTAAAGTCTTTGAACACTTTTCTATTTTTATTTTGTTGTAGAGAGTCCATGTCCTGATTATCAGTTTTGTTGTCTTTCTTTTCATTAAACTTCTGTGGAGCTCCGGAGTCTCTACTGCCCATTTCCCTGGGCCTCTCCCTTCCACTCAGTGTGAGAGTTGGGCAGTGGCCTCTGCTCTGCACTTCAAGGCTTCCGGTCTAAAGCCAGGTCTGGCAGCTTGGATGCCTTCCCTGGAGGGCCGGTGTGCTGCTCAGTTCAGGTCATGAGGCCACGTTTATGTGCTCCTGCTTCTCTGGGTACATGCTCTCCATGAGCTTTAGTCGCCCTCAACAGCTTTGCTCAGCTCCTTTTCACAATGGTGGAGCTTCAGCCAAGGTTCTTCTCTCAAGCAGGAAACTTGTCTTTGTCTCTGCCTCACATAATTGCATTTAAACTATCGCCATAGGGTCCAATTTCCTTGTGACCTCTTTCTTTTTCTCCAGATCCAGAAGACTTTTGGGTTCATTTCTGCTCACTTTCTTTCATTTCTGTTCCTTTTCTAATCTTGAAATTATGAGATTTCCAGCTCATCTCTTGAGCCAGAAATGTCTGGGTCTGACCTATTAACCAGAGTCAGGTTGGCTTCCCCTTCACACAATGACATTTAGTTTGTACATCCTACGTGTGCATTGTGTCCCTCAAAGACTCTTTGTGGGGCCATAACCTCTTCTTTAGAAACAATGGTGCCTTCTGAGCTGTGTTTTCAGGGATTCCCTTTCTCATGGCCTGTGATTCAAATGTTTAACATGAAAACAGTACATCTAGTGGGCTGAGGGACCTACTTTTTAATCCAGCTCTGATATTTACTGCGTTTGTAGCCCTTGGGAAATATCTTGCTACATTAAACCTTTATTTTCTAATCTGGAACTTTTTAGGACAGTTAGAAAAATTAAACAGCATATTATCCATGAAAGCACTATAAAAGTAGTAAAGTGCCGTGAAAATGTTTAGCTATATGTCTCATGTAGAATGAAAACGTTGGAGATATGTTCAACCAAAATATCCAGTCTGTGATAGCTGAGTGTTATTCCAGGAAGCCATCCTTTCATTTATTCATTTAGCCAATATTTACTGAGCATCTGCTATGTACCGGGCGTACTGAGCTAGGCACAGCGAGGTGACATGATCCAGTAGGGTTAAATCTCACATGTACTTTAATTTTCTTCTAACAGTGAGAGGTTAGATTTGTCCAAATACACTACTGTGATATTAATAATAGGCTGACTCTGAGGAAAATAAGGAAGCTTCAATATAGACTAAAAACTCTTAGTCACTTTGACACATCTGCTCTTTGCATTGGTATTTTCTTGGTTTAAGTGACGACATACTTAGATGACTGGGACAAATCAACAGATTTGACATTTAAAAACCTTGACTTTCACAGAAACTGTTTGGCAAGCTCTAACTTTGTATTTCTGCATAGTAAGTGCAGAAATACAACTTCCTCTTCTCCCTATAATTAGTTTTGAGCATCAGTCTATCCTTATGCTCCCCAACTAGACTCTATTCTCTTGCAAGAGATAAACCTCTTTAAGAAAGAAAAAAGGGCTTGGTATATATGCCAGATCCCTGCTAGTTCTGTACTTCCTGGTTTCCTAACTCTGACCTTCACATGACCACAGGTTTACAAGAGCTGTAATTCAGGTAGCCCAGCAGTCTCATAACCAGGTAGACTATATTATAGTACAGAAAGAACAAGAAATTAACTGAGCCAGATATTTTATGGCTTTGACTCATTGATGGCATATTATATTGACAATCATAATGATTGCTGCTAAATGTTACTCTTATCAAGGCTTGGAAAATCCTGCCCAGTGATTGTTCAATTCCTGAACTGAGGAACCAGCCACTTTCCCCCTTAAACACTTAATGACATTCTTGTAATATTTTCTTTTCCTTCAGTCTTCCCCTTCCAAATGTGCTTTTATCCCCCTCTTCCTTTTTAGCCTTCACCTGCCCCTTCCAGATTGATTTGTACAAAGGACCACTTGTTTCCAACTAGGCTGGCTGTCCTTCAGGATAAGTGTCCCCAGGCAAATCTGAGCTGTTCTTACCTGCTGGACTTGCTGTGGGGACCTGAAATGGCAAAGGAAGGGGTGGAGTAAAGAGAAAAGACGGGGAGGGAGAAGGAGACTTTTTGCCTTGTCAGATGCCTTCTGCTTGGTTGACTTTTTTTTTTTTTTTTTTTTTTTTCTTGGTTGACTTTTGATTCCAGCCTGTGGGCTAGACCAGGCCTCACGTGCAGTCGTGACCATTACAGCAGCCATTTCATCTTTCCCTGGGCCACTGCTCTCATGTGCGGGGTAGCCAAGGAAGGAAGCAGTTAAGAAGTCAGGGTGCTTACAGTGTTCTAAGTTTAGCCCTCCAAGAAAGCCTTTTAGAACTGGTCAGCTTCCCCTTTTGGGTATAGAAAATAAGTAGATATCCAGCAGAAAAGACTATTTTAGTGCCCCAGGCTTATAGAATGATGGTGTTTTTTTTTTTAAATTGAAGTATAGTTGATTTATAATATTGTATTAGTTTCAGGTGTACAGCAAAGTGATTCAGTTATACATCTATTTTTTTTCAGATTTTTTTCCGTTACTTGTTATTACAAGACACTGAATGTAGTTCCCTATGCTGTACAATAAACCCTTGTTATTTACTATCTTATGTATAGTGTGTGTATCTCTTAATCCCATACTCATAATTTATCCGTCCTCCCGTTCCCACTTTGATAACCATAAGTTTGTTTTCTATGTCTGTGAGTCTGTTTCTGTTTTGTAAATAAGTTTATTTGTATCATATTTCAGATTCCACATATAAGTGACATCATATGGTATTTATCTTTCCTGTCTGACGTACTTCACTTAGTATGATAATCTCTAGGTCCATCCATGTTGCCGCAAATGACATTATTTCGTTGTTTTTTTATGGCTGAGTAATATTTCGTTGTATACGTATACCACGTCTTATGTATGCATTCAAAATGATCATGGTATTTTTTGAACACTTACTAAGCTGTACCCACTGTTCCAATCATTTTACATTTACTAATGCATTTAATCCTCATGACAATTCCCAGGTTTAGGTTCTGTTCTTGTTCTCATATTGCTGATGGAAGAAGCCTAGAGTGTAAAAGCCTTGCCGAAACAGCTAGTAAATGGACACAAACCTAAGCAATCTGTTTCTCTAATATTTTTAAATTAAAAAAATATAAATATCATTGTTTCTATTATCTGTTGTTTCTATTGAAATGACATCATTGTTTCAACTTGTTGGTGATACTAGATTATTTCTTGAGAAATTAGTGTTCCCAATATTCTGCTTTTATACAGAAAAAGAATCTTTCAAATGAATGGGAGGGATTGTTAGTGATAGAAAGAAATGAAAAAAAAATAATGACAAATCTCAACACCTGGAAGTAAATTGCTATCTTCACTGGGTTTTCCAAATAATTAGCACTTTTCTTCTTTCTCAGCAAACCTTGAAGAGAAAATGGGTGGAGTTCAGATCTCTGCAGTTACAGGAACAGCGCCTGCTTCATGGTAAATGTGATTTCCTGTTCAGAAACCACACTTACATTTCATTCTTTCAGTATTTCTGCCTCTAAATTGTTTTAAGATTATCATCATTACAAGAAAAAAAATTGCCTAGCATGGATTGAGAATAGTAGCCTGTGTTTCTTTGGCATGGCTTTTGGAGTGACCACTGTATTTGGAGGAGGGGTAAGTCATCATCACACCCCCTCCTCCATACACAGAACACATGCACATGAAAACATGGACACAGGTGCATGTGTGCACTCGCTCTCAAGAGGCACCTGGGGATTTTAGAAGAGTAATATGAATGATTGCCTGATTTTCCTACTACTTCAGCAGATGAATTAAATTCCTGAGAACATCTGCAGTTCAGGGGCTGGGTAGTTCTCAGAAACTCTTGAAGCTGGGAATGGTAACATGCTTCTTGGGTGGAGCTCCTATTATTTGCTCAAATTGTGTAAGTTACAGTAATGCAGAGAAATCCTTCCTCATGGCCCTCAAATCCAAAACAGAAATATGAAGGATCGTTATAACAGTAAATGCATGGCTCTTGCTGTTGTGTACATTCTGAAAAGAAGGGTTGAGTTTAAAATTTGTTGACATGGCATTTGCCATGTGACTGGTATAACCTGAGGAATGAACTTGTAGATACAGATAATTCGCTGAAACCACTAACTGTGTGGGTGGGAAATATAGGTTGTATCTTCTTCAGATAACACAGAGCTAACGTCTCTATAACCTTAGAATATCTGTTTGTTAAAAGTGATAATCTGTTTACAGAAGAAGGATACATTTAATTCTTAATTAGGCACTAATTTATGGCTTAGGGGCTTGTGTCAAAGTTCTGTTTTTTTCAAAAACAAACGTGTATGAGTTACTTCTCTTTTCTGTGTTTCTAAATTAATATTCTTAAAAACCTATAGCAGGCTTTGTTGGGGGGGATCTGAAGTTTGCTAACCAGACAGAGGCACACATTTCTGGCCACTTTCTGGATTTCTGTAGACTTGAGGGTGTTTGGGATATCTTTGCCTCTACTTCCGGAGCATCCTGGAGTGGAGATGGGGTTTGGTCTGGTAAGTGTAGGCAGTTCTATGGCTTTATGGAAGTGGCCTTGCATAGACACGATCCTTAGTTCAGAATCAAGGAGTTTGACTTTTCATAGGTCATTGTTGTACATATTTTTTGAGAGATTGAAGGAGTTCTTTAGCTTACTTTTTCTAGACCTACAGTAAATATCCAGGGCATGAGTTTCTACAAGCCAACTGCTCGCCAATCAAAAGAAATTCATCAACTTGTTGGGAGATGAAATAAAATTGGTTTTGTTAACAAAAAGGAAAGCATTATAACTAGTCACCACAGGGCTGGCCCTACTCAACCTTGCAGATCAAATGGAAAAATAAGCAGTCTCTTTTTATAGTGTCAACCAAGGGCAAAGGAGAGCAGAATTAGAGATTATCAGCACAAAATAAAACAATTTCTGAGTGTGTAAGGTTCTATTACTTTTCCTGAAGCAAAGTCATCTTCTAATGATGTTTTTCTCATGCTAGTATTACAAATAATCTCCTTTCTTTTAGCAGCATACTAACCAACTCAAATAGTACAGAAACAAGTGGAATATGAACAGGCTGTTGGTGTGAGATTAAAATTTGAGTTTGGAGAGCCCAGATGTAGGTTATAAAAGGTTGATGAAGAAATTCAGCTAAGCAGATAACATTCAATTTCTTCAAATGAATTATTACTTATTTTAGGACAGGGATGTTTTCTGGGTACACTACCATTTCAAAGCATTTAAGTATTAAAGTGTTCTAAGAATCAACTGGGCATATCGAGGCTGGAAGATATCCTTTCTGTTTTAAACATCTTTGAATTCTCTAATAATCAGCCTACAGGGGCAGGTTTTATAACTGTGTTTCCCATACACTTCAAGTGATGTTATAATAATTTTACAATTATTAAAAAAAGATAGTAACTAAAAATCAGAAGAACTAAAATAGAGAAAATCCATAAGAGGCATTTCCCCAAGTATATTCTTTGGAGCCCATTTCTATGATAATTTTAATAAAAGGTGGCGTGGTCACTACAATATAAGAAATGATTCTTTTGGAAATTCATAAGTCACACTGGCATACTGTTAGATGAGTTGAACTGTTCTCATATGAAGACTCTTGTTTCAATTTATTTAATCTAGCATTACCATTTTTGTCACCATAGAACCCTTTTACCTGGAAACTAGTTCATGAACAAATAGTTTGAAAAATCATACTATAAGGTTTATTGAATGGTCTCATGAACAGTTACTTATTCATGCAAGTGAAAATTTAGTGAAAAGTATTATTTACCCTTATTCTTTCTTGTGCCCTTCAAAGAGAAATTTGGTGTATTTACTTATAAGGAGTGATGCTCAGATCCATTTCCCAGTAGTCTTTGTTTTCTGCTTTCTAGGTGATGCAGCTAACTGCCCAAGTTTGGAAAATATGGACATAGATGAATCAGCTTTGTTTGGACCCCTGCCGGGTTCAGCTCTCCTGGACCGGAGTCGCTTATCCAGTGAGAGCAGCTGTAAGAGCTGCCTGAGCTCCATGACGATAGACAGTGAGGATGGGTACCAGACATGTGTGTCTGAAGACTCGAGCAGGGAAGCCTTCAGCCGGCAGACAAGCACAGATGATGAGTGTTTTGTCCTCAAGGATGGGGATGATTTTCTGAAGAGGTGTTCTTCAAGGAGGAACCAGAGCATTAGTTCTGCTAGTAGTGGGTCCATGTCTCCCTTGTGGGAAGGCAACTTCTCAAGCATGTTTGGGACTCTGCCCAGGAAAAGCAGAAGGGGAAGTGTCCGGAAACAGCTCTTAAAATTCATCCCTGGCCTTCATCGCGCTGTGGAAGAGGAAGAGAGTCGCTTTTAATGGGTTGTAGTGCCCTTTCATATTAGCTTATTTCATAAATGTCTTCAGATTCATTTAGACCAACTCCACCCAGCTTAGCGGGAAAGTGCAGATGGATTGCAAAACTGACATCCCATTTCATGGCAAGAGTGAACTTTATTTAAATTTTTGTATCATTATGTTTGCTCCTTCAATCATTTTTGTAACCAGAACAACTCAAGTTCCAAGCAGGCAGTAGGAAAATTAAGTAATAAATTAGAAAATATTAACAAATTAACACAAGTGCCTGCTCATTTTAATGCTGCCTGTGAAGGCAAGAGTAAAATTTATTTTCTAGATTATTCATGTAAAATGTTGAGAACTTTTTGGAGTCAAGTGTGAATAAGAAAGTGACAGAATATAATTATTTGGAATACCTTCTGTAGGTTAATTGGTAGGTTACAAAACTTTATATTTGCTTAAGCTCGGTAGCCTTTGGGGAGGCTTATTAATAGGCAATTTTGAATGTTTCTGTTCAAATCTATGAAAGATTATAAACAAAGATGATCATCAGCCCTTTTTTACATCCACAATGACAATAAATCGGGAAGTATACGATTTAATATGGGGGTTTAAACTTTATGAGCTCCATGGAAAGATGTTATCTAAGATGGGTGCTAAGGAAGCCTATAGTAAGTCCTTTTTTATTGGTAGCCTAAACAAAATGGATGAGGATGTCATTCTTACCTAATTCAACTTTTGTTCTGCCTAAACATTGATGACAAGTCTAGCTCTCTCAAGATCCTACAGCCTTGTGATTTTTTTGAACAAATGTCTAAAATTTGAAAAATTAGGAAAAGTATTTTCCTCCGGTAGATTTTTTTCCACATTACTCCTCACTTTATATTATATATTCCAAATAGTTATTGCCTCAGCGCTCTTTTGTCTATTCGTTATGTTAGTATCACATTACTTCTAGCCTTTCAATCATATTTTTATTCAATACCCATTAAAGTCCATGATTTCTCTGTTCTGGTGATAAAGCTGCTCATTACCTATATTCTAGGGTAGATAATCTGGACAATGCAATAAATAGTCCTTACTGATTTTAAACTCCGTGTGTGTGTGTGTGTGTGTGTGTGTGTGTGTGTGTGTGTGTGTGTGTGTGATAGTTGACTTTGAGCGCAACTGATACACTTAAACACTTAAATAAACTGAGTAAAGAGTGAGTCATTTTGAGGAAAAAAAAAAAGAGGTGAAGGTAAGGAAGCTTGTAGGGTAAGAAATAAATAATAAAATAGAAAAAGATTTCTAATTGAGATCTGCTTCCTATTAAGTCTCTGAATTCAGAAGTATCCAGTGGGCTCTGCTTGAGAATCACTCATGTGAAAAGCAGAGCTTTCACAGGAACAACAGCAATCTTGTCTGTCATTTACTGAATGCATAATAGGTTGTAGATGCTTGCCATGTCATCCTCGAAATAACCCTGTAGGGAGATATTAGGCATACAGATAAGGAAGCAGGTATTGGGAGAAGTTCCCATGGTCGGTGGCAGTGCTGATATTGGAAGCCAGTTCTTCCCAGCTCTAGCCTACCCGCTTAGTCTCTCTAGATATTGCTTACCCTTTTGCTGGGTCTGTGTAGTTATCACCACAGGACTACCTCCTGCCCCAATCCCAGGAAAATTTAAAATGCGCAATTGTAGATATTGCATGAATAAGGATATTGTAAATAGGAAAAAAAACATTCCTATTTGGTAAATAGGAAAACAAACATATATTTAGGGTGACTCTTCCTTCTCGCTTCCACAAGCAAGTTTTCAGATATAAGCACATTAATAACTGCATGGTTAGCAATACATTTATTTTCAACAAGGGCTTGCAAATCAATTGTGATTTGATTGATACTGCTTATTTCTCATCGTAGGCTACAATTATCACGTTAAAGATCTGTTTACATGAATGCAGTATTATCTGTTAATCCTATTTCGCCAAGTCAAGGGGAAAGAAATATCACATTTATTTGAGGAAAGATGACTTTAAAGTCTTCTACAATGTGAACAATGTTTCAAGAACTACCACAGTTCATCTGGAAAAGCAGACAATATGTCATTTGCTTTTCAGTGGTTTTAAGTGTTAAATATAGTTTAATACTTTCTTACAGTAAATATCAAACCCAAAATGGTACAGGGAAGAAGCACATGGCATGTTTTGCTGTAGTCTGTGATGAGCAGAATTAGAGTCAAGAATTAGATATGTTCAGGAAAAAAAGTTAAGCACTTTTTAACCAAAGTACAGGAAGTAAGGGTATGTCATGTTTTGTGTGTTCACAAGTTGTACGAAAACTCTTGTTTAGTGGAAATGTGGGTAAGTTTCTCATAGCACAGCTTTTCAGACTGAATCTGACCTCAGTGGGGCTTTAGAAGACTTCATTTCTCTAATTTTCTGGTGCACAATGACCACAGGACTCACTTTGCTATAATTTACTGGGAAAAGAATGAAGAGTTTTTTTTAACCCCAAAGTTGTCCAATATGTAAGGTTGGTGAACTTATTAATTGATAATTTGTTATGAAAATGTATTTTTCTAGTATGGCATTGATTGATAAGCCAAATTTGAAGCAAGCCTACTGGGAATTACTCTGTCATGTGACTAAAAGGAACACCACCATGTCAAACAGGTTGGAACCATATTTTTTGAAATGAACTTTTATTTATTACTTTCTACTTTTCAATTCTTTTATATCTTAGTTGCATGATACAAACAGTATTAAAAATCCCACTTTGAACTGAATATCAAACTTGGACACAGTTTGTGTGACTAATCATAAAGTATAAATATCTATGGATGTATACAATCTAAGCACAGTAAATAATACTTAACAACTATACTATCCTTCAGATCACAAAATTATTGGTGCTTTATATCCATTTCCTTACAGAACTACGGGCAATAAAATAAAAATTTGATACCTTTTTGAAATAAAGAATGCTATTCTTCAGTGTCAGAACTTTCTGCTCTCTCTCTCACTTTACTTACTTACTTTAAATGAAATGGTTGTTTTTAAAGAAGATTAAAAAAAATCTGGGTGACCTCTTAACACCTACCTCTTTGTGGTTCTTAAGAGGCATTACCTACTTAATTGAAGCTTTGCACTTGTATTAGCTTTCTGTTGTTGTTTGACAAATTACTGCAAACATAGAGGCTTAAAACATATTTATTATCTCAAAGTGTGGGTCAGGAGTATGGGCAAAGCTTACCTGGGTCTCCTCAGTGTCTCACAAAGCAGCAATCACGGTGTCACCCAGGACTGAGTTCTCATCTGCAGGCTTTATTGGGGAAGGATTTCCTACCACAATCCCTCAGATTGTTGTCAGAAGCATTCCTTGTGGCCGTAGGTTTCATTGCAGCTTGCTTATTAAAACCCAGCAACAGAGAGAAAGAGATAGTGCAAGCAAGACAGAGTCCTAAATAATGCAACGTAACCAGACTGGCATCTCGGCACCTTTGCCATATAATAGAACATAATCACAGGAGTGACATCCTATCAATTGTGGCATGTTGTTTGTCAGACACAATTCACAGGAACCACCCACACTCACAAAGCAGGGCTTACACAAAGGCATGAACATCAGGAGGTGGGGATCAGGGGCTACCTTAGAATCTATTCACAACACTATTCAAGGAGTTCACAGATTGATAACTTCAGATATTGAGTCTTCTCTAAACTTCTTTGAGCAAAAAGAAATTGTGAATGTCACCATTTTTAATTTTTATAGAGAGAAATGTTAAGATTAACGACTTTTGAAATTAAGAAACTGGCCAAGATTGTATAACTAGCCGATAAGCTGAGTAGGAAACTGTATCCAGGTCTATTATTGACCGCCCAACTTTGTCCCCCAAGTGCATGAAATGATAGAAGATTTTAAAAGAATATTAAAGAGTGAACCAGTAACTTGCTTCCAAATTCTGCTCAGGGAATCTGAATGTATTTAAGTGAATTCAGTGATTGACATGCTAGACTTCATCACTTCTATGTGGGTGCATCTTTGTGAGCAGACGACAGGAATTCCACAGAAAAACAAAACAAAACTTTCATAATCAAAACTACAAAGCACAAAAGGAAATGATCAGCCATGAGCAAATGTCAGGTGATTCCACAAATAGCAGAATTATTAGAACTTGAGAAAATAAAACAGTTTGAAAGAATATAAAAAATGTATATCTTAGGAATAAAGGATAAGTCTCACAACTTGCTAAAGAATATCTACAAAAAAGCTACAGCTAATATCATAATGTGAGAAACTGGATGCCTTTTCTCTAAGATTAGTTACAAACTAAGGATGTCCTCTCACCACTTCTATTTACCACTGTACTGAAAGTCCTACTTAGTTCACTAAGACAAGGAAAGGAAATAAAAAAGCATACAAATTAGGAAGGAAGACATGAAACTGACTTTGTTTTCAGATGGTATGGTTGTCAATGTGGAAAATCCCCTCAAATCAACAACAACAAACATTCTAGAACTAATAAGTGAGTATAGCAAGGTCACAGGACACAAATAACTATACAAAAGTCAACTGATTTCCTATATACCAGAAATGAACAACTGAGATTTGAAATTCAACAATCAATACTGTTTACAATAGTACCAAAAAAAAAAAAAAAAAAGAACCACTTAGGTATAAACCTGACAAAATATGTACAGAATTTATATGTGGGAAACTAAAACTCTGATGAAAGAAATCCAAGAAAATCTAAATAGATATTCTGTATACATGGATTGGAAGACTCAGTAGTGTTAAGATATTAATTCTTCCTAACTTAATCTATAGATTCATTGAAATTGCAATCAGTATTTTGCAATCATTGAGAAACTAATTCTAAAATTTACATGGAAAAGTAGAAAACCTAGAATAGCCAATGTAATACTGAAGAATAAGAAGTATAAGAAGGAAGGGGAGGAGAAGAAAATTGGAGGAATCACAATACTCAATTTCTAGATTTCCTATAAATCTACAATAATTAAGACAGCATGGTTTTGGCAAAAGAATAGACATATAGATCAATGAAACAGATTTGAGCGCCCAGAAATAGACCTGCACAAATATAGTCACTGATCTTTGACAAAGAAGTAAATGCAGTTAAATGGAGAAAGGACAGTATTTTCAAAAATGGTTCTTGAACAATTGGACATCCATATGCAAGACTTTACACATTTCATGAAATTAACTCAAAATGAATCATAGACCTAGATGTAGAACATAAAAGTATAAAAGTTCTGGACAATAACAAAGGAAAACATCTAGATGTCCTTGGGTTTCATGATAAATTTTTTAGATACACCAAAAGGATGATTTGTGAAAGAAAAAGTTGATACATTGAACTTTATTAAAATTAAAAACTTCTGCTTTGGGAAAGATACTGTTAAGAGAATCAAAAGAAAAACCATAGGCTGGGAGAAAATATTTGCAAAACACATATTTGAAAAAGAACTTGCATCCAAAATATAAAAAGAACTTTTAAAATTCAAAAATAAGAATACAAACAACCCAATTAAAGCATGTTCAAAAGATGTGAACACATCTCCGAAGACAATATGTAGGTGGCAAATAAGTGCATTAAAAGAGTTCAATATCATTTGTCACTTGGGGTTTACAAATTAAATCCCAAGTAGTAACAAGATACTACTAGATGGCTATTAGGATGACTAAGATCCAGATAACTCACAATACAAATTGCTGGCAAGGATGTGGAGTAACAGGAATGCTCCTTCATTGGTGATGGGAATGCAAACTAGTACAGCCCTTTGGAAGACAGTTTGACAGTTTTTTACAAAGCTAAACATAGCCTTACCATATGATCTAGCAATTGCACCTCTAGGTACAGGCATACCTTGTTTAATTGTGCTTTATTTTATTATGCTTCACAGATATTGCATTTTTTTTTAACACATTGAAGCATCTTTTTTTTTACAAATTGAAGGCAACCCCACATTAAGCAAGCAATATCAGCACCGTTTTTCCAACTGCATTTGCTCATTTTGGGTCTCTGTGTCACATTTTGCTAATTCTTGCAATATTTCAAACTTTTTCATTATCATTATATTTGTTATGGTGATCTGTGATCAGTGATCTTTGATGTTCCTATTGTAGTTGTTTTGAGGCACCACAAGCTGTGCCCATATAAGACGGCAAACTTAATTGATAAATGTCATGTGTGTTCCGACTGCTCCGCCAACCAAATGTTCCCCCATCTCTCCCCCTCTCTGAGACACAATATTGAAATTAGGCCAGTTAATAACTCTACAATGGCCTCTAAGTGTTCAAGCAAAAAGAACAGTCACACATCTTTCACTTTAGATCAAAAGCTAGAAATGATACAGCTTGGTGAGTAGGGCATGCTGAAAGTTGAGATAGGTCAAAAGTTAGGTGTCTTGTGCCAAACAGTTAGCCAAGTTGTGAATGCAAACGAAAAAATCTTGAAGGAAATGAAAAGTGCTACTGCAGGGAACACACGGATAAGAAAGGGAAATGGCCTTATTGCTGATATGGAGAAAGTTTGAGGGGTCTGGATAGAAGATCAAACAGCCACAGCATTCCCTTAAGGCAAAGCCTAATCCGGAGAAAAGCCCTAACTCTCTTCAATTCTATAGAGGCTGACTGAGGTGAGAAAGTTATAGAGGAAAAGTTTGAAGCTAACAGAGGTTGGTTCATGAGGTTTAAGGAAAGAAGCCGTCACTGTAACATCAAAGTGCAAGGTGAAGTAGCAAGTGCTGATGTAGAAGCTGCAGCGAGTTATTCAGAAAATCCAGCTAAGATGATTAATGAAGGTGATTACACTAACCAACAGATTTTCCATGTAGACCAACAGTCTTTTATTGGAAGAAGATGCCATCTAGGACTTTCATAGCTAGAGATGAGACGTCAATGCCTGGCTTCAAATCTTCAAAGGACAGGCTGACTCTCTTGTTAGGGGTTAATGCAGCTACTGACTTTAAGTTGAAGTCAACGCTCATTCACCATTCTGAAAATCCTAGAGCCCTTCAGAATTATGTTAAACTACTCTGCCTGTTCTCTATCAATGGAACAACAAAGCTTGCATGACAGCACATCTGTTTACAACATGGTTTACTTAATATTTTAAACTCACTGTTAAGACCTACTGCCCAGAAAAAAACATTCCTTTCAAAATATTACTACTTATTGACAATGTGCCTCGTCACCTAAGAGCCCTGGTGGAGATGTACAATGAGATTCATGCTATTTTCATGCCTGCTAACACAACGTCATGGATCAAGGAGTAATTTTGACTTCTAAGTCTTATCATTTAAGAAATTCATTTTGTAAGGCTGTAGCTGCCATAAATAGTGATTCCTCTAATGGACCTGGGCAAAGTAAACTCAGGAAAAGAGCCATCATTCTAGATGCCATTAAGAACATTTGTGATTCATGGGAAGAGGCCAAACAGGAGTTTAACAGGAGTTCGGAAGACGTTAATTCCAACCCCTGTGGGTGACTTTGAGGGGCTCAAAACTTCTGTGGAGGAGATAACTGCAGATGTGGTGGAAATAGCAAGAAAACCAGAAGTAGAAGTGGAGCCTGAAGATGTGACTGAACTGCTGCAATCTCGTGACAAAATTTTAATTGATGAGGAGCTGCTTCTTTTGGGTGAGCAAAGAAAATAGTTTATTGAGATGGAAGCTACTCCTGGTCATGATGCTGTGAAGACTGTTGAAATGATCACAAAGGATTTAGAATATTTCATAAACTTATTTGCTAAAGCAGCAACAGGTTTTGAGAGGATTGACCCCAATTTTAAAAGAAGTTCTACTGTGGGTAAAATGTTATCAAACAGCATTGCATGCTATAGAGAAATCATTCGTGAAAGGAAGAGTCAATCGATGTGGCAAACTTTTTTTGGTCTTATTTTTAAAAATTTCCACAGCCACCTCTACCTTCAGCAGTCACCACCCTGATCAGTCATCAGCCATCAACATCAAGGCGAGATGCTCCACCAGCAAAAACATTACAGCTCACTGAAGACACAGATGATGGTTAGCATTATTTAGCAATAAAGTATTTTTAAATTCAGGTGTGTAAATTGGTGGGGTTTTTTTTTTTAGATGATGTTATTGCACACAATAGACTACAGTATATTGTAAGTATAACTTTTATATGCACTGGGAAACCAAAAAATCATGTAACTCTATTTATTGAGATATTCACTTTACTGCAGTAGTCTGGAACTGAACCTTCAATATCTCCCAGGTATGCCTGTATTTACCTGATTGATTTGAAAACTTATGTCTACACAAAAAACCACACACAAATATTTGTAGCAACTTTATTCTCAATCACAAAAAAATTGGAAGGAACTAAAATGTCCTTTAATAGGTTAATGGATAAACAAACAACGGAATGTTATTCAACTATTATAAAAATGAGCTCTTAAGCCAAGAAGAGACTTGATGAACCTTCAATGCATGTTGATAAATGAAAGAAGCTAGTCTGAAAGGGCTACATACTGTATGGTTCTACTTATAGGACATTCTGGGAGAGACAATACTATAGCAATAGTAAAGAGATCAGTGGTTCGCAGGGGTTTGCGGGTGGTGGGGGGTGTGTGTGTACGTGGAGAAGGTTGAATCGATGGAGCACTCATGAGTTTGTGTGTGTGTGTGTGTGTGTGTGTGTGTGTGTGTGTGTGTGTGTGTGAAGAGGTAGAGGTTTATTGAAATACAAACATTCGAGAACATATAAGATAGAAAATGACCACAACATGTACAGACACTTGCTGCAAGAGGACTTCTGAGGTATTTACCCACTGCCTAGGCTACCCATGTGCTATCACAGTTTTTCCTGGTTAAATTCAAGTAGGATGGGGAGGGGGAGGGGACAGAGCGGCCCTGGCCGATGGCTGCCATGTGACCTCAGGGCTGCACCATCAGGTGAGCTCCTCTTGGCCCAGGGCCCCATTCTGGGGGCACCTGCTGGCACTCCCACCCTCGGACTTTCAGGCTGAGACCCTGCTGTTGCTCTTGAGGGCAGCGAGGGCTTGCTGGTACTCATGAGTTTTATAATGTTCTCTTAGTCTACGTGAGCTACTGAAATAAACTACCACAGATTGTGTGGCTGAAACAACAGATATTTATTTTCTCATATTTCTGGAGGCTGACTGCCCAGCAGAACCTTGGGGGGTAGGGAAGCTATCTGAGGACAAAGAAACCATCTGCAACCCAAGGAGACAGCTCTAACCAAAAACTGAACCCTCCCAGAACTTGATCTTGGACTGGATCTGGAACCAGCATCCAGAATAATGAGAAAACAAATTTTTATCATATAAGCTATCCGGTCTGTGGAATTTTGTTATGGCAGCCTGAGCTGACTAAGACAAGAGTGGCAAACTACTCTGTGTGATATTGTACCAGTAACTGTGGATACATGACACTATGTGTTTGTCAATTTCCACAGAACTTTCAGCACAAAGAATGAGTCAATGTATGCAAATTAATAAAAACCAACTTAGGAGTTTGGGGGATCCCAGAATAGAATGCAGAATGTGACAAGACAATCTAACTGTATTAATAATGTATGCAACAACCTCCTTAAGAAAGTGGAAGGAAAAGAAGCTGACCTAAGTAACTTTGGAAACGACTTAAGTCTGTAAAATTAAAGGCAAAAAAATGATACATGAACATTTGTACTTTCCTAGGGGAGAATTTAACTTACCATTGGTGGCGCGCACACTTTTCCTTCTTTCTTATATTTCTGCAGTTACTAGGTAAGGAAAATATTTATTAAAGGGACAAGGAGTTGAAGATATGTATGTAAAAGAATACATATATTCAATCTTTACTTGTTTCTACAATCATCCAAGTCAACAAATCATTTTTGAGCTAATTCTAATTAATGGGAACTCTTAGAAAGTCAAAACAACTAAAAATCCCTTATCTCAAAAGGTAGAGTTCTGTCAGAAGACACATATTGATATTATAGCATGCTAAATTCTTCTTTTTTTTTAATTTTTTGCTGTACGCGGGCCTCTCACTGTTGTGGCCTCTCCCGTTGTGGAGCACAGGCTCCGGACGCGCAGGCTCAGCGGCCATGGCTCACAGGCCCAGTCACTCCGTGGCATGTGGGATCTTCCCGGACCGGGGCACGAACCCATGTCCCCTGCATCGGCAGGCGGACTCTCAACCACTGTGCCACCAGGGAAACCCCCTTTTTTTTTTTTTGTTGACTGCACCGTGCGGCATGCGGGATCTTATCTCCCCAACCAGGGATCGAACCCTTGGCCCCTGCAGTGGAACTATGAAGTCCTAACCACTGGACCGCCAGGGAATTCCCCATGATAAATTCTAAGGTAAAGAAATGTAACGTAATTTAAGAACTTATACAAGGGCCACTTAACTCAGACTGTAGTTAGAAATGTGATCATTATTTTTCACAAACCCTTCGGGGGGAGGAGTGCAAAGAACTTCACCTGGTTATAACATTAAAGCAGACATATGACAAAGGAAATTACAAAGTTTTTAATCTAAGCAAATCACTTGGATTTGAAGTAAGCTTTCCTTTTCTTCACAGCTGTGCCAATTTGGTGATTATGACTTGAGAGCCTTCTGGTCAGGTCACAAATTCATTATTGATGAAAGTGTGTGCTCAGACTGAAGAGCAGAGCAGGTGGAATGGTACCCACTTTCCTTCCCAACGGCCAATGAAGAGAGCGTCTTCCATTCTTGCCACACTCGTTTCCTACCTGAATCTCCAAATACCAATGAACCAGCTAAACCAGAGAGGAAATGTGTTTGCACTGTTTGGTGAGTGAAATTCTGTAATTGTCTTGTCCTCAAATGCTCAGAATTAAGTAACTAGGTCGATATATCTTCAAATCTAATTGACTGAACAATGCAGTTTACTATATTGCTTCAATATAGTTATTCTACCATTCTTGACCATCAATAACTAAGTGGATTTTTAAACTATTTTTAAATATAAAATAATAACGAAACCATAGAAGATGATCATGGGTATGAGTCTGATCCTAGCTAGCTGCACTTGAAGGCACGGTTGTCATTTCCTCACCACAGTGTGTGACACTTTTATTTAGTTTTAAAACTGTAGACGGAGCCACTGATTAAAAACAGGATGTGGGTAAACAGTTATGCGTAGGACTTGCTGGACTAGACATGAGCTAAGATAGTGGTTCTGAAACAGCATCTTCAGACCAGTGCTGGCTTGCTGTGTAAGAATCACCTGAGAAACTTGTTAGGATGCAAATTCCCAGGCACCAGATCCCAAAGAGTCTGTCAAATAGGTCTGGGCGGGGTCCAGGAATCTTCCTTTTAAACAAGCTCCCCAAGAGATTCTCATACAGATAGCCAAGGAACCACACTTTGAGAAACACAAGAAGCTTACAATTTCTCTGCCAGCTCTGGTCGTGTTAAAGGGCTAGACTGAGTGATAAAGAGAGAAGTATAAGAAAAAATTATGAGAAATCTAAAAAATATTAAAAGTGTCTTTAGAAAAAAGCTACCTCCTAGGAATTTCCTGTTTGATTTCCCATCAGGGCTGTGTGAAATCTTTACCCTTTCCAGCCTCTATTACCCCTCATTTTCAGTGAGTGACACTAACCCTTACTCCACTGCAGTGGAAGTCTTCTGAAAGGAGTTTCCTTAATTCCCTTCCCCCATTGACTTCTGTCTCTCTTTCCCTTTGCCCCTGTTTCAGAGATAAGGTACTGACTGAAGCGAATTCATGTTTTTCCCTTCCCTCACATCTTTTTTACTTACCCACGGATTTCTTCCATTAGGCCTATAAATGTTTTCTATTTTTCCTTATTCTGAATTTAACCAGTTGGACCTGCTTTTCCAACATGAAGTAAAAAGAAGATCACATCTCTTCAATATTTAATTTCATGAGCCCACAATCTGCTCAGCTTTGCAGGAGGAGATTTTCATTCATGGTTCCTGTTCTGCCTTCTTTCCTAAATTCCCTGAGAATCGAGGGTCCTTAACTGGTGGTGCTTCCAAACTTCCTGAAAAGAGAAATGGAGAATTTGAAATGCCACTAGTGGGCCCAGGTTCTGTTACTGTTCTGCTGCTGTCACAAAATGTTGTTACCAAAATCCTGCCCTGTAGAGTTCAAGGCACTGACACCATTCCTTCTCCTGAGCCTTCAAGAGCTTGGTATTGGAAAGAAGCCAGTCTAGGTCATCTGGTATTTAATGCAGCCAAAAGAATGTGAGCTCCCAAGATGGCAGTTGTTTTAGCTTTCATTCACGTGCTCCATTTTTTGTCTTCAAGACCCCTTTCGTAATGGGATGGCTGAATTGGAAGGAGCTGTGGTCTAATTTTCAAAATGGAGCAACCCCTCTTTGCATGCCTAGCAAGGTTCAGATATGGAGCAAAACCCAACAGTTGAGACTGATCCTCCCCTTGTGGTGAAATCTCTTTGTGAGCTTTTCCTGTTAGTGGACCTCATTAAAGACAATCTCAGTTTATCAGAGGTCTTAAGTAGCTAATTTTAGAGTCTAGAGAGAGGAACCAGTATTTCTTTTCTGGCTTCTTGATTCTCCTCCAATGGTGTCCAACTTCACATACCAAGGACAGCCATTGTTTGCTGATGAAAGGTCCTGTTTTATTTTTACACCTGGGATGGTAGGTTGCTACTTGTGTTACAACTAGCTAATTAAAGAGCCATTCTAGTGATTCTTCCCTTATTAACAAAATCATTCTTCAGGATAACCTGCAGTCTCCACTTCCAGGCTTAGAGAAATTTGTCATAATTTTATATGCCTTAAATATATGTGTATATATATGTGATATGTGTGTATATATATATATATACACACACACATGCATATGTATACATCTGTATATATGCATCTTGACTGATTTCTTCTTGCATCTGTTGCTGTATCTTTTTCCTTCTGTTAACAGCTAATCTTGGAAAAGTGTCATTGACAGCCTTCTAAAGAACAGTGTTATGTTTTTTTTAAAATTAAACTTTATTTTCCTCAACCTCTTTGTAACATTTGATATCTGTGATCACACTCTTTCCTTTATGAAATACTCTGCTCCTGCCTTCTTGATTATTCCTTTTCTGATTCCTCTTTCAGCCACTTAAACGGAGCCATTCCTTAGGTTCTCTCCTCTCTATACTCTTTTCCTTGGGGTCCTCATCTTCTGTTACAACTTCAAATATCACTGCTGTATACCTCAGCCATTTTCCCAGACCAGAATTCCTTGCTGTTAATCTAACCCTCTGACCTTATCTTTCCTTGTCTCTCCTACATATCCTATGTTTTAATTGTATTGAATGAACAAACTTTTCTATCTCTGTGACTACAGAGATTAGAGAGAATGCATAAATGAGTGGTGTGGGCCAGGGAAAGACGGATCATTTTATAACAGACACTCAGCCTCAGTGTCAGGACAACAGGGAAAGGTGGGCACTCAGGAGGTTATGGCCAGGAAGCCAGCTGCTACTCAGCTCCAGTGAATTGTTTTTCAGGTTTTGTTTCCTTCCGTCCCTCCTTCTTTCCTTCCTTCCCTCCTTCCTTCCTCCCTCCCTCGCTTCCGCTTCCTTTTCTTTCTTTCTTTTGAAAGATTGTATTTAAATACTTAAGAGACTTAAAATCTGTCACAGAATTTGCAGGCCAGTAATAATGAGTTCCTTCCCTTTTTCTGTCATCGGAGTTGGCACATGAACCAACTCCGGGTAGAAAGATATATTGAACTTACAAGTGGTATATAGCCAGGCAAATACTGAGTTGACGTTCACTGCTTTTAGCAAAATCTTTGGATTTTAATACATGATCATGTTTGCAGTATCTATGCTAATTTTACAATTCGAGATTGTAAATCCACATGCTTCACTTTTGTGCAATTGGAGGTTTTTGATTGTTGCTATTTTAAGGGGAAGAATTTCACATTCAAAATGGTCCAGAAGACATTTATTGATGTTTCTGCCTTAAAAACAAAAAACTTAAAAATGTTGTGTATGCATCACTAAGCATGGGACAGACAAAAATTTGGCAGTCATTTTAAAATAAGAACAGATACTACACTTGATCTTAGCCTAAAGGCCAAGAAGTGATGGCAGTCATTTTAGAAAGGCAACAGAAATATGTGTGCCCTTTGGGTTTATTTTGGAAACAAAAAAGAATTTGAAAATGTCAGGTTTACAAGAGCAGACTCCCCTCGCGGGGTGCCAGAACAGGGAACATGCTTAGCAGGAATCAAGCATGGGTCATTGACAGTACTCAAATGAGAATGTTCATGAGCATAGTTGCCTGGCAGTGACAAAACAATTTTTGTGCTGTTATTAAATCAAATTGAAAATGTTCAGTTAACTCCTCTTCACTTCCTCAGAGGTATTTTTGTCAAAACTTTGGTGAGTTTTCTTATAGGCATTTGTCTGGGCATTGATATATTAAATTGTGGTTTAAAATATATGTATATATATATATATATAATTTATATATTAAATTGTACTTTTTAATATCTAAAAAGCCAAAAACGTTTAATATACTTATATAAACTGAATTATACCATATATAATGCTCAGCAACTTGATGTTTTAAATTTCATTAGAGTCCTCTTATTTCTGTAAAATTTACAATCAAGTTTTTTAATATCTAAAGCCCTTTAAAATTTAATTATGTTACCTTGAAATGTTTTCTTGTAATTAGCATTTTAACTATCTTAATGAGTCCCTTGCTTATGCTAATGATTTCCTGATTTTCTTCTTCCTTGTCTATGTTAGTTACAGATATCCAGTCACTCCACTCCCACCCCATCCTCCTTATCCTATTTGAGGTTTAAGATTACCCAAAACTTTCTAGTACTGGTTATGGTCCTGACTCTTAACTGAACCATTTTCCTCATTGTAGCCTGTTGGTCTATCAAGGTAATACTAGCTTTAGGGTTGAAGTGAGGAATGTCTGCTCTTTTTCTATTCTCCCAGAGAGTTTCTGAAAGGTTGGCATGGTCTGGTCCTTGAAGGCTTGGTAGAACTCACCTGTAAAATCACCTAGGTCTACTATTTACTTTGCAGAAAAACTTTAAAATTTTGATTTGATTTTTGTACTAATTTTAGGATAATTCTGTTTCTTCTTGAGACAATTTTAATAGTTTATGTATTTCTAGAACTCTGTTCATTTTGTGTAACTTTTCAGAGACTTTAGCATAATATTTTTCATAGTATCATTTTATTTTCTTTTTAATCTCCACTGACTTTCTGGTTATGTTACCTTTTAAAAATCCTAATTTTTTTGTCTCTTTTCATTTTCCTTCTTCAATCTTGGCAGAGCCTTGTCTATTTTATTAGTCTTTAGAAATAAACTTTTACCTTTGTTGAATTTATTGTATTTTTGGTTTTGATTTTATTAACTTTTGCTCTTTTAAAATTTTCTCCTTCCTACTACTTTCTGCAAATTTAGTCTACTGTTCTATTTCTAATTTCTCATGATGGATTTGTATTTTCTAAAGTAATAATTGAAGGCTATAGATTTCTTTCTGATGACTAGCTTGGATGCATCCCACAGGTTTTGACAAATATTTGATATATGTATTTTTTTATTGTTGTTTGGTGCTAAATATTTTAAGTTTGCATTATTACTTATTTTATAAATGAGATATATAGAATTGTGTTTTATATTTCCAAATGTATGGGATGCTTTATTTAACTTTTCGTTATTTATTTCTTAATTAATTATAATGCAAATAATATGGTTTGCATCATGCATTGTGTTTAACATGAGCTGAGATTTTCTTTAGCTTTTTACATGGTCAAGTTTTTCTTGCTCCACGTTTATTGGAGCAGATGTGTATTCTGTAATTTCTGGCTGTAGAATTATATATAATTCACCTTTCTGTGCATGGACAATGAGAAAGGTGTTTGAAAGTCTTCCACTTCAGGTTAGATTAGTCAGTTTCTCATGTTTAAATGATATTTTGCTTTATGTATTCTGAAGCTATTTTATTAGATGTATAAAAATTTAGAATTATTATATCTTTCTGATGACTGGCTACTTTCAGCACTTTGTAGCGATGTCTTTGTCCCTATAGCACTTTGTATTAAAGTCCATATTTCTAATATTAATATATATATTTCAGGATTTTTAATTGTTGTTCTGATTTGCCAGGTGTATCATTTTCCATGCTTTCCATGTGTTTGGATCTTTATTTAGTTATTTAAACATCTTTATTGGAGTGTAATTGCTTTACAATGGTGTGTTAGTTTCTGCTTTATAACAAAGCGAATCAGCTATACATACACATATATCCCCATATATACTCTCTCTTGTGTCTCCCTGCCACCCTCCCTAACCCACCCCTCTAGGTGGTCACAAAACACCTAGCTGATCTCCCTGTGCTATGTGGCTGCTTCCCACTAGCTATCTGTTTTATATTTAGTAGTGTATATATCTCCACGCCACTCTCTCACTTCATCCCAGCTTACCCTTCCCCCTCCCCATGTCCTCAAGTCCATTCTCTACATCTGTGTCTTTATTCCTGTCCTGCCCTCTAGGTTCTTCAGAACATTTTTTTTTTTTTAAGATTCCATATATATATATGTGTTAGTGTATGGTATTTGTTTTTCTCTTTCTGACTTACTTCACTCTGTATAACAGACTCTAGGTCCTTCCACCTCACTACAAATAACTCCGTTTCTTTTTATGGCTGAGTAATATTCCATTGTATACGTGTGCCAAATCTTCTTTATCCATTCATCTGTCAATGGACACTTAGGTTGCTTCCATGTCCTGGCTATTGTAAATAGTGTTGCAGTGAACACTGTGGTACATGACTCTTTTTGAATTATGGTTTTCTCAGGGTATATGCCCAGTAGTGGGATTGCTGGGTCATATGGTAGTTCTATTTTTAGTTTTCTAAGGAACCTCCATACGGTTCTCCATATGGCTGTATCAATTTACATTACAATTTACATCCTCCATAGTGGCTGTATCAATTTACATTCCCACCAACAGTGCAAGAGGGTTCCCTTTTCTCCACACCCTCTCCAGCATTTATTGTTTGTAGATGTTTTGATGATGGCCATTCTGACTGCTGTGAGGTGATTCCTCATTGTAGCTTTGATTTGCATTTCTCTAATGATAAGTTATGTTGAGCATCATTTCAGGTGTTTGTTGGCAATCTGCATTTCTTCTTTGAATAAATGTCTGTTTAGGTCTTCTGCCCATTTTTGGATTGGGTGGTTTGTTTTTTTGATATTGAGCTGCATGAGCTGCTTATAGATTTTGGAGATTAATCCTCTGTCAGTTGCTTCATTTGCAAATGTTTTCTCCCATTCTGAGGGTTGTCTTTCAACTTGTTTATGGTTTCATTTCCTGTGCAAAAGCTTTTAAATTTCATTAGGTCCCATTTGTTTATTTTTGTTTTTATTTCCATTTCTCTAGGAGGTGGGTCAAAAAGGATTTTGCTGAGATTTATGTCATAGAGTGTTCTGCCTATGTTTTCCTCTAAGAGTTTTATAGTGTCTGACCTTACATTTAGGTCTTTAATCCATTTTGAGTTTATTTTTGTATATGGTGTTAGGGATTGTTCTAATTTCATTCTTTTACATGTAGCTGTCCAGTTTTCCCAGCACTACTTATTGAAGAGGCTGTCTTTTCTCCACTGTATATTCTTGCCTCCTTTATCAAAGATAAGGTGACCATATGTGCGTGGGTTTATCTCTGGGCTTTCTATCCTGTTCCATTGATCTATATTTCTGTTCTTGGGCCACTACCATAGTGTCTTGATTACTGTAGCTTTATAGTAGAATCTGAAGTCAGGGAGCCTGATTCCTCCAGCTCCATTTTTCTTTCTCAAGATGGCTTTGGCTATTCGGGGTCTTTTGTGTTTCCATACAAATTGTGAAATTTTTTGTTCTAGTTCTGTGAAAAATGCCAGTGGTAGTTTGATAGGGATTGCATCGAATCTGTAGATTGCTTTGGGTAGTAGAGTCATTTTCACAATGTTGACTCTTCCAATCCAAGAACATGGTATATCTCTCCATCAGTTGGTATCATGCTTAATTTCTTTCATCAGTGTCTTATAGTTTTCTGCATACAGGTCTTTTGTCTCCTTAGGTAGGTTTATTCCTAGGTATTTTATTCTTTTTGTTGCAATAGTAAATGGGAGTGTTTCCTTAATTTCTCTTTCAGATTTTTCATCATTAGTGTATAGGAATGCAAGATATTTCTGTGCATTAATTTTATATCCTGCTACTTTACCACATTCATTGATTAACTCTAGTAGTTTTCTGGTAGCATCTTTAGGATTCTCTATGTATAGTATCATGTCATCTGCAAAGTGACAGCTTTACTTCTTCTTTTCTGATTTGGATTCCTTTTATTTCTTTTTCTTCTCTGAATGCTGTGGCTAGGACTTCCAAGACTATGTTGAATAATAGCGGTGAGAGTGGGCAACCTTGTTTTGTTCCTGATTTTAGTGGAAGTGTTTTCAGTTTTTCACCATTGAGAATGGCTGTGGGTTTGTCATATATGGCCTTTATTATGTTGAGGTAAGTTCCCTCTATACCTGCTTTCTGGAGAGTTTTTGTCACAAATGGGTGTTGAATTTTTTCAAAAGTTTTCCTGCATCTATTGAGATTATCATATGGTTTTTATCCTTCAATTTGTTAATATGGTTTATCCAATTGCCTGATTTGCATATATTGAAGAATCTTTGCATTCCTGGGATAAACCCCACTTGATCATGGTGTATGATCCTTTTAATGTGTTGCTGGATTCTGTTTGCTAGTATTTTGTTGAGAATTTTTTCATCTATGTTCATCAGTGATATTAGCCTATAGTTTTCTTTTTTTGTTACATCTTTGTCTGGTTTTGGCAACAGGGTGATGGTGGCCTCATAGAATGTGTTTGTGTTCCTCCCTCTGCTACATTTTGGAAAAGTTTGAGAAGGTTAGGTGTTAGCGCTCCTCTAAATGTTTGATAGAATTCACCTGTGAACTCATCGTGTCCTGCACTTTTGTTTGTTGGAAGATTTTTAATCACAGTTCAATTTCAGTGCTTGTGATTGGTCTGTTTATATTTTCTATTTCTTCCTGATTCAGTCTCGGAAGGTTGTGCTTTTCTAAGAATTTGTCCATTTCTTCCAGGTTGTCCATTTTATTGGCATAGAGTTGCTTGTAGTAATCTCTCATGATCCTTTTTATCTCTGCAGGATCAGTTGTTACTTCTCCTTTTTCATTTCTAATTCTATTGATTTGAGTCTTCTCCCTTTTTTTCTTGATGAGTCTGGCTAATGGTTTATCAATTTTATTTATCTTCTCAAAGAACCAGCTTTTAGTTTTATTGATCTTTGCTATTGTTTACTTCATTTCTTTTTCATTTATTTCTGATCTGATTTTTATGATTTCTTTCCTTCTGCTAACTTTCGGGTTTTTTTGTTCTTCTTTCTCTAATTGCTTTAGGTGCAATGTTAGGTTGTTTATTCGAGATGTTTCCTGTTTCTTAAGGTAGGATTGTATTGCTATAAACTTCCCTCTTAGAACTGTTTTTGCTGCATCCCATATGTTTTGGGTCGTCATGTCTCCATTGTCATTTGTTTCTAGGTATTTTTTAATTTCCTCTTTGATTTCTTCAGTGATCACTTCGTTATTAAGTAATGTATTGCTTAGCCTCCATGTGTTTGTATTTTTTACAGATCTTTTCCTGTAATTGATATCTACTCTCATAGCGTTGTGGTCGGAAAACATACTTGATACAATTTCAATTTTCTTAAATTTACCAAGGCTTGTTTTGTGACCCAAGATATGATCTATCCTGGAGAATGTTCCATGAGCACTTGAGAAAAATGTGTATTCTGTTGTTTTTGGATGGAATGTCCTACAAATATCAATTAAATCCATCTTGTTTAATGTATCATTTAAAGCTTGTGTTTCCTTATTTATTTTCATTTTGGATGATCTGTCCATTGGTGAAAGTGGGGTGTTAAAGTCCCCTACTATGAATGTGTTATTGTCGATTTCCCCTTTTATGGCTGTTAGTATTTGCCTTATGTATTGTTGTGCTCCCATGTTGGGTGCATAAATATTTACAATTGTTATATCTTCTTCTTGGATCAATCCCTTGATCATTACGTAGTGTCCTTCTTCATCTCTTGTAATAATCTTTATTTTAAAGTCTATTTTGTCTGATATGAGAATGGCTACTCCAGCTTTCTTTTGATTTCCATTTGCATGGAATATCTTTTTCCATCCCCTCACTTTCAGTCTGTATGTGTCCCTAGGTCTGAAGTGGGTCTCTTGTAGACAGCATATATACAGGTCTTGTTTTTGTATCCATTCAGCCAGTCTATGTCTTTGGTTGGAGCATTTAATCCATTTACATTTAAGGTAATTATCGATATGTATGTTCCTATTACCATTTTTAAAATTGTTTTGGGTTTGTTATTGTAGGTCTTTTCCTTCTCTTATGTTTCCTTCCTAGAGAAGTTCCTTTAGCATTTGTTGTAAAGCTGGTTTGGTGGTGCTGTATTCTCTTAGCTTTTGCTTGTCTGTCAATTTTTAATTTCTCCCTCGAATCTGAATGAGATCTTTGCCGAGTAGAGTAATATTGGTTGTAGGTTCTTCCCTTTCATCACTTTAAATATGTCTTGCCAGTCCCTTCTGGCTTGCAGAGTGTCTGCTGAAAGATCAGCCATTAACCTTTTGGGGATTCCCTTTTATGTTATTTGTTGTTTTTCCCTTGCTGCTTTTAATAATTTTTTGTATTTAATTTTTGATAATTTGATTAATATGTGTCTTGGCATATTTCTCCTTGGATTTATCCTGTATGGGACCCTATGCGCTTCCTGGACTTCATTGCCTATTTCCTTTCCCATATTACAGAAGTTTTCAACTATAATCTTCTCAAATATTTTCTCAGTCCCTTTCTTTTTCTCTTCTTCTTCTGGGACCCCTATAATTTGAATGATGGTGTGTTTAATGTTATCTCAGAGGTCTCTGAGACTGTCCTCAATTCTTTTCATTCTTTTTTCTTTATTCTGCTCCACAGTAGTTATTTCCAGTATTTTATCTTCCAGGTTACTTATCCGTTCTTCTGCCTTAGTTATTCTGCTATTGATTCCTTCTAGAGAATTTTAAATTTCTTTTTTGGTGTTGTTCATCATTGTTTGTTTGGTCTTTAATTATTCTAGGTCCTTGTAAAATGTTTCTTGTATTTTCTCCATTCTATTTCCAAGATTTTGGATCATCTTTACTATCATTACTCTGAATTCTTTTTCAGGTAAACTGCCTATTTCCTCTTCATTTGTTTGGTCTGTTGGGTTTTTACTTTGCTCCTTCATCTGCTGTGTGTTTCTCTGTCTTCTCATTTTGCTTAACTTACTGTGTGTGGGGTCTCCTTTTCGCAGGCTGTAGGTTCGTAGTTCCCATTGTTTTTGGTGTTTGCCCCAGTTGCTAATGTTGGTTCAGTGGGTTGTGTAGGCTCCCTGGTGGAGGGGACTGGTACCTGTGTTCTGGTGGATGAGGCTGGATCTTGTCTTTCTGGTGGGCAGGACTGCGTCCTGTGGTGTGTTTTGAGGTGTCCGTGACCTTATTATGATTTTTGGCAGCCTCTCTTCTAATGGGTGGGGTTGTGTTCTTGTCTTGCTAGTTGTTTGGCATATGGTGTCCAGTACGGTAGTCTGCTGGTTGTTGCATGGAGCTGGGTCTTAGTGTTCAGATGGAGATCTCTGGGAGAGCTTTCGCTGTTTGATATTACATGGAGCTAGGAGGTTTCTGGTGGACCAATATCCTGAACTAGACTCTCCCATCTCAGACGCACAGGACTGACACCCAGCTGGAGCACCAAGACCCTGTCAGCCACACAGTATGAACCAGGAACTAATCCAGGTCTGTGGATTTCAGTAGTAAAAAGCAGTCAAAAATTTCTGGCTTCATGGAGTTTATACATTTCCTTACAATCTGGAAGGGAAAATCCTTCTGGACAGGGAATATCCTTGTTTCTCTAGTGCGTATTACAATGCCTGGTCCATCACAGAAACTCAATGTGTAATCGGGAAGAACAAATCTGACTCCATACTGGGTCAGTTTCTTTTACTTTTAGTTTAACCTTTGTATTTGTTTGCTTTTGCTTAGTCATATTAGCTCAAGCAGTCATGAAACCTAGCAGGACCCTGTGGGGCCCTCTCAAGTACAAATCCTTCCTGTGTCCCTCATTTCTCATTTGTAGGAAATAGGCTTCATTCAGCTTCCTAGACCTTCCCTGAGTTCCAAAGGGCTTAGATCTTTATGTTTTAAATGTCTCTTTTGAACAGAATATAGCTCAATTTTAAAAAGCTTGTCCTTAAAAAGTCTAATTTTTAGTTGGAATATTTAGTTTCATTTTATTTATTTTGATAAATGAATTTTTTGTCCTAGTATTTTATATTGTGCTATTGATTTGCTTTTTCTGTGCTTCCTAAAATGCTCTTTTTTAAAATGAGTGGATTTTGTTTTTGTTTTTCCCTCTATTGGGTTGGGTTTGAGATTATACCTCCTATTTCTATACTCTTAATGGGCACACTTGAACTTGTACCTTGTGCACTTAATAACCTAGCAAGGCCTGAAGTTAATAAAAACAGTTAACCTCTCTTTTGAAGAAAGCAAGAATATTATCCATTAACTCTGATCATCCTTCTTTTCACTTGCATGCTATTATTTTCCAGTATTTGAATTCTAACTATACAAATTAAATATAATAAATATTATTTTATAAAGACAATATTTATGACCCTTATCGTGATTAATTCTTACTATTCCTTCTTGTTTCTCAGACAGTCCTGAGATCATTTTCTTCCTTCCAAATATTGATCCATTAGAAAATCCTTTAGTGAAAATCTAGTGGTGAATACTCTTTTTTGAATACAAAAAAAACTTTATTTCATATTTTATGAAATAAATATTTTATGGATTCATAATTATAGGCATGTAACAATTTTTCTCAACACCTTGAAGATTTTATTTTATGACTTTATTAATTTTTTGCCCTTGAGAAGTCTGCTATCAGTTTATTGTCCTTCCTAGGTTGTTTTTTTAAGTGGATAATTTTTATATATTCATTTTATATATAATAATCTACCTTTTTCACTGCAATATGTATAGGTGTTGATTTCTTTTGTTTATCTTGATTGGCATATATTTTGCTTTCCGTATCTAGGACTTCTTATTTTTTATCAGTTCTGGGAATTTTTCAGCTATATCTCTTGAATATCACCTTGCCTTCATTCTCTCTATTTTTTCTCCTTCTTTATATTTAATTAGATGTATGTTGGATAATTCCATTCTATGCTTCTGTGTTTTAACCTCTATTTTGCATTTTGCCTCTCCTAGTTTCACTGTGTTTCCCTCTTGATTTCTTTACATTTAACTAATTCTGGATAATTTCTTCAGATTGTTCTTTTATCTGCATCAAATCTCCTATTTAATTCATTCACTGAAAGTTTAATTTCAATGCTTATATTCCATAAATGTTCTACTTGGTTTTTTTTCAAATTTTCATCATTACTTAGTACTCTTTTGTCCCTTGCTCATTTAAAAAAAAACAATTTTTCATTTTTAAAAATACCTAGTACATAGCTATTTTATATTCTGTATCTGATAGTTCCAATATCTGAAGACTTTGATGATACAATCTATTGTTTCCAGTGACTCTTACCCAGGGTGACTTGTTTCCTTGGTGTGTTCTTGGTCATTATAGCTCTTCATTGAATACCTTTTCAGAGTTCATAATCCTTTTAACTTTCAAGAGTGTAGGGTTGTAGTGCTTAATTTTCTTCTATTTCTTAGGGTACTATTAGATTTTTTTGCTTGGTCTTACCCTTTTATTCATTTTTTAAAATTTTGTAGCTTTCATTTGAGGTTCCCATGTTGGAATCTTTATTTTTATTATTCCTGTTCCTGAATGAGGAAGTTAATGTGTACCTGCACTTTGATTAAGAGCAGTATGGACCAAGCACCCCTGGTCTGAGCTAGAGCCATGGACAGCTTCAGTTCAGGAATGTTGCCTCACAAGTCCTCATCAATTCAACAGAGTTTTCTGACCTTGTAGCACTTTTCCCTTCAGGGTGAGCAGGTGAACTAGTCAGAGGTCATATTGGGTTTCAGTAGAGCATCTTGGCTTACCATGGTCTTGAAAGTGATCATTCTGGATTTACTTCTGCTCAGTTACATTCATACTTAATTGCAAGTCTGGTTTTTGTTTCCCTTTTATTCTCCTCCTCCTCAGGTTACCTCCAGATGGTGGTTTGAGGTCAAATATCCCAGCCTCAGTGGTAGTTTCTCCTGTGCTATTTGCATGATGCTGGCTTTGACATTCTTAGGGCTCTACCATGAGTCTTCTGCAGAAGCCGTGCCCTTAATCCTCCTTATGTTATATAAAATGCCATCAGAAGAGTCTTTGAGTGATCCTCTGGCTTACTTTAAGATGCTTAAGTTTATAGCTGCCTCCTTCATTTTGGCCCATATTTTACTGAACTCAGTAGATTTCGCATGATCATTCCCCTTGATTTTTTTTTTTTATTATGTTTGGTTGTATGGTAGCGCTTTTCTGAACTTATGAATGTAATGTTCCTCCCCATATAAAATTTTTTGGTACTTTTGGTAGATTTCAAGGAAAAGTATAGAATAGATATACCTTTAATTTGACATATTTTCCTGAAATTCCAAACTAAACAATTTTAGAAGAATGGGGCTAAATGCAAGGCCTGCTTCTTTTTCAATACAAGCCTGCAGGATGGTCCTTTGATGTGGTTTGATATGAGATACCATCTAAGGAGGCCAACCCGAACAGCAAAGCAAGAGAAAGGTTTAAACACTATGAACTTCTTCCCAGAAAACATTTTTAGGAGACTCTCTTTCCCCCATGTTACTTCGATTATAAAGAGTGACACCTTGCATTTCTGTTTCTATCCACCAGAGTCTTACAGATATTTTGGGTCACAAAAATACTGTGGGAGCTTTTACTTATAGCCTCTCCTCTCCTTAGAACTTGGACAGTAGCTCACATGGAGACTGGGGTTTGAGCCAAAGGACAAATCCAAGCAAAATTAACCATCACCAACTGTAGCATTTTAACAGCACATAATCAGGTAGAAGTCTTTCCAGGAAGCCTCTCTGTCCTGCTATTATTGCAACTTGGTGTTCATAGGACCTGAGATACACCCAAGCATATTTGCATAGAGTTTATCATTTCTATTCAAAAATACTGTTGGGTAAAATTAAAATTTTAGTATTTATTTAATGCTTACTATGTATGCTATAGCACTCTTTAAACTCTACACATACATTATCTCATATTTACTGATCATAATCTGAGAGCCAGTTATATTATTATTCCCATTTTTCATATGAGGAGATTGTGGGTCATTAAGGTTTTATGTCTTACCCAAGGTACCCATAGCTAACAAAAAGTGACATTAATCCAGTTTTATAATGCCTAAGAGTTTGAGTTTGTAGTCGCATAGCTCTGGAATCAAATCCTGTCCCTGCTTTTTGCAAGCTTTGTAATGTTGGACAAGACACAACTTCTCTGAGCCTCGGTTTCCTCAGACATAACATGGAGATAATAGCAGCATCTACCTATAGAGATTTGTGAGGATCAAATAGAATATGTTATGCATAGAGCTTAGGACCAAGCCTGGCACATACTAAGGCTCAATAAATGCTAGCTATAAAAAATAAATAATTCATATCTTCATTGAAAGCAAGAGGTTACAGAAGAGGAGGGAATTCCTGTAAATCAATCTGATAATCAGAGTTTTCTGAAATTCATACCTAGTGATACTTGCAAGAGGAAAAGAAAATGGAATAGTTCTTTTAATAAGTTTACTTGGAAAAAAAAAAGAAACCCAATATGGAGATTTTCATAGGCTCCATAAGAAAATGACCACAAATTGTCAGACTGTGCCCGATATCAGGCTGCTTGTTTTGAAGAATTTGATCCCATAAGTTATGGTTAAACACCAGTAGGCTGCTATTGGTAAGTGGAAATGTTTGAGCAGAAGCTTACGAGATCTACCGGTGCTGTTAAAGAGTACAGTGAAAGGGTTGAGAGCTTGGACTTTGGAATCAGATGTTGGTGTTTCTGTCTACTAATTATATGATCTTGCCCTATTTTTTTAATCTTTAAAATGGAGATCAAAATATTTTATACCTCATGAAGTTGTTGGATGATTAAATGAGATAGTTAATGTAAGCTCTCAGTACAGTGCCTGGTCCATAATAAAGATTCGACAAATGTTAATTAGGTTTAAAAACTGCCACACTTTGGCATTTATCTCTGCAACTCTTTTAGAAGGGTGAAAGTTGGGAAATTCTTCCATTGGTTCTAGAATTCCTCTTTACTTATAGATAATCCTGCTTGAGTTCTTATAACTTAGACCATTCCGTTCCAACTCAGTTCACCTTAAATAAATCCACACTCGGTGTTCTTCTCCAGATACTCTGATCCTTTCTCTTAAAACGCCTTTGAGAGAGAAGAAATTGCCTATCTTGTTAGCCTTTTACTTTCACTTATTCCCTTTATCCCTAAGCCTGTAAAAAAGGTGTTTCTCATTATCCTTTGTCCTGAGCTTCTAAGTTAACAAGAAGTGTATTTGTGTAAAGAGATGCTTAACTCATTGCCAATAATAAAATGTCTCAGTGTAATTACAGAGGAGGATGCAGTATTTTAAAGAAAAATGGAATTATAGAACTCATTGAATTTTCTTATTTCTTGAATAGATGCTGTTTTGCTTTAAATACAAATTGATATAGTTTTGCCACCTATGCTAGTGATAACACTGTGAATTAGATGTGAAGGTGTTTTAGGTATTACATACCATGGGTCAAATATTTCCAAGGTAATCTCTCATTTATGTCTTTGAGCAACTCCATGAGATTAATTTTTGAATCTAAATTTTACAGTTAAGGACATTGAGGCTCAGAAAGGTAAAGTAATTAGCCTGAGATGACCTGGCTGGTGAGTGATGGAGCATGAATGCAAACATGTCTTTCTTACTAGATACTTTGTGCTCTTTTTGCAATACCACATGGCTTTCCAATAAAGTAGCTTAAACACGTGAATTAAGCTGTAATGCATAATCTTCCTTTTGACATTTTTTCCCAGGTTTACCTTAGCCATCTATATATACTAGTTATTTTTTTTCCATTGATGGAAAATATTGTTTCTAGAGGGGCACACTGGTACTTGCTGATTACCAATAAAAAGGAAAACTTGTTCTCTACTTTTGTATCACTACTTTTATATTTTATATAAAAATAATGTGTCCCTCCCTCCAGCCCCATTATCCAATTCACCTTGGCCATTTTACCATGAAAAGTTCTATAGAAATACTCCAATTTTAACTCAAGTACCACTTTGTTTTATTTACTCATGTTGACAAAATGTCTTCTGTAACTGTTATAAAAGTTAGTTAAGGGCTTCCCTGGTGGCGCAGTGGTTGAGAGTCCGCTTGCCAATGCCGGGGACACGGGTTCGTGCCCCGGTCCGGGAAGATCCCACATGCTGCGGAGCGGCTGGGCCCGTGAGCCATGGCCACTGAGCCTGCGCATCCGGAGCCTGTGCTCCGCAACGGGAGAGGCCGCAACAGTGAGAGGCCCGCGTATCACACACACACAAAAGAAGTTAGTTAAAACAGTTTAGAGCTTTGAATCTTTAAATTTCTTCTACTCTTTATCCATGGCTAAAAGGAGCTGACCATTATGTAATGAGCTGGTTAAACTGGATGCTTGCAATTACCTCGAGACTTACAGAAGTAAAGCTTTATAATGTTTTCTACAACCCAAGTCTACTTTCATGAGATTCTTATTGAAATTTCCTTGCATCATTTATAAGGTTATGAAACTAGGTTTACCAAAATACCAAGGGCCATGCAGTTCAAGGCAGATCTTTCCTTGTATAATAATATTTGTACTTCAAGGACATAGCCTGAGATCCTATGCTATTCTTCCTCTAAGTATAAAGGGTTCTGGGCATTATCCTTGTAATAGTAATACAGATTGCAGACTTGTTCTCTTGGTTTTTACTGTTCACATCCACAAATACAAAGTTTTGGTAGACATAATGTGATTTTTTTCAAATGCCTGTCACAAAGCATTCAGACTTTTGCCCTGCCTGGAAGCCTGATACATGGTTTCTAGAGTAGCCAACAAAGAGGATGGAAAAAAAAAATAGAGAAGAGAGGCCTGAAATGCAGTAGTTTGGAGCCCCAATTCTCTGCAGAGTTTTTCTTTCAGCATTTCATCAAATTTGTTTCACTAGACTTCTCTTTCACTAAGAAAACTAACTTACTAAACCAAAGGTTAGGTTCAGATTTTTTTTTTTCCCCACTGAGAAATTCATTAGAGGATTTCTAAGAGGATTTCTAAGCCTCCCTCAAGTAGACTTGTTTTAAAGTTTTCTATTAACAAAGACACGTTATCAGTCTTGGCCACCTTTCGAACTCACTCAGTTCAAAACTTCCTCAGTTCAAAAGCACACAGGAGCTGATGTTTAGAAATGAATTTGCTTTGTATTTGCCAGGCATGTTTCAGGCTTTTCCCCTCTGTTTCTTTCATCCTCTTTGTCTTTACTTAGTGTTTTCTCACTTTCATTTTGTTTTTTTCTTTTCTTTGTCCATATCTATGTTGGCCAAATTTTATTGAAATTATGTAATAGGGTTGTGGCACTTCATTAAACATTGTGAAACATTTATAGTCTAATGCGAAACATAAAGACAGAAGTAGCATAATGTGTTATAATAAAGGAAGGACATGGAAAATTCCACAAATCCAGAAGCCCTGGTCTTCCTACAATGATCACAGAATTAGAGACAGCATTTACTTACTTTTGTTTCTACGGGGGTCTCACAATGCATTGTTCTGCAATTCTCTAATATCTAGTAGACCCTTCCTCATGCTCAAACCTTCTGGGGCTTCCCTGGTGGTGCAGTGTTTGGGGGTCCGCCTGCCGATGCCGGGGGCGCGGGTTCGTGCCCCGGTCCGGCAGGATCCTGCGTGCCGCGGAGCGGCTGGGCCCGTGGGCCGTGGCCGCTGGGCCTGCGTGTCCGGAGCCTGTGCTCCACGATGGGAGTGGCCACGGCAGTGAGAGGCCCGTGTACCACCAAAAAAAACAAAAAAAACCCTTCTCTTATGTAGATACTCTTTATTTTTATTACCAACTATGAACTCCTACCATGCAACACAGAGGTTGGTATAAAATGGACTGAAGAATAAAGTACAAAAATTGCTGCCTCATTTCCTCATTTTAATTTCACATGTCACATCCATCATAAAACCCATTGGCTTTACTTCCAAAATACATCCTGAATCTGACCACCTCTCAAAGTCACCATTTCTTCTCTGCACCCACCTTCAATGGCAGTCCAAGCCATCACTTTTTTTGTCTGTATTACTGAGTGTTTCAAAATCCTAAATGACTTCCCTACTTCCATTCCTATCTGCCAAATAACCAGGGTAAGCTCTTGAAAATGTAAATTAGGTCCTATTGGTCCATTGCTAAAAACTCTCCAATTGCTCCTTCCCATGGAACTTAGATTAAATATAAACTCATCATCAAGGTTCCCACGTCCTTGCAGAATCTGGCTCTCATTTGTCACACTGACCACATCTCCAAACACATTCTGATTTCCGTGTTTCTGCCACAGTGGCCTCCCTTCCCTAATATGTCATGCTTACCATTGTGGTTCCCTCTACTTTAACCATCCTTCCTCCCAGTGTTCAAGTGACAGGTTTCTCATCACTCAGTTCTTCTCAGGGTCTTCCATAAGAATCCAGTAGAAATAAGCTCTTCTTTGTCCCCATCTCTGTAGCTTTTCCTGATTCTGTTACCCAGTTTCTTTTTTTATAACACTTATCTCCATGTGGAATTATATATTTATTTATTTATTTCATTGTTCAATGTCTGCCTTCCTAAAATAGAATTGTGAATTTATGAGAGAAGTATATTCATCTGTCTTGTTGACTGCAGTATCCTTAGCCTTGGGATACTCAATAAATGTTGAAGGAATGACTATCGAAAGAGATTCATGCATTGAGAAAAAAAAAGATGCATGATACCTCCTATTTAGATTATGAGTTCTTTATGAGTGAGCCACAACAGGACTATTGGTCTCAAACACGCTACTGTTATGCACATAAGGGTATTTAAATAATTCATCTGCTTGTCATTTTAGTAACTAAGAACTTACTGCAGCTTCCTGGCTACTCAGTGAAATGATTCTCAGACACTAAATATGTATTGCATTAAAATAAACATTAAAAAAAGTTTAGATGTGTGTATGACAAAAAAACAGAGGAAATCTATTTTTAGCGATACTTCATGTGATTCTTAATTATTATCCCTGCTTATTCCAGAGAACAAGAAATGTGTCATAACAGACTCTTGGGTTTTTCCCCTAAGATTTATTGTCTAAGTTGTAACTCCCTGTGATTTGCAAAGACTAATAAGAAATATAGAATAATCAGTGGTTGTATACATAAGAATCATTAAGGGCAATCAAATGGGAAAAATATGGAGAAGGGAATGGTGAAAATCAAGGCAGAACAATTGGCTAGCCGTGAGTTTGTCATCTAGAAAGGTGCCTGAAATTCCAAATGCTCAGTTTTCTTCTGAGCGCCAAACAGGTGCTCTACAGTTGCTTGAAAGAATGTACTTTGATAACTGGAGATACGGAGGGAAACAAAATCCTGTGATTGCAATCATTTCTGGATTATTGATCAAGGGTATTATAGAAATTTTTGTTATTTATAAAGAATTATATCATTTGATTTCTACATCCTGGAAGCCAGGTGATAGTCTCCACATGTTTCAAATGAGGAAACAGAGTCTCAGAGAGATTAAGAGATTTGCTTAAATTCAGCAAGTAAAAGGCAGGATGGAACATGTAAAATATAGGCTGTGTCTGTATACTTATAACTTATTCTCATTTCTCTCTTTTGTCTCACTTGTTAACTAATGGTCCGGATTAGAGGCTTGTGTTGGAAGAAGTAATATTATGTTCAATTAATGCTTTGTAGTAAATATGATGCCAGTAAGTCTAATATTTCCAGAAGACCTAAAATCTAGTTTATCAATATGATAAAATAAGTTCATAGTTATTCTTTAATGTAAAAGAATATTAGTGTTGGAAAAGACTATGGAGGAGATCTTATTTAACCTTCATAAAGAGTGAAAGCTCCTTCTGGAACATTCCTAAGAGATGGTGGTATTGGATAGGTCATTGAAAGTGTCTGCCATTCATATCCACGCTTAAGAATTTCCTTCATATAGGTTGCAAAATGTTTGCTATCATGTGGCAGCAACATCCTGGTCACCGCTGAGTGGATTATGCTGGATAGCTCTCCCCAAGGCAGCTATCTGGAGAGAGTAGTAAGAAAGACAGCCTCATGAGAGAAATCTAATAGTGATGCACTAAACTGGATGTTGACAGGCCAATACAATAAGATGATCTCCGTAAGTCATGGAGAAAATCATCAGATAACAGAGCTGTCAGAAGCCAAACAACAGACAAAGAAACTAGTGAGTACAAAGCATGCGGCAGGTTCTCCTGCCCTGAAGCATAAGAAGTCATGAATAGGAGAAGCCATGAGATGGAAAGAAGTTAGTCAATTGTGGGACAGGTCAAAGCAGTTGGAGCAGCAAAGAGGAGAAGCTCAGTCACAAGCATAGCCAATAACTGGAGTTGCTGTGTTGGGTCAACAGAACAGTTCTTTGACAACTAAAGATGTCTGAATTCTGGACATCAGTACATAATATTCTATTTCTTCTTTAAACACAGCTATGGGATTTCTGAGACTGCCATTTTCACTAATGAATTTTCGGAGTGAAACTTTATTAAGTGAAGTAACCAGAAAATGCCTCTGTTCCTTGGTAACTTCTAACAGACTATCTAACAAGTCTAATCTTTCATCAGCCTGTTTTCTTCTTAGATACCTTATTGAATCATTTTATTATGTTACACCTAAACTTAATCCCTTATAACCATAATTTGTTAGTCCTAGTTCAGCATTCTAGAAAACCACCAAGTCTACACCATTATCCTTATGACAATCTGTTAACTATGGCAAGATAACTACCTCTCCTTAGCGACCCCAAGCCTCCAACCAAATATTTATATCAGTTAAAATATTCTCAAGTTAACCAGTAATGTCATGTGACATAATTCCCAGAACTTTCAACTTTAATGTCAATGGCTTCTTTTATTTATTTATTTATTTTGTTTGTTTGTTTTTTGTGGTACGCGGGCCTCTCACTGTTGTGGCCTCTCCCGTTGCGGAGCACAGGCTCCGGACGTGCAGGCTCAGCAGCCATGGCTCACGGGCCCAGCCGCTCCGCAGCATGTGGGATCTTCCCGGACCGGGGCACGAACCCACGTCCCCTGCATCGTCAGGCAGACTCTCAACCACTGCGCTACCAGGGAAGCCCCTCAATGTCTTCTTTAATTTGTAAACATTCTATTTCAAGGTTTCATCCAGGGCCAGACATACACCCTAACCTCCTTTAATATTGGCAGTATACTTCTATTAACATAGCCTAAGATTTCATTAACTTTTAGCTTTGTCATCATCTTTTGACTCATGGTAGCTCTGCTTCTGGGCATTTTAAATGACATTTTTCGCCTGGAATTTGTTCTTGCACAATCAGACTTTAAAAATATCCAATGCCAGATTAAAATTGCTCTCTATTAAATTTAGTCCTATTGGTTAGCTCTATTATAGCTTTTTTCTGTCTCTTGCAACATACTTCCTACAGAACATTCATGTGCTCACAAAGGTAGTAAGAGAGTACAAATGTACACACACACATTTCCCATCATGTTATAAGTTTGAGAAGTTCTGGGTTAAAGAGAGGTTAAAAATATTTATCTCGGGCTTCCCTGGTGGCGCAGTGGTTGAGAGTCCGCCTGCTGATGCAGGGGACACGGGTTTGTGGCCCAGTCCGGGAAGGTCCCACATGCCGCGGAGCGGCTGGGCCCGTGAACCATGGCCGCTGAGCCTGTGCGTCCAGAGCCTGTGCTCCGCAACAGGAGAGGCCACAACAGTGAGAGGCCCGCGTACAGCAAAAAAAAAAAAAAAAAAAAATTATCTCTGTACAACCTCTCAGAGCCTAATCTGTAGAAGAGAGAAATGGCATTAGCTGTTGTTTTACAAAAATTATTTACTGTGAAATTCTTTTTTGTAGAATACCTACCAACACTTGCAGAAACGAAAGTATCTTTATGACTTCAAGCACATTATGTACCTTCCAGAATCATGGCTTCCTAATCCATAAAGTAGAAATAATATTTGTCTTATAAGGTTACTATGAATATTAAAGGAAGTGATATATTTGACCTGGAGAAAGAGCCCAATGTTTCTCTTTTTTTGTTCTCTTTTGTTAAGATTTTTAGTTCACTGTTTATGATTTTTCCTGACATATTACTATATTTAGTCGTCTAAGTCTACCAAAATGTTTATATTTGTCTTTAATTTTTCAATGGAATTACCAGACTCCTCTATATTCTTTCTCTATGCTTCTATTCTAGAATTATTTTAGTCTTCTATTCAAATATCACATTGAAATTCCACTTTGTTGGCTAGTTTCAATTAAGTTCAATTCAACGCTGTTTCCTGAGCTTTCTTGCCAAGCATGTTGACCCTGGCCTTCTTAGCCATGCATCATAAGTCCTCATTCCTCCTCTCCATCCCTTTTCCCACCTCTTAGGGTGCAATCACATTGAGTTTAGGGCTTTTCAAACTTTCTTTGACTGTCTCAACCTAACCTCTAAATCAGACATTCAGCTCTTGTCTACTGAGATGAATAGCTGTTTGCAATAAAGTAATTATTTTAATTGAGAACTCAATCTCAAAGTGATCTTGGCTGATACCTGCAAAGACTTTTCAGTTTTTTTTGGTTTATTTTCATCTTTTAAAATTTTACCTGTGGCAAAAAAGGAAAGAATTAAAGAAACACACAAAAATGAGACAGGGAATAGGTCCATACTTGCAACTTCTCTGTTTCGGTGGATCTTGTCTTCATGCAGAAATAGCAGTACCTCCCCCGTGTCTCCCCACCCAGGTGTCTGGGGCTGTCGCAGAGAATGCCCTGGCTGCCTCTTTCAGCTGTGATGTGCAGTGACCCAGAAAAGGGCAAGGTAGTGAAGGGAAGGGAGCCAGTGGGAAGAAAAGATGTGGCTGAGCCAGCACATTTGCTTTAAAATAACAACTCCTAATCATTTGGGAATATTAGAAACCATTTGTTTTCTGAGTGCTTTCGGATAATAATTAGTCCACAGGGACTTCCCCGGCGGTCCAGTGGTTAAGACTCCATGCTTCCAAAGCAGGGAGCCCAGAAAAATATTAGTCCACAGAAAATTCTATGAAAGGAAATTATGTGTATTGACAGAACTCTTGAAATCCCTCTGAGTCCACCCTTTCCTCTCCTTTGGGAACCTGTAGTCCCCAGCCTAGATAGCACTGCTCTGGAGAATTCATGTGTGCATGTCACCTGCCAGTCCTTCACCTGCCAGGTAGTGGATGCAGGTGATCCGGGTCCTACTCAGGCACAGATGGGAAATCAGCATCCCCACCTTTTCAAGCCTCACAGTTTCCTTTACCATTTCAAAGCAGACTTGTTTCCTCAATCCTAAAGAAGGAAGCTGTGTTAGACCCATAATTTCATTCCCACAAATAGACATGGTTTTGATAAATAACTGATGTGTGAGTGTGTGTGTGTGTGTGTGTGTGTGTGTGTGTGAATTATGTTGGCACAATTTGGAAGAGATGGCATTAATCTTTAACACCCCCTTCCACTCTTAATTTCCTTCATAAAGGGCAGAATCATTCAGATTTGTCCTCCCTTTCTTAGCAAGACCAAACTTGTTCCTCTCTTGTATCTAGTCCCCAGATTCTTTCTTCCTTTGTAGTAACGTGAAAGTTAATGGATTAATCAAAAAAAGTTTTTTGTATGTGACTCAAAAGATTTGTGTTCATGTTATCACTCTGCCACATTCTATCTGGGTGATTCTGGCAAGTCTCAATAATTCTGGACTTCAGTTTTCTCTTCTGTAAAATGAGGGCACTGGACTAGGATGGCTTCTACGGTGCCACTCAGTACTAAGCTAAACTTCAGTTAGCTGGGTGGTATAGGTATCCAAGGTGGTGGAAATTCCCTTACCTCCACAAGTGTGCTATTTATTTCTTTGTAGAAAGAGCATGGGGCTCACAGCAAGATAGACTATGTTCTCAATCTCATTTCTTATTAATTTATGTGATTGTCTCAGTCAGAGCTCAATTGGGAAAATAGAAACCACTGTGGGCGACATAATGGGCTGCCTACAACTTAGAACTCACTGCTTACTCTTCAGAGAGATGTGGAAGTCTGTTCTCTATGGAACTGAAGAGTGGTGGTGATAAGCTGTCCCACTAGATGATAAGAGGAGTATTTCTTCTCATTATGATTTTGTTTGTATTTCAGAAAACTGCGATCCAAGGGCTTCTAAAACTTCATAGAAGCATTCTTAGTGTAGGAATCCTGTTGGGGTCTCTTCTAAAAATTGGTTTATTGGAATAATTCAGGGAGGGGTGGATGAAATGTAGAAGCAGGGCATATTTTGGAAAGAGTAAACAGGAAGAGTTTTAACCAAAAGATATAGTGAAAACACTGTTTAGGAACATGAAGAAATATATATGGATATAAAATTCATATGCCCCAGGCTGCCTCCAGATGCAATAAGCAGATGCCAACATGCTTTACTAGTCAGAAAATTTGGGAATCACAGACTTCCATATGGAAGCATTCATCAGGCAGCCAATTGTCCCGAGCTTTGTTTTTCTCTAGATGAAAGCATGTCTTCTTCGAGAAAGCTGAAAGGGTCGTAGACTATTTCCCCAAGGTTTGGTTATACATACATGGGAGGAGTATTGTTTGCAGATTGCTCAGGCTTATTAGATTCACAAGTGCTGTTGGTCTGCAGGAAATGCTATTAATGAGGTGCAGAAGGCCTGACTTTCCTGAATTTGATAAAACAGCAACAGTAGAAATTATTAGTGGTAAAAAAAAAAAAAAGCAAGAATGTAAATAAAAAACCAGAATTGAAACAGAAGCTTAGGAGTTTGAACAACAGACTAATTATAAGCATTAGCAAGATGTGGTAGTCCATTTATTTTCTGTATTTTCTGCAGAAAGGATGACTATGGTCACATATACATGAAGCAAGTGTAACAGCATTTGAACAGAGGAGCTGTTTTACCATCACAAGTTGCCAGAGAGGGTACTAAATATCTGTTGAGATTTGATTTTCTGATTGAACAGATGGGAGAAATAGTTGCTTCTTAAGGCAAGTGATAAGCTAATATTGGATGCAAGTCAATTGAAATACTTCTTTTAATATTCTAAAACACACTTAAGATTACCATTATAACACTGTTTTGGAGTTCGCTGGTGTAATAGAAAGAGAATGGCTTTTGTAGTCAGACAGACCTGGATTTTAACTTGCCCTGCCCTTCACAAGTTCCATAACCTTGAGTAACAACTTTCTAAGCTCAGGATTCCTTCTCCCTATAATGCACATAGCAAGACTTTCTCATTGAGTTGTTGGGAGGAAGACAGGAAATATCACATATAAAGGGCAAGATAGAGCTTGGTCTTTCACAAAGTAGTTACACTAGAGTCCTTCTTGAGGGCAGGCGGAAGACTGGGCAGACGCTTGTTATCAGCCAGCAGTCAGCCTGCCCAGCGTTCAGAAGGTTCAGAAATCTAGGTTCTGATGAACAAGCTAGCATGCCAGACAAATGTCAGAGCTTGGGATTTTAGCCAACTGTGTTATTTGGGCAGTCAGCCAAGTCACTTTTTTGATTAAAGACCTTAAGAGTAAGAGTCAGAGGGATTCCCTGGTGGTGCAGTGGTTGAGAGTCCGCCTTCCAATGCAGGGGACACGGGTTCGTGACCCGGTCCGGGAAGATCCCACATGCTGCGGAGCGGCTGCGCCCATGAGCCATGGCCGCTGAGCCTGCGCGTCCGGAGCCTGTGCTTCGCAACGGGAGAGGCCACAACAGTGAGAAAGGAAAAGCATAGTACTAGTTGAGAGGATTCCACAGGCTTAAAGCAGAACCTAATCAAATGCAATTGGTATGAGCTCTACTAACCCAGCTTCAAGGGCAGAGAATTTAAAATCTGCCTTTAGCTGGCTTTCCTCTGCAGGCTTTGGTTTTCCTTTTCAGATATTTTAATGGTAAATAATGCTTCTCATGAATATTGAAATATCTTCCAAGATGAGGTTCCTGGAAATGTTTTTTATTCCTTTTTGGCTTAAGACTTTGAACAACCATTTTTGTGATTAGAATGTAGAGACATTGTGTTTTTTTGTTTGTTTGTTTCGTTCTGTTTTTTCCTATTGGTTATAAAGGATTTAGTTATTTCAGACATTAAAATGTTAGGAGCCCACAAGCAGAGAATGTGGATATGGATGAGATCCCTGAAGAGAAAAGTCAAAAGGTCTCACCTTTTGACTGTTGATAAAGGCTCTCTTTGTAAGATATGCATTGTCATGGTGATGGGGAACAGGGACTGAATTGGGAAAGGATTAGAGAAGGCATATATAATTACACTTAATGACATGTAATTATAATTATAGCATATATAAACTATGGAGAAAAGTACACTTCCTTGACCTAGACTCAGCCTGCTTAAGGGTACTGGCAGACATTATGCTAAACAGCTGAAGATTCTATGAGCCAGACTGGTCTTTACGTTATCTAGCTATAACTTCATAGTTGAGAATGGGAGTTAGGTGAGGAAATTGTCCTGCTAGTTAACATCCAGTGATACTTTGAGAAGAGTTGGGGAGGCACTGATATCTTAAACATAAACTTTCTTGATATTCCTAAATGTCAGTTTAACACATTTGAATATTTACTTAGCAACACTTATGCACTCAGCACTCTGAGAGTTAACCATAGGACAAACAAAGGCGGTAGGATATTATCCCTAACTTAAAGGAGATAAAAGTCAGACATCAAATGCAAGTTGCATTTTTAATTTTTATGGATGAATTCTTTTAAAATTCTGTGTAAGAAGCGTTGGGAATCAGGTGTAGGAAATTGTACCAAATATCAATTTTTCAAATAATGATTTGTTTTTAGTAACAAATAATAAGAATATAATTTCATTGATAATACCAGTATAATACAGTAAAATGAGTACATTTCAGTATAGGATATTTCCTCAGTTCTTTTTATATTAACTTCATGATTTATGCCAAACCTTAAACCATCTGTACTAGTTTTTACTCACTTAAAAAGTCAATTTCCTTTTTTTTTTAAAGTCAATTTTCTTTTTATTTCAATTTGCTTATTTGAAAAAGAAATGGAAAATCAGAAACAAATATAGTTTAAATAGAAAGTAATTATAGAAATAAGTACAATTGGGACTTCCCTGGTGATGCAGTGGTTACGAATCTGCCTGCCAATGCAGGGGACACAGGTTTGAGCCCTGGTCTGGGAAGATCCCACATGCCACGGAGCAACTAAGCCAGTGCGCCACAACTACTGAGCTTGCGCTCTAGGGCCTGCGTGCTGCAACTGCTGAGGCCCGTGCACCTAGCGCCCGTGCTCCACAACAAGAGAAGCCACTGCAATGAGAAGCCTGTGCGCCGCAATGAAGAGTAGCCCCCGCTCGCCACAACTAGAGGAAGCCTGCGCGCAGCAACGAACACCCATGCAGCCATAAATAAATAAATAAAAATTAAAAAAAAAATTAAAGTAAGTATAGTTCTAAAAAATAAGTACAATTAAAACAAAATAATGTAATTAAATTCTAGATAAATGCTGTTGCCTGCTGAAGGGAGGCCTGTGACCTACATTCCCTTTGTTTAAAAAGGAGATTAACTAGGGCTAGAAAGGTGTGAAACCATACCAGCACCAAAAAGAGACTTTCTTCTTTACATAATTAAAAATATTGGGGCTTCCCTGGTGGCGCAGTGTTTGAGAATCTGCCTGCCGATGCAGGGGACACGGGTTCGAGCCCTGGTCTGGGAAGACCCCACATGCCGCGGAGCAACTAGGCCCGTGAGCCACAACTACTGAGCCTCCGCATCTGGAGCCTGTGCTCTTCAACAAGAGAGGCCGCGACAGTGAGAGGCCCGCGCACCGTGATGAAGAGTGGCCCCCGCTTGCCGCAATTGGAGAAAGCCCTAACACAGAAACGAAGACCCAACACAGCCAAAAATAAATAAATAAATTTAAAAAATATATTGAAATCATTTTCTTACTATGTGATTTAATGTTACTTAGTATTGATGCATGTCCAACAGCCATAAAACAAAACAAAACAAGACAAAACAAAACATCATGTCCCATACTTTGAATTCACTGCCTTGAGGCTTTCAAGGTCAAGATCATATACTTTATTTCATCTACCCTTACAAGAACTTTATGAAGTTGGCATTAACAGCTTGTTCATGTATTAGACCAATTTTGGAGATAAGGAAACAAAGACTAAGGAGGTTAAAAGACCACTGCTCCCCCGTGTTTAGTGTTAGATACAGACAGGAGCCCAGATTTTTGAGAAAAAAAGCACTTTCCAATTATACAATCATTGTATTATATTATTATGTTTCACACTATTATTGTGTTATACGTTATACAACGACTATTTCAAGCTCTTTTTATTCCTTTTTTCTCCCCAGCTTTATTGAGATATAATTGACATATAACACTGTATAAGTTTAAGGTATACAATGTGTTGATTTGATACACATATATTACAAAATGATTACCACCATAGTGTTAGCTAACACCTGCATCACATCACATCACATAAATTACCATTTTACTTTTGTGATAAAAGCATTTAGGAGGTAGTCTCTTAACAACTTTCAGGTATATAATACAATATTATTAACGATAATCACCATGTTGTATGGTGATTATCATTTTTATTCTGTATCTCCAGAATTTGCTCATCTTACAACTGGGATTTGTATTCTTTGACCAGCATCTCCTCTATTCTTCCATACCCCAGCCCCTTGTAACCACCATTCTAGTTTCTGTTTCTGAGTTCGATTTTTTAAAACTCTGCATATAAGAAAGGTCATACAGTGTTTGTTGTCTCTGTCTGACTTATTTCACTAAGCTCTTTTATTATTAAATATCTCAAATAAGTAACAATAAAAATTATCAAAAAAATTTATTAAGATACAGGAAACTGATTTTTCTTATTTCAATACCCTGAGGGTAGACATTTTATTAACTGACATTCAGCCTCTGCTTGTGATTTATTTCAAGAGGGATCTGGGTTGGTTAGGAAATTTCATTCATCTGCTTTCATATATAGTGTAATAGATGTATGGAGAAGGAAGAGATTTGGCCTGAGTGGCAGTATAGGAAATGTACTAGACTCTTCAATGACCTTAGGTTTAGAGAAGTAAAAATAAGGGCTCCTGATACTGAAAAATTTAAAGTCACAGCAGAGGGGGGAAGCAAAGATCTGAAGATCAGCTTTAGAAAGACTAAGATCCAAAGTGGTTTGTAACTTATGAGAAAGTCAAGGATGACCAAATGATCTTAGTTACATTTAGAACAAGAATAAGATCATCAAGAGAATAGGCTCAGGGACAGGGGGTATATCACAATTAGGATATAAAGTTGCTTGCTGACACCAGAGAGTAGAACTCTTTTTTTTTTTCCAAAAACATATTAATATTTTATTCTTTTTTTAAAGAAAAAAGCAAGTAGTTCATATTTTACACTGATACATTCTTTTTTTTTTTAACGTCTTTATTGGAGTATAATTACAATGTTGTGTTAGTTTCTGCTGTATAGCAAAGTGAATCAGCTATACATATACATATATCCCCATATCCCCTCCCTCTCGTGTCTCCCTCCCACCCTCCCTATCCCACCCCTCTAGGTGGTCACAAAGCACTGAGCTCATCTCCCTGTGCTGTGCAGCTGCTTCCCACTAGCTATCTATTTTACATTTGGTAGTGTATATATGTCCGTGCTACTCTCTCACTTCGTCCCAGCTTACCCTTCCCCCTCCCTGTCTTCAAGTCCATTCTCTACTTCTGTGTCTTTATTCCTGTCCTTCCCCTAGGTTCATCACAACCATTTATTTTTAGATTCCATATATATGTGTTAGCATACTGAGATAGACTGACTTCTATATTAAATTGTACAGAATAAACATTGGTTAGGCAGAATGGAAGATAAAGATGGAATAAAATAGTCTAAGAGATAATCCTGCTACTAAAAATGTGTTCAAGTTTCCTGCTGTGGCAAATCAGGAGTACAGTTTCCCAGGGTGCAAATGAGGACAGTGACGTGTAAAGAAATTAGAAGGAAAAGTTGAAGATACGATAATGCAAATTTAGATTCACATTTTAAAAAGAGGAACAAAAAAGAGTATATTCTGACATTCCAGATTAGTGAGATTTAAATTAATATTGGGCAAGGTTCCAAAATGAATTATTAAAGAGAGGATTCAGAAAAACTGAGAAGAAAATCCAGCAAGAGTTCACTAAGATCACTTCATGACAGAATAACTTCATTTCATCTTTTAGCAAGAAATATTGCCTGTTGTATGAGTGTATTTGATCTTCCACAGGCATATTGGAAGTTCCTTCATAAAGTTTCTGGAGAAAGGATGAAGAATAGATTTAATACAATTATAAATATCCTGTTGGAAAATGGTTCACATGCGTCTGAACAAGGGCTGCTTAACAGAATGATGTTATCCAAAGAGGAAGTTCTAAATGCTGCTTCCCAGGATTCTTCCACGTTTAACATTTCTTGAAGGATGGGTCTGTTGGTGATGAATTCCCTCAGTTTTTGTCTGAGAAAAGTATTTCTCTTTCATTTTTGAAGGATAATTTCACAGGATATAGAATTCTAGGTGAGTGGACTTTTTTCTTTTAACACTCTATTTCACTCTACTCTCTTCTTGCTTGCATGGTTTCTGATGAGAAGTCTGTGGTGATTCTTATTCTTGGTCCTTATAGGTAAAATGATTTTTTCCTTCTGGCTTCTTTCATGATTTTTCTTTTTTGTGTTTGGTTTTCTGCAGTTGGAATATGATGTGGTTAGTTTTTTGTTTTGTGTTTCTTACTTAACCTGCTTGGTATTCTCTGATCTTCCCGGATCTGTGGTTTGGTGTCTGACATTAATTTTGTAAAGTTCTTGGCGTTTATACTTCAAATATTTCTTCTGTTTCATTCTCTCTTTTTTATCCTGGTATTCCAATTATATGTCATATCTTTTGAAATTGCCGCATGGGTCTTAGATGTTCTGTTTATTTTTTTCTCATTATTTTTCTCTTTGCATTTCAGTTTTTGGAAGTCACTATTGACCTATTGATTTTTAATTGAAGTATAGTTGATTTACAATTTTGTGTTAATTTCAGGTGTACAGCAAAGTGATTCAGTTTTATATATATATATGTGTGTGTGTGTATATACATATATATATATATATATTTATCTGTGTTTTTTTCAATCTGAAAAAGACAACCTTTTCGCTTTTAGGTTATTACAAAATATTGACTATAGCTCCCTATGCTACACAGTAGGACCCTGTTGGTTATCTATTTTATGTACAGTAGTATGTAAATGTTAATCTCAAACACTTAATTTATCCCTCCCCCTTCTTTCCCTTTTGGTAACCATAAGTTTGTTTTCTATGTCTGTGGGCCTATTTTTGTTTTGTATATAAGTTCATTTGTGTCTTTTTTTTTTTTTAGATTCTATATATAAACGATATCATATGACATTTTTCTTTCTCTGTCTGGCTTACTTCACTTATTATGATAATCTGTAGGTCCATCCATTTTGCTGCACATGGCATTATTTCCTTCTTTTTTATGGCTGAGTAATATTCCATTGTATATATATACCACATCTTCTTTATCTGTTCATCTGTCAGCGGACATTTAGTTTTCTTCCATGTCTTGGCTATTGTAAATAGTGCTGCAATGAACATTGGGGTGCATGTAAATTTTTGAATTATTGTTTTCTCCAGATATATGCCCAGGAATAGGATTGCAGGATCATATGGTAGCTCTATTTTTAGTTTTTTAAAGTTACCTCCATATAGTTCTCCATAAATGAGTGTTTTTTATTTGGAATATTTTCTTTTGATTCTTTTTTAGAGTTTTCATCTCTCTGCTTGCATCACTTATCTGTTCTTGCATGTTGCCTACTTTATTTATTAAAGCTCTTAACACACTAATCATAGTTATTATATTATAAATTACCAGACTGATCTGGCATCTCTGAGTTCTGATGACTGATTTTCTCTTTAGAGTGTGTTTTTTTGTTTTTTGTTTTTCCTTTTGGCATGCCTAGTAATTCTTGGTTGAAGGTGAGACAGGTAAATAGGTAATAGGATTTCAGTGTGAGGATTTATATTAATCTGGCTAGTAGTTGAGCTGTGTTTAGTGTTCACTATAGTGTTAGGCATCAGAGATTTCAAATTCTTCCTTAGTTTTGTCTCTCCTCTTGCCTTTGGGCTTCCCTGTTTACTTTTCCTCAGAAAGAATCTATGTCTTGAAGCTCCTTCATTGGCAACCCACTATTATACTGGAGCCCCCATTGCTGTGGTGGAAAGGTAGGGGGAGCAGAAACATTCAATAATTTTATGATTAAATCTCAGTCCTTTTTGGGGCAGTGTCTCTGAGCTGTCACCTTCACAAGTATTTCTGCACTAGCATAGCTTTTTAATTTCTCCCTTAGGTGAGACAGGGAGACCAGACGGGGCTGGAGAGGGAGGAATGCCCTCCTCCAGCTGGACTAATGCTCAGGGAAAGTCTTTCCCCAGGGAGATTAGACCTTAGTTATGAACAAGACTCTTGGGTATATTTCACAATTATTATTCTTCCTTTTTTTCTGCCAGAGCCAGTAGAAGATCCTTCTCAGATCTTCATCATGAGAACCTGGTTGGATTTCTGGACATAAAGCCCATAAATCTGTGAGGGAACCCCTGAGAAGTGTGGCCCCCAGGAATTTCTCCTCTCACACTAGTCCTCCCTCAGCTTATAGCAAATTGTCAAAGTTATTGTGTGAGTGTTTCTAACAGTTTATGGCTCCAGTACCTTCTGCTCTAAGTAAGCAGGTATCAACTGTGTCTGTCTGGATGAACCCTTCAGACTTGGAGGTTATATTTTGCCCTGAAACCTCAATTCTCTGATAGGTCCAAGAAAAGTCAGTGACTTTTAATTTATCCAGATTTTTAATTATAAGGATGGAGGTGATGACTTCCGACCTCATTACATGTTAGATCTGAAACTGAAAGTCCTCAATTCTTCTATGTTTAACATTTATAATTCCCAGTCTAAGTGAAGATGTAGAGAATGTGGTCAGTGTGAGGATGAATGAAAACAAAAGGAACAGTGACTACATAAGATGGCAGAGTTGTGATATTGACAAGCTGGAAAAAGCATGAATTTAACCAAAGGTAATATAAAAGAGATAGACTTAAGTTTCTGCCCTTGAGTTCAAAATACATTTTTCAGGGATAGGAAAGGATAGCTGATCTTTAACAATGACATCCATGAAAAAGATCTGGGGCTTTAGTCACCATTTAGACTGCCATGAATCAACAGTGGGGATCAGCTTCCAAAGTAATTAAAGCATTGGTTCGGCTAAGTGCTTATGGGTATCAAATAAGAGTAAAACCTCAAATGCATTGGGTTAAACTACTTTCTTTATTAAAGAACTTTTTAGAATCTTTAATGTGCTCAAGTTCATCAGGATTTTCCATGAGGATAAAGAACCTGCAGCATTTGCCAAATTTATTTGACCATTGATCTGTTTTTGAATTCTGGCTCTGACATTTAATAGTTGTGAAACACTGGGTAAGATATGTGACCTCCAAGAATCTTAGTGTTCTCTTTTCTAGAATAGGAATAATAATGATTATTTCACAGTCTTTCTATGACAGTTAGATGAGAATAATGTTTGAAAACGCTTGTCATATTGCTGGGCACATAAGAAGCTCTGAGTAAATGTTGAAAGTTTCCTTCAAGTTGTTGTTTTTTTTTTTTAAATTTCCGGCCATTACCTTGAAAAAGATAGTTAGGAATAGGTCATATTTAGAACATCTAGCAACTAATATGATTTAGTCATTTACTAATCAACACATTGGTCTAGGAACAACCCTTGATTATTGGTCATGCCGATGTCAGGAGGGTGCCAGGTGATGGGCAAAGGCAGTGGTGGACACTCAGGGAGAGATTTAGAACCATGACTTTTTATCAGTTATAGGGAAACTATTTTAATACACAGTGTATCTATGTTAGTATATATCTGACCCCTGTCAGCCCTGTACACAGCATATGACAGTATGTTCAGGTAAGAACGTTTGATAGTGTAAAGCTACTCAATACAATGTTATATGATGAACCAGAGAAGTTTATTCCAGAAAAGGGAAGACTTGGGAGATGGGGGTGGGCATTAAAGCTGTCTTCAAATATCTGAAGAGTGTCAGGTAGAAGAGAGACTAGACTTGTTCTGGGTGGTTCCAGAGGGTTCAATCAAGCACAACTGATGTGTGAAAGCTTTAGGGCATGAAAGTTCACCTCCATACAGGGATAAGTTTTCAGAACTCAGAGCAGTTCAAGCACGGCTGAATTCTCCATTATTTAACGATATTCGAAAAGAGAATAGTCAAGTGCCTGGAATGGGTGTTGTGGAAGAGATTCAACTATTGAACCGTTGGAGTCATAGATTCAGCTCAAAGGTCCCGTCATCCCTGAGCATCTTTGATTCTATGACCAAGAGGCAGGAGTCTCAGTGGTAATTCTGTTATTTCTGTGAGTTACTTATATACATTATGTCAAGTTTATTCCCCTCTTTAGCCTGGAAAATAAAATGAGAGCATGAAACTACATGAGTTAACTAGAAACATAAGCTGCTGGTACGATGAACCTCTTTACGCCTGAGGGCTACTAACCCAAAGAGAGACAAATAAATGCAGAGTGTACGTATCCTAGAGATGTACACAGCAACCCAAACCTATCTGAGGTCAGCTCATTTTTAAGAAGCCTGTTTAAATATTTCAAGTTTTCTTAATTCAATACATTAACCATATATTTTAGTTACACATTAATGTCAATTAATTTAGTGAACAAGGAACCAGAGAGAAGAGGTAGAGCTGGGAAAAAGGAAGGTAATTGGCAGAAGGATGTTCTCTTTTATATGCCTGGCTCTTTTGCCTCTCTTTATGTCTTAACTTCTGCTTCATGAAACTTTCCACTCTTATGAGGTTTGAGTTTTTCATCTATAAATGGAGTGGGTTGGGTAAGATACTTTGTTTATTCGTTTAATTAAACATTTATGAAGTGCATCCTTGGTGGCAGGCATTGCACTAGTTCTCTGTGATGCAGAGACACACGTCCTGGCTTGCCCTTAGGTGCTCTGAGTTCACGTCAAGTCAGTGACAAGACGGCTATGATCCTGGGCTGCCAACATTGTCTTTAAAAAGCTCCTCACTGGACTCAGCCTGAAATGATTTGCTTTGCTCATATCAAAGGAATGACTGTGAAAGACTGTGAACACAGGAATGCTCCATCTATACACATATTCTTATTATCCAAAAGCCTATGCACAGAGTGCGAGGGATTAGAAATGAGAAAGGAGACAAATCACTGTTTAATTTCCACGAATTTCCCCTTAAGGATGACTATGAGTTCTGAGCCCTGTCATTCTCTTACGCACTTTTTTCTTCTCCCTCAGGATTTTGGATGGAAGAAGTGGCAAGTTGTTGCTTAAAATTTGTTGCAAAAGTGAGCCTCAGGCATGAATTTTATTGTCAGCCATAGAATCTCTTGAGAACATAGCCTGGGAGACGTTACCCTTTAAATTATGTTTCTTACTGTAGATAGTAAAAACTAAGTATAACCTTTAGGCTTTTAGGTACACATTAGCTCTTTCCCTCAAAACCAGCCTTTCACAGAGGTTGCTAGGACTTCTCTATCCCTTTAGTCTTTCTGAACCTTGACTTTTATTGAGGATGTATTGGTTTTATTAGGCAGGTCATTTTTTAAAATTAAAACTGCAAACAAGTATAACGTTGCAAGTCTATCCATGAACACCAGACTAAAGAATGCTATTAACCATGGGAATACAACATTGGGATATTGTAAAGTATAAGAAGTGAAGACCAACCTATTAGAAAAAAATTTTTTTAAATCAAACATGGGAAGGTGGAATGCATTAAAAGGTGGCCTGTGACTATACTATTAGTTACCTGTTCCCCTGGGATGTCTATTAAATAGAAAAGCTCTACAGGAAATTTTGTCCCTTATTTGACTAATAGCTGTTTAGTCCCTGTGATTTGGTTCGGTCGTGAATAGTGCTATATTTTTATAAAGGGTGGATTGTGTTTAAGAACATAGGCTCTGACCCAGACTTTCTTGGTTTAGATGCTGGCTCCTGGCTCTGTCCCTTACTAGATAGATGACTAGATGGTGCCTAGGTTTCCTCTTCTGTAAAATGGTGACAACCAGAATACCTATCTCAAAGATTGTTGTGAAGATTAAAGGGCTATTGCTTTCAGAGCTCATTGACCAACCTTGGTACATAGTAAGTGCTAGCACGTGTTGGTTATTATTATTACTACTTTTATTTTTAAATTATTACTGTTATTCCAGAAATTTATTTATTCACAGTCTTTACGTTCTTAAATAATATGAATAATGAAAAAAACATTGTCCTCCAAGAGTTACTGCCTTTTATTTTTCCTTGTTTAGGTGTGTGTTGGAGGTTAGAAAGTGTAGTATTACTTATTAGAATGTGTACCAGAATCACCCAGGTGTTTGTTTATAGTGCACCTTCTGGACTTCAACCAAGTTAGAATATCTGGGAGTACAGTCTAGAAACCTAGATTTTAAAGGAGGTGCCCAGAATATTCTGAGGCAAACTGAATGTTGAAGATGACTGAGTAACGCAGGCATAGCCTCTTTTGCTTAATCACAGCAACAGGTCCATTTCTAGAGCGTATATTAGACACCAGCCACTGAGATCTCTGGATAGGATCTCATTAAACCCTCATAAGAGGTCTCTGATGAAAGGATTTGCCCGAGAGCTACTGGTGAGGGGGCACATTGAGGGATAGGGTGGGGTCTACCCGGCCAGAATCTAGGGCTCCTAAACACGCCAAGCGCATCACATCCTGTCTGATCACGTGCTCCTCCTCTGTGGAGGCTTTCTGCTCTGGGAAATCCGAGCCAGAATATTCACCTCCAAATCAGTGTCAGCTGACTTCTAAAACTCTCTACATGAAGACTGTATTAGCCAATGTGTATTTTACTGAGAGGTTCTGTCCAGTGAGCAACCAGGAGGGTGATGATGAGAACACTGAGCGTCTTCTGTGGCACCACAGAGCTGCTTTTTTTGGTTTTGCTTTGTTTTGTTTTTTGCGGTACGCGGGCCTCTCACTGCTGTGGCCTCTCTCGTTGCGGGGCACAGGCTCCAGACGCGCAGGCCCAGCGGCCACGGCCCACGGGTCCGCACGCGGGACCCTCCCGAACCGGGGCACGAACCCGCGTCCCCTGCACCGACAGGCGGACTCCCAACCACTGCGCCACCAGGGAAGCCCCACAGAGCTGCTTTTATTTCACTTTCTAACAAACTCTGCCTGTTTGCCAGTAGGTGGCGTCTTCGAAAGCCATACCACAATCCTACACCGTGGAAAACCCGACTCTTAGATCCTGAATCCCTAATACTTAATTTAAATAGATAAAAGCAGATTTGTAAAAGGACAAGAAAGGGATCCGAGATATATTCAAATGAATTTTATTGTCACATTCTAATGCCAGAAACCTCTACTGCCAACTCAAATCTTGTGTATATAACATAGACTGTGAACTAGGTGGTGTGCTTGCCCCTGTAGAAGTACAAAAACAAATCACGCAAAGCCTGCAAGTATCCAACAATATATTAATAAATAGCGTTGTTGCTATTATTCGGCTCTCACTACGTATCAAGCACTGTACCGAGTGATCCACATATATTTTGTCACGTAATTTAATCTCAAAAACTCCAGATGTTCTGAAGTTCTGAAAGTTCCAGACATGGGGGAAAGAATACTCCAAGACATGCAAACGGGAGTCACGTGTGGTAACACAGAATACTTCTCTGTGGCAAGGGTAGAAACAAGAATGGGGCAATTTGGGGTGATCAACCTGGAAAGTAGCTGTATTGTGTTACAAGGAACTGGTACTGAATATGGCAAGCAGTGGAGCGATGGGCAAAAACTGAGTTTCTCTGTGTGTGAATGAACATTTGCTGTGAAGCACATAATGTACTTGGAATTTGCAATATTACCATTTGGAGTTGGGAGACAGAGAATTGAAGACTGGAGGTGGGCAACCAGGTAGAAGACTATTACTACGGTCCACATCAACAATTCCCAGAACCTACATTTACCTTGCTGTGCAGACCCCACAGAGCGAGTGTGCTGTTCTTCTGAGTCAGATGGCTTCTTTTTATTTTATTTTATTTTAATTAATTAATTCATTTATTTATTTTTGGCTGTGTTGGGTCTTCGTTGTCTGGTCTTTGTTGCTGCGCGTGGGCTTTCTCTAGTTGTGGCCAGCGGGGGCTACTCTTCGTTGTGGTGCGCGGCCTTCTCATTGCGGTGGCTTCTCTTGTTGCGGAGCACGGCCTCTAGGCACACGGGCTTCAGTAGTTGTGGCACACGGGCTCGTTAGTTGTGGCTCACGGGCTCTAGAGCACAGGCTCAGTAGTTGTGGCTCGTGGGCTCTAGGAGCTCAGGCTGCAGTAGTTATGGCGCATGGGCTTAGTTGCTCCATGGCATGTGCAATCTTCCTGGAACAGGGCTCGAACCCGTGTCGCCTGCATTGGCAGGTGGATTCTTAACCATTGTGCCACCAGGGAAGTCCCCAGATGGTTTCTGAAGTACATTTCCTGTTTGGCTTCAAGTGTCGGGGTGCAGGGGGGTGAATAAGCTAATCAATAAATAGAGCTTTCAAATCATTGCTCTCCTCATCTAAACGTCAGAAGAATCTGCACAGCTGTCCAGTGTTCCTCATTTGGATTCAACACAAAGGATTTACAAGAAATTCTAATCTCTCTGCAGATGTGTTTCACGCATTGATAGTGTGTGAATTTTTCCTGCTTAGCCTGAAACAGTCTTCTGAGCTAAGTTACCGGAGGCATCTTTGAGGAGATTATATTTGTTCATGGTCACATCACATCACCTTTGTACAAAAGCAGAGATGACTTGTTTTTTTCTTTTTTTTTTTCCTGAAGGAAAAATGTGTTTAATTATTTTGTTGCCTTTCTCCTCTGAAAAACAATATGTTGCCTTAAACTCCTAGTGACATTCAAAATAGTTCAGGAGGGATGCTGCTGGCAGTGATATGACTTTCATACAGCTCTGCTTCCCCTGGAGGATGATAAAATGCTTTCAAACTACCAAAGAGTGTGTATGCAGTTAAAAACTTTCTTTCTGTGGTTTTATAAACACTTGCACAAATTCCTTTTATTAACTAACATATATGGTGTGTCCGTGAATAAAGAAAGCATTCTTTCCATTAAAGTGCATCAAGAAAAATCCCACTGTAAGTAAGACAGGATTATTATAATTGCCTGGCTAAAAGCTCTCGGGGACACTCCGTGCATCTAGGAGAGTATACTCTTAAAATTATGGCCAACAGAGTGAAATGATTTCATTCCATGGGGCTTCCCCTTCCTTACCTGTGCGATTGCTCTGCAAGGGTCTCAAACATAATTCATTCTCTACTGCAAGGATTGATGTGTAAGAGAGATCTAGGGTTCAAGGTTTTCATAGTCACCTGTTATTTCATACATTTTTAGGATCAGTTTCTGTACAATTTTAGGATCAGTTTCCACCAAGCCAATGCACTGGGGTATTGGTAGTGGCCACAGGCTGGTGCTCACACACTAATCCCAATTCAAGATAGGAAGGATGAAGCCACGGTACTCACCCAGGTGTGTGTTATTAGATGGAACAGATGCCACCATTGTTTGCAATGACCCTCTACAACAAATCATTCTAAAGTGTGTCAATGACTGAAGTTTTCCCAGGGACTACAGGAAGGGATAGGACTGAAGCTACATTAGATCTAAATTCCAGGTATGTGTGTCAGTCTCGGGAGCAGCCCACACATTGCCTCCTACTGAGTGAAAAAGAGCTTTCAGTGATCTAATGATACCTATCTCAGAAGTCAAATTTCAGCGTTTGGTTTGTAAAAAAAAATCTATGCATATGTAGATAAGATAGGGGTGGTCCTGTTCCTTCTCTCTCAGATAACAATAAAAATAATATCCCCTCTTCATGGTTCTCTCCTATGTGCCAACCTTGTGCCTGGCACCTTGTACATATTAACTTGCTTTTTACTGTTACACGACAAGGGATGTGTTACCATTCTTATTAATATGAAGGAATGGGCTCAGGTAGGTTAAGTGACTTTTCCAAAGCTACATGGCTAGCAGTCATAATAATAGTAACATAACTAAGTAACGATAAAACAATAAACAAAAAAGAAACAAGTATGAATGAATATCTATTATGCCACACGGTGCTAAACAGTTTCCCTGGATTAACACATTCAGCTTTTACAATTCTAGGAGGAATATTATATTAGAATCTATCTTTTACTGATGGGAGACCTGAATCTCTTCAAAAGGTAGGCATCTGCTAATGTCTGGTTTTTGTTTGTTTGTTTGTCCTATAGTCCCTCTCATTGTCTTTGCCCATTTTTCTGCTCAGGAGTGGACACCTGTCCCAGGCCTGGCAACTGGAGGATTCTATCCCCCAAGTCACAACAACTGGCTCGGGAGTTAACCCATGCCCCAAAGTGGCCCAATGAAGGCCATCCCAGGGACTTGGGCTGGAATTAATGGGAAAGAAATGCTCCTGTTTCATATTAATAATTATCTTGATAATGTAAACTTAGGGTTGCCGGAGAAGTATTTGCTATGACCTTGGGAGAATTTACCTGAGAAACAAGCCAGTATAGAGCAAAGTAGAACAATAAGAGAGAAAGAGAGAGAGAGAGAGAGAGAGAGAGTGTGAAAGAGAGAGAGGGAGAGAAACGAAACTTTCCGGAAGCCAGAATAATTCTCCTTTCTGTGGAATTTGTTTTGAATTGACTCTCTTTCATTTTCAACCAGTGAAACATTATATATCAAAGAAATGGACACCAAGAGTGAAAGGTAGATTATAGACCTTAAAATGTGCGATTGGATAACTAGGAGTGATGAGAAGAAATGAGAATTCTCTCATTCCTGATTGTGAAACTGACCATCATTGCTCTAAACCGTCCCCTCAAATCTTGATTAGGACCATTTCCTACTAAAGATTGAATTTTAGAAGACTTGATAGAAAAATATCAGGATGCTTGAGAGTTTATAATTTTCTTATAGTTTTTAGCAAACTGCTACAGATAAAGTCAAACCTGTACTGATGGACAGATGAGTGAGAAGAAAATACAACCTTATTATGAGAGTATGAGAGGTCTTCTTGGCCAGTAGGAAGCAATCCAAGATGATTAAGATTCAAAAATATATATCCCACAAATAGTTGGAAAAGCTGAATTTTCTGCCCCAAGGCAGTCAATGAAAATGAAAGCAGAGAAACAAGAAACTCAGTGTATTAGTTTCTTATTACTGCTGCAACAAATAGTCACACATTTAATAGCTTAAAGCAGCACTAATTTATTCTCTTTCAGTTCTGGATGTTGGAAGTCTAAAATCAAGGTGCTGGCAGGGTTGTACTCCGTTCAGAGTCTTTGTATTCCATTTCCTTGCCCTTTTCAGCTTTTAGAGATGATTCATGTTTCTTACCTCACGATCCCTTCCTTGTATGACTCCAACCTCTTGCTTTCCTGTGACATCTCCTGTGACATCACATTTCACCTTCTTACCTCTTTTTTTTCAGGGCCCTTGTGATTATTACATTGGATTCAATCTGATAATCCAGGATAATCTCCTTATCTCAAAATCCTTAATTTAATCATGTCTGCAAAGTCCCATTTACCCTGTAAGGTAATGATTCACAGGGTATGGGAATTAGGGGCTTGGACACCTTTGCGGGGTGGTCATCTTCCGGCCTATCACACTCAGCTGGAAATCTTATGGGACCTAGAAAAAAGTTTCACCCAAATACCTCCTAATCGTCACCTTCCTTGGAAGAAAGAGAGAAAGGTTACCTGTGACACTGTTTAAATCCTAGGATCCAAACAAGTGCAAAGCCAATTCTGGACTTTCTAGTGAAATGATCTATTAAATCCAGAGTTTAAGATTTTTTGAATTGAGTTTCTGTAATCTGCGACCCAAACATGCCTGATTTGTACACTGGCTCAGGGTCACAAAACAGCGGAGCAAGGGCTTCCCTGGTAGCACAGTGGTTGAGAGTCCGCCTGCCGATGCAGGGGACATGGGTTCGTGCCCTGGTCCGGGAAGATCCCACATGCCGTGGAGCGGCTGGGCCCGTGAGCCATGGCCTCTGGGCCTGTGTGTCCGGAGCCTGTGCTCCACAACGGGAGAGGCCACAACAGTGAGAGGCCCGCGTACCGCAAAAAAAAAACAACAAAAAAACGAACAGCAGAGCAAGATTTCATGCCAGGTCATCTGATGACCGAGTCCAACCTCTTGATCATTATAGGGGTCGCTGATGATAATGCTCATTAGCCCTTTATTTGAGGGGGGGGCCTCTTAATTCTTGGTTCGTGCTCTCACTCCCACCTGCCTGCCTTGGCCACAGGGATTTACGTTGTGGCTTCTTGTTCAGGGCTACACTCTCTTCTAATCCTCACCAAATTCCTAGCCTGTTTCTTCCAGTACTTTTAAAAATATGGTAAACAGTAACTCACTGAGAAGCTAGGCCCCAGATTCTAGGGCTGCAAAGACATGTATCTTTCCTGGGGTATAAGAAAGACTTTGTCTTTAGAGAGATAACTAACTATCCCCTTCCAACCGATCCCATCTCCAAGACTGGAAAGCATGCTTTTAGTAAAAAACAGTTGAATTTTTAAATTTTGTTACATTAAATTCTTAAACCTCAAGTGTTACCCACAGACTTCACTACTGGCTGCCTGGAAGACACCATCCTTTGCTTCAAGACCTTATATTGCCCAAATGATAGCTATTGCTTCAAGCTAGGCTTAAATATAAACACAAGGTACGAAGATGGCATAAGATAATCAACTTAATCTAATTTATGCAAGGTGGTAGGCAATTATTGTTTTTCGAAGTGAGATATATGATTACTGATTGATTTTATGATGTTATAATATTTTGTATTTCTGTAACAGTTCACTTTAGCTGGGCTGTCCCGTCAATTTGGAATGTTAGTCCCTTAAGTGAACCAAATCAGGTTATCCTGGCTCCTTAGCTGGACCTAATATAGCCTTAAGATTCATCATTTGGCATTTGACAAGTGAAATGTGGGTATCTGCATAATGTAATTTTGATACTTTTTAAGTTCCCATGTGAAAATTCTTTCATTATCATATTTTGTTATAGATTTCAGAATGGTTATATTTATATAATATCCTTTACCATTTAGAATAATAACTAGGGAAAAAACATAAATACTCCAGTAAATTCTCTTTTAAAAAAGTCATATTTCATGCAGTGAAAATTATGCAATGGTTTTTTTTTTTTTTTTTCTGCGGTACGTGGGCCTCTCACTGTTGTGGCCCCTCCCGTTGCGGAGTGCAGGCTCTGGACCCGCAGGCTCAGCGGCCATGGCTCACGGGCCCAGCTGCTCTGCGGCATGTGGGATCTTCCTGGACCGGGGCACAAACCCGTGTCCCCTGCATTGGCAGGCGGACTCTCAACCACTGAGCCACCAGGGAAGCCCATATGCAATGGTATTTTGAAATGAGGATCCTTAATGCAAATTCAAACACACTTTACAAATCGTAGGTTGTTACAGTCAATGGGTGACAACATACCTTTTAATAGATAAAATACCCTGTGTTTTATTTGGTTGTTAGACTCATTTTGGAGCTAAATGGTTTTTGTGTTGCCATCTACTTGTAGGAAAACTTATACACGTTACAAAACATTTTACCTGGCTTTTTATAGAAGTGAACACATTGGTTAGCCGAGGCTGATAGAAGTCTGGATCACTTTTCTATGTTTCTAAATCTGAAATAATTCAAATGCCCCCCAAAAATGTCAAAGCAAGGCATTAGAAAAAAGATGATCCTCCCCCCACCCCCAAATTTTAATCCCCATAAAAACTAAGCTATAGGTACAAGTTGCAAGTTGCTATATGGTCATAGCAATCTAAGAGTATGAGAGAGAAACAAAACTTTGCTGTGTCCCTGAGGTACTTGGCAGTCTCGAGGGAACTGACAGATGTTGGAGACAGGATTTCAAAGCTAATGTGAGCGCTTCTACATTTTTATGTTTATTGCTGGGCATTCGGTTGAATTAGTACTATTTCCTGCCCTTCTGCATCTCACAATCTAGTATGTCCCCATACTTTCCTAGCTTTGGTGTTAGTCTCTGCATCCTCCCATCTGATTCCCCCTATATTTTCTTCTTGCCCTAGATCCTGGGCTGTTCTACCTCTAAGCTAGTGGGGGTGGATCGACCTGGCCCTGAAGCTCCAGGTTCTGATTTTTGAATTAAGAGAATAGCTCTGTTATTTCTGATGGGAAGGAAACTCCCTGACCCTCCCAACCCTGTCCTCAGCAGCTGGGGTGTCTGTCTTGGGAAGGCCTTGATGACACCTCAGGCCTTCTGTTGCCCTTTCCTGGCTAGAGCTACTTCTGCTGCCGAGGCGGTTAATTCATCAGGCTGGAGCCCAGTGGGTTCTCTGGCCCAAGGAAACACTAGCACCCCGACCAGATGGCTCTTGGCTTCATCTAAGCTGCAAACTCTCAACAGTAGGTTTACAGCTGTGTGACCTTCAGCAAGTTTCTTAATCTCTCTGTGTTTAATTTTTCTATTCTGCAAAATGAGGCTAATAATAGCACCTTCCTTACACTGCTGTTTTGAAGATCAAATGTGTTACTATTTGTGAAGCATTTGAACAGTGCCTAACATATAATAAATCCTATATGAAAGTTTGTTAAAAAAAATAAAAACAAAAAAAAGAAGAGCATTAGGATATGCCACTCCAAAATATGTCTCTTTGGCATAAGGATTATTTTGAGTTAATTTTTTTTGAGAAACTGCAGACACTGGAGAAGCTCAGAAAATAGAAAGGTATCTTTTGTAAGGGAAATTGGCACTTATAAAGGAGATCTCCCTTTGTAAGGGTGTCTCCCTCTCGGTACCAGGAAGAGAAGGATAACTCTAAAACATAACAGAATCTTGTCAATGGAGAAGGCAGCCACGTAAATCTGCATAACATACCATACCCTTGTTGACTGTGGTTTTCCTGGAAACCTCTAACTGGCCTCCTCTGTTCCACCCCCAGCACACACCTTTCTCTTTTGTCTTTAGCTGGAGATGATATTTATGGGAGTGGCATAGGCCATCTTAGGGAGTTACTAGGTTTCCCTGGGTCTCTCCCATGTATACATGAGGCATATTTGTTAAATTAATTAGACAAGGAGGCCATTGGACTAATGTGGCTCTAGTGCCTGGTGGCCTACATAAGCAAACCAAAATAAAATATATATTTTATATATTCCTCATGCTTCCTAGATCAAAATGCTAAGGACAACCAGTCATAAACAGCCAGCTAGGTTTTAAGCTGTAGTCAATCAATAATTTCCTTACTTTGCTTCTGCCTTTTCTCTATAAAAGTCTCCCCATTTCCTGTCCCATACAGTGCTCCTAGCCACTTCTGTTTTAACATTACCCAGTTAGAATTGATTTTTGCTCAAAAAAACTCTTAAAATTTTTAATATACCTCAATTTACCTTTTAACAACATATTAATAAACGTCTGTTCCCTTTTCTCTTGTTAATCTATCTTTTATTACAGGGATCTCAGACAAGAACTCAGAAGAAGGTAGAGGGAAAGTTAATTTTCCTCCTGTGCAGAAACAAACAAACAAATAATCAGTGTGTTGGGTAGAGAAGAGTTAGTGATGACAAGGGAGAGAATTCTAGGATCATAGAGATATCCTCCAAGTATGTGGGGAAAGGGGATGAGACCAGAGTGCCTTGTATTTGTCGTCCCTGATATAGACCCTAATGCATTCAGCCCTAGACACAGGTTTAAAGATGATAAATGTGCAATTACTCTCAAACCTTATTCTTCTTCCCTTTAGAAAAGATCTTAAGTGTATTCTCTAGGGAGTAACATTCATTCATTTATTCAACAGTAATTTTTTTTTCTCTATTCAGTACCTACTTATTTCAAGGCAGATGCTACATGCTGGGGACACACATAAGTAAGTTAACCATGGTCTCTGCCCAGATAAGGCTTAGATTCTAGTTGGTGAGAGACATTATGCAGATAACTGTGCAATTACTTATTTAATCACAACTGTGAAGAGCACTCTGAAGGAGAAAGATAATGTGTAACAGGAGTCCCATCCTAATCCTGTGGGTCAGGGAAAGTGTCTTTAAAGAAATGGTATTTCAGAGGAGCTGGTTAGGCCAGGGGTTTGGCCTTGAGGAAGAGAAGGGCGTTCCAAGCTGAGGGAGCAACATGGGCAAATGCTCTGGAATCATTTTGCACTAGATGAGATTCAACAAAGAAAAGAATTAATGTCTTACTTTAAGAAGGAAGGAATGGTAGGTGGCAGATGTTTTATATAATCACCTGTTTCCCCCAAAGGCAGACAGTGTGGGTGCCTTATAATTTTACCAGCACCATGAAACAGCAGTAGGGAATATTGAAAATAATTCTGATTGAGGGAAGGGAAGATTTCATGGAGGCAATTATACTAGGGTTTTACAGGATGGGTTGAGCTACAATAGACATGAATAAACTAGAGGATAAGAAGCTATAGACCAAATACATCACTGAAATGTAAAATGTTTGGTATTAGCAAGACGGCAGAATTTATGCTTGTATTTTCTTAGATCTACTTCTCTGGGCTCCCGAAAGCATACCGTGGAATCCGCTGCCAGACCACTTACAATAAATTTGTCCTGTTTACAGGTTTTTGATAAGCTGTTTTTATTCTTTAATAAATAAGAAAAGAGGCCATTGTCCTTTACAAAATAGCTGAGGTTGTACTTGAACAAAATCTGTTTGGAAATGTTAAGCTGGTTACACAGAACTAATATGCCTCAAGGTGGTCATTCTCTCTGGATTAAAGCTGTGGAACAATTGTGGCTCCTGTTACAAGGAAAATGACAAAGGACCATTATGAAAAGGGACAAAAATCTCTGTTCCCAGAGGGGGACTGACAAGCTGAAAGTCCCCCTGTACATGCCAACACAAAAGGCTGATTGCCTCGGATTGTTTGTTTATGTAAATCAAAAGGCTGCCATTAATTCTGCAAGTGGGACTGCTGAGCAACAAAGAAGGTGGTGATTGGCCAGATTCTCGCTCATGGGTTGGTGGCAAATCTGACAAATTCTATTACTTTTGTGCTATGCTCTATCTGCACACCTTCAGGAAAAGAAGCTTGTTATTATGCACTAAAGGGAATCATTTGTGTCCTTAGAGTAAGAGCTGGATTTGAAGGCAAGAGAACTTCTCAAGGATCTTCCCCAAAGCTCTCTCCAAGTCGGACTCAATTGTACATCATGACAGACGTTCCAGTGACATTCAGTCAGGTTGAGTGTAATGGGGATACACCCCCTGAAAACGGTCAACAAAAAATCACTAAAATCACGGAAAAAGCCAGTGATATGGATGGCACCCCACCATACTGCAGGGTAGAATCTAGTCTTGAAGATGAACCCACGAAAGGAAGTCAGGAGAAAAGTGAAAAATTACAAGAGAACATACTGCTCCACTCGTCCATGGATGAGAAGATTCTAAAAGGTAAAGCATTTTCCTCTTCTATAATTTGCTTGATTTGATTTGTAAACTCACTCAGGAATCTTTGGGTGAACTGTTATGACAGGAATAAGCTGCACATCCTCCCACCCTTGCCCCTGCCCAAATGCAGTCCCTTATCCTACAGGGGCTGCAGAGTATAAGGACTAAACCTCTGCCCTGGGTCAAATCCAGGCTCATTTGTTTGATAGCTCTGTGACCCTAGACAACTTTCTTGGCTTCCCGAAGCCTTGGTTTTCTCAGAAGAAGGCAGAATAATAGTTCTGATATTTGTACAGTTGTTGTGAAAATTACTGTTGGTTAAATGTTAACTACTGTTATTTATTATTATATGGACAGCACCATTATTATTCAGTCAGAAGAAATTCATAAATTCAACTTTTCTTTCTAAATCTACCTGAAAGTGTCTGAATTCGTGGTACTATAAACTTACATAGACATTAAAGGAGAGGTTACCGTTATGCTTATACATAAAAGGAATCAGTGAAGAAATGAGTTGGAAGAATGAAATAGTTATTTTTAGTGACCACAAAAATCAAAGACCTCGACCTTGTTAGAGTCTTCATTGGTAATTTATTTATCTTAGACTACTTAAATGTTAAAATATTAATCTTGTGGGGGGTTTTCTTCCCAGAAAAACCAGAAGAGAATCTCTATATTGCTCATAAGGCTATCACAGATCTTTCTCTCCAAGAAACGAGTGTTGACGAAATGACATTCAGAGAAGGTAAGAGGAACTTCCATTTTGTACACAGAAATTGTTTGATGGAATGTGGAAGACAGTTTTTGCATGGGATGTTACGTGAGTGTGGTATTGAAAAAGCAATCCAGGTAATGCTTTCAAAAACTCAAAGCTGCTATAGGCAGATAAGGGAGTCTGGATTTATCTGTGGGTTCCACCTGGGAAAGCATTACACACTCTTCAAGACTGAGACTGCATGGATCGGTAAAACTGATTGGCACGCTTTGACCTGATGATATGATATCTGCGTCTTAATAAGTTAGTCTACTAAATAAACCTTTCCTTTTTATTAAGTGTCTTCAAATCTATGTCAGGCGCCTTGCAAGATGTAAACATTTCAAAAATGGGTTTATCTTAAAAGTTTACCATTGGCATACTGTTTAAAATAATCTTATAAATTTATTTATCTATAGGAAAATTCTAGGCCTCTGCTGTAAGCACAAAATGGTTACCTAATTCTTGTCAAAGAAATCTTCCAGGTGATGAAGTTAATTTTACTTGTGTTCTTTCAGAAAAATGGGAGAAGAAAAAGAACACTGATTTTTAAATGACTGTATTATTTTTCAAATAAACTCAAGAGTCTAAGAGACACAAAATCTTTTAGACTTCTAAGGAGACACCTACATTCAAACAATTTCAAAATAAAGTGGAAGATAAAAATCTACCAGTTAATCATTCATATCCTCTCTTGCAGCCATACACATCTTATCTCAAAATTGAAGTCAGCTTGGTAGACCTAAGTGATTTAGCTTAGTTAGGACCTTAACAAGTAAAACATTGAAGAGATTATTGGTTGAAATATTAGAACATCACACAAAATAGTAGATGCCTAGGAGGATAAGGTTGTTGGCAGTTTCCTGGGTTTGTCCCCTTTGCCTGGACACCTCTCAGACTGTCTGCTGACTACATACGGTGGTCCACTGTGTAGTCACTCAAAGAAGAATGTAGTAAGCAACAGTCACTGTCAAGCTCTTACGTTATCACAGATAATTTATAAGACCTAAACTGCATGAAATGGACTAAATAACCTCTCACCCTAACCCTTCTACTGCCAATGAGCAAGCGAATTCTGAGAGGCAGGGATCTCAACCTTTCAACTAGAGCCCCTTTCAAATTTGTGATCAGAAAGTCACTGGAGACAATAGTTTTCTATGATCTTTCATTTCCTTCAAATAAAGAATAAAAGCAGTCTGGATTTTTAAAGTGGATGATCTCAGATCAGAGTTTTTCCCTGCATGAATCCTTTTGTGTTTGGTGGAACATGTTCCTCCTGTAGGGTTAGAAGGACACATTATGGTGTTTTTTATTTTCACAATGGCAAACAGCTATAAAGTCCCCAAAGAGAATACTCCTGAGTTGAGAAATAGGAAGATGTTAAAAATACTTAGAATTATAATTTAAAGTCAAGAAGTAATTTCATGCATGACAACTCCATGCCCAAGTCACGAATATGAGTAAAAAGATCAGTTTCTTTGGTTCTTATGGAAAAGAAGAAAACAAAACAAAGCTTAAAATTATAGCAAACATTCGAATACATATTTATTTATGATGTAAAAAACACTGACTGGATGCCAGTGGCCTGATAGGAGTTGTGCACAGCTAATGAGGAGAGATGAACCACCTCCACTTCTATCTCTTTGTGTAAGTTTACAATCTGATTCCTATAGTTGGGAAAACAAAACGAAAAGAGAATGAAAAATCTCTGATGGAAATGGACTTGTCAACATCTTTCAGTGAAAATAGGAAATTGTGGAGGAGAAGGGCAAAGAGGAACAGTGCCTCTCGCTTTATATAAAGACTGTTATGGTGTTGAAAGGGAATAGTGAACGCAACCCTGAGTCATGTGCACTGCAGGTTGAAGCTTCCCACAGAAGTCCTTCAGGGCTGAAAGCTCTGAGAACAACCTCTACTCTCCTATTATTAATTCATTTTTTTCATGCTCAATAAATATTATTGAGGATATGCTGATAGGATGTGTTTGAAAAGTGAAATTTGCAATGAATTAAATGAGCCTCTTAAAAGTCACTGCATGGTACCAAACAACTTAAGTTAATTAGTTGTCGGTTAAGGACATGTCGAAAATAATAGGCTAACCTAACACTCTGTAGATACGACCTCAACATGATTTTTAAATCTTGACTCACTAGAAATCAGTAGCAGATCTTAGGCTCTAGCGTGTGTCCTTTCGTGGACTTGATGCGTCCATTAGCCCAGCACATGACTCTTGGCCATCTGTACTCCTCCTCCATAGCTGGTACTTTAGGACTTGAGAACTCTGAGAAGCATGGTGGTAAACACTGAATTTGCTACTCTGAGTGTGACCAGTCACTGGCAGTCATTATTTCATTATTTTTACTGTTGGAAGAAAGCCTTTTTTCTAACTTTCCTTGAGGAGTGTGTGTGTGTGTGTGTGTGTGTGTGTGTGTGTGTGTGTGTGTGTGTGTGTGTGTGTGTGTGTGTGTAGGAGCTAGGTCCAAATATTTTTTAATATATTCACATATCCACTCGTGATAGGCTAGACAGGATTTTTAAAAGTGTGTCTCAGGGAATACCAGTATCACTAGATACAGTAGTCCACACCAAAAATGTTCCATAGTCAAATGAGGTTGGGTTGCTGGATGCTAATATCCATTAGTATTTTAAAGGCTTGGATAAATTCTGAAGAGGCTTACTTCATTGTGCTTAATGCAGTGTCTTCCAAGCTAATTTGATGGTGTAGCCTGTTTTATTGTATAAAACATATTAATAACCCATAAAACAATATCCCATAAAATGTTTGGTGGAAAACGATTGTCCAGAAATATAATCTGGAGAATCTGTGGTATTTTGAAATCTCTACACATATCAATTGCCAATTGATTTTGCTACAGGACGTCAGTGGGAGAAGATTCCTTTGAGCAGCAGTTACCAAGAACCAAGTAGACGAAAGGAAAGGATTGCTGAACAACCTTTAGGAGAGAGAGAAGATGAGGATCTGAAGAACAAAACTCAACATCAGGCAATGGAAATTGAATGGCTAGGATTTCGGAAACCAAGCCAAGTTGATGTGTTACATTCTAAGCATGATGAGGAGCAAGAGGTTTGGGATGAAGAAATTAATAATGATGATGATGATGATTGCAAAGATGATGAAGATGAAGTTCGAGTGATAGAACTTAAGAAAAAAAATGAAGAAGGTTCTCAGTTAAAAGAGGAAGGCGATGCAAGTGAGGACTCCCCACTGAGCAGCCCCAGTTCCCAACCTGTCACACCTGATGAGCAGCCAGCCTTCGGAAAGAAGGGTGATATTTCCAGAAATGCTTATTCAAGATACAATACGATATCCTATCGGAAAATCAGAAAGGGGAACACCAAGCAAAGAATTGATGAATTCGAGTCTATGATGCATTTATAAACTAACTGGAACTGAGAAGTTCTCATGCCCACTAAAGCAAAAGCTAATTCTCTTCTCCTGAGATGCATCTTTGTATGCCTTGAGTCATCCCTTATAAAGAAGTGGAAGCTTAATCTCTGTTTCACTGCAGAATAATGTGGAAATAACCCTAGGCAAAACTCAGTCTGGTAACCTCAAATCAAAAAGCTTTAGATTCATTCTTGGATATTTGCTTTTTAAATCCTCACTAATATAGCCTGTGTGCTAAGCACTAAACAGTTTGACTTTAAAAGTAGCAATGCTGGGAAATGTAGTCATCAAATGAAAGAGGACTATTTGAAATGAAATGTATTTCTTTTGGTGTCTTTCTTCCTGAGGGTGATAGAAAGTCTGGTATCAAATCTCTCTTTCTTTAAAACGTGGTTTTATAGACTCTGGCAATAAACTTTCCAAAATATTTTGCCTTTCCTATTATCTTCAGATTTTAAGTTGTTTTTCTTGGCATGTACAGAGTGAAATTCTGTATAGGCTGCCTTCCTAGGTGTTACCATTCACTGAATTTTCTCACTAGAGGGGTTGAGCAATTGTCAGTCAGGAAAATTCTGTTTACTAAATGTTGGCTTTATGTTCTCAAGATGAATTAAATCCATTGTGAGATTGCCACAGGGAGGGGCTGGAAGATTGGTGGGCAATTGACTAGAGTTATATCAGATAGATTATTTCTGAGACTGAAAATAAAATCTCGTCTAGCACAGTTAATGTCATTAAACATGAAAATGACAGCTTTAGCACAATTTTAAGAAAATACCCCTCTCTATTACTACACTTTCTCCTATTAAGAGTATCTCAGAATAATTTTCTTTCCTTAGAAACCTGAGACAACTCTAGTCATAACTGTACTAGTTACTATGAAAATGGAAATAATTATCTTAGAATATTTTCAAAGTAGAGTGTGAGCATGTATTTTTAGTGAGAAAGCTCTGATGGTTGTTGGGAATATATAATTTACTGGACCTCAGCCCAAATCAGGATGCTTAAAATTGTGCTTGTGAAGCTTCACTCAAACCAATGTGTCAAATAATGTATTGAATATTTATGAAAAGGGAGAGTCTATATTTATATTCTTAGATAGTTCCATAATTTTTCATTTCATGCTTCTATATATATTATCCTGAGCTTTCTGTCACCACAGATAAAGACACTTCTTTTGGCCCTAGAAATAAAAAGACAATTCCTTATTGTCTGAATGTAATACAGTCTTCATTGTACTATTCAACCCTTTGTTTATTTTTCATTTTGTGAAAAACCCTGGGTTAGCCCTTCTCAGATTTTTGCTTATTTCTGTGTAACAAATCCCACACATTCTAAAGGCACTTTCTTTAATTCTTTATTATCATGTAATATGTTTCCATGGTATCACATACTATTAGTGTTTATGAGACTCAATTTTGAATTTTTTCCTTTTATTCTTTCAAACAGATACTTCACAACCTGACCATATAAAAGCCTGTCACGCTTAATCTATAGAATCTATACATTTCACTCTCGACAATGCAAGTTTTCAGAATAAAGACAGGGAAATCAGTTTTTTATTGACAAATTTCGGTAGAAGATTGACGCACTAGGACAATTACCTGTTTACTTAGAGCCTCTAAATCTTTTCACTTGGACAAGCTATTTTCTTTTTGGATTACTGGTGAACCCTACTATTTTCTACTTAATTTCAAAGCACAGTATTGTGTTATCCATCATGGAACAGGACCATATTCTTAACCTACCATCAACAGAGCCTGTATTTTGAATTATTCCAGCAGAGGCAGCCAATTCCTGTGGAACTTGAGTGAGGTGGGAGGTCTGTGGTCATTTGATGTGGCCAAGCAACTAGCTCTAATTGGACTCCAAAATATAGTAACCCTGGCCCTTTTAGTTTTGTGCTCTTACCAGATGATTAACCAACTATGAAAGATTTTATCAACAAGACTATTTCAGGGTATGTTCAATGAGTAAATGCTAAATGCTCATGAATGAGGCAATGTAGTTGCAGAAGAGCACTGAAACTATTATTTGGCATTCGTGCCCATTGCCCTATTCCGCCATCTTACATTAAGGCCACAGAGCTTAGTGACTGTAAGTACATAATGGTGATGGGTGGCTGTTTGATTCTTGTAGCCTAAGAAAGACAAGGGTCTGGTTCAAATCTCATGGGGGGATACTTAACATATTTGAAAAGCATATGGGACACATTAAGAACACAGATTGGTAGCTACACATGAAGGTTTACTGCTTTTGTGCTTCAAGGTTCAGGAATGGAAGAAGGACTCTGGTACCTGGTAGGAGGGAGAATTGACTTATTGTGAAAATGCTGGTATTTCTTACATGACTTTTTATTTTCCTTACATGCTGGGTGAACAGGAAGTAATAACAGCTCTATTTCTCTGTCAATATAAAACTTAACCCTTCATATAATGCTACCTTTGAAGACACAGAATATATCAGACTCTATCTATCTACCTATTAACAGTTTAAATAAAGAACTGTGTTTGACTTGCTCTCAATAAAAGTTTGTGTCCTTGTTTTTGGTGCCTAGATTTTATTTTTTTTAATCTGCCTTTTACAATTTAAAAGAACCCTTGCATATTAGCAGCTATTGAGACCATCAATAAATACCATTTCAGAAATCAAGAGAACACCTCATTTTAATTCATTTGCATTATTTATTTCAAAAAGGTCTTAAAATGCTTGTATATGAAATTGTAAAAAGAATTTCTGATGGATAGATATGTAATGTTCATGAGACATTTCTATTATTTTTACAGGAACTGAACTATTGTTTTAGATACATCTTAATTCCAACAACTTGAAAAATATATATATCTTTGTAGTCATTAAGGTAATACATTGCTGTGAACTATGCTGACACTTTTATAGTAATTGTTTCTACATATTTACATGGTGGAGTACTTTTGGCACACTTTCAAATGAAGAACAGACATTTGAGTTTTTCAAAATGATAGGAAAAACATTTAAAATAAGTAATAATAGAGAATTATGGAAAAAGATGAAACACCAGCGTATCATGAAGAAATATGTCTGGCCATATGAGAAAGGCATTGTTTCTTTTAAAGCCTAAACTTTCATTTCTCTATAAAAGCAAGAGGGCTATAAAAAGTAATGTCAAAAGTTACAGCAAACATTTGTCCATATTAAAATATCAGACAGTAACATAATAAATATGAATACCAAAACGTGTACACAGCTCATGAAGAACACAAGGTAAGTAGAACATACAATTGACATAAACACAATAACACGGGTAGTAATGAGCAGTGGAAATCACCCGGATACGTGGCAAACTACAAAATCAAAGCGTTTTGTAATTAACCACCAGCTTGGATGAGTTTTGGTTATGAATTTGGAAAGTAATTGAATTTTTACTTAGAAACTTAAAATTACATATTTGATTTATTCTTTATAGTAAACTTGGTTGGTCAGAGGCAGAAAAACTGGGTACCTAAAAATGTTCAAATTTATTCCAAATTCCTTTCTACTCCATAGTTTCAATCTAGTTTTTCCACTAACAAATATTTTTAGGTAATCAATAACAAGTTCACAAATTTAACCTTTGCCTTCCCTTGTTTTTAGGCCCAGCTCTTATAGCTAATACGTATAAAACTAGCAACATTTGGGCAGTTGTTTGAAGGAGAAGAATTAACGCACGTGCATAAACCTAAACTGAATAACAAGCATCCTGATAATTTAGAGTTTGGTGACTCCTTTCAGGTCTGGAAAAAAAATACCCAGAGTGAAAGTCTGTGTGAGATACTTTTGTCCAGAAGGCCAGATGCAGATGAAGCTATGCACTTAGGAGAGACTTAAAAAAAATCCCCAAACAGTTCTTAATTTTTCTTTGTTAGTTAAAACTCTTGGTTTTACTTTCTCTCAATTCAAAGCATAAAATATAGAAACATGCCCATAGCCATATATATATGTTTTAGTTTCAACAGCTAATATAAAGACTTTGTATAGATATTTATAACCAATATCCTTGAACTGGGAAAACCTATCAGTCAATAACAAAATAGAAAATCTCAGTTTTCAAAGAAATTACTTGTTACTTATTTGATGGCTACTGTCGTCATTAGAAACTCAGCATATTAGAAGTTGCTCTATTTGCTGGAAAATGAGATTTTTGTGTTTTTGCAAAGCAAAGATTCACATAAACTTGAAAAGAGACCCTAACTGTAGTGATAACTATTAGTTGACCCATTAGGTTGAAAACAGAGGCATTAAATCTTAGTGCGATGGTATTTTTTTCCTTTCTTTTAGGCACGGACACCACCAACACCTGAAATTCCACCCATTAAACCTCATCAGGAGTAGATAATACTTTACATGGCTTATTCAAACCTGACCATGGAATGGCTATTTGCCAAAAATGAATATTTTTGTACATTAACTGTGGTTAGTGTTCCTTTTCTCATTTTAAGGCATCTTGGCTCGTAGCAATTGTTGAGTAAACTTATGCAAAGGTTGTTGTAAAAGCATTATGGTGACAATCTACACATTGGAATGAAAGCTACACGACTTGGTTTTTGTTTTAAATTAAAGGACTCCAGTTTTTCATTTTCCACCTCTGTTCAAATTGAGCAATTTGTCAGCTTTGATTAATGGTTGGGGGAACAAAGAGTTGGTAATATCATTCACAGAGAAGCAATCTCTCTATGTCCACTTCTCCCTCTCATACTTGTTCTAGGAAATGGAAAGGAATATGTCCTGCATGAAGTCAAGGAGATAGACCACTGCGAAGTGTATGAGGATAACTACCCTTAAGCCTACACTTCAGTTGTTTAACAGAGAGGGGCGCAGCCTCTATTTCCTGTCTGTACAACATGCAAGAGAGAGACCAAAGAGGTGTGACTCTATACCAAGGGATTTTAACTGAGCCCACCTGAGTTGTCTGTCCTACTTACAGAAGAAATAGAAAGAGGAGAAGAAGGAGGGGGAGGAGAAGAAGAAGAGAAGGAAGAGGAGAAGAATCAAAGAATCACAGAAGCATAGTTTAGTGAAAGAGGCTCACCTTTTTTTTTTTTGAGCCCAATAGAATGGAATCTGGGTTTTAACTCTTACTAGTGGGATGACTTTAGACAATCCCTCTCAGCTATCCTTGTCTGCATAATGAGGAGAATGAAACTCCCCTCACTGAGTTGTGCACAATAGTGAGATGGGGCACAAACAGTGCCTAGCACATAGTAGGTACTCAAAGATACTTAGTCCCACTTCTTTTCTCTTTACTCCTTGTAATTTTCTTGTTTTTATCCAAGTTCTTGGGGCTTTCTTTTGAGACAGAATTTCTTTTCTGCGTTTGAATGTGAAAGTTAAAGATGTTACAACAAATCAAGATGGTACTATCTGGTGCACCTCAACTCCATTCTCTTGCATGAGAGACCCTTGAAAATCATTCTAAGCCATTCATGAAATGAAGGTTGACTGGAAAAATTGAATTCCTATACACCGTAACTAGTATCTTTGCTCCTCTACAGTTCCTAAGGCAATTCTAGAGGCAAGGTGTTAATATATAAGAAAGTATTTCCAAATTAGAGTTCAAAGCTAATGATACATTGTGATCATAGCACATGGTGGTTTTTGCCCTTGTGAATGACACTTGATTAAATGTTGGCAAGAAGAATTGAGCAAATTTGAGGCTGGTGATAAAAAACAGTTGTATCAACAACAGCTGTGTAATCCTGCAAGAGAGTAGGGTAGAATCTCTAGGTAACTTGAAAACAAGAAAAGAACTGTGCAAGCTGGAAGGCTCAGAAGAACTCAGACCGTTTGGTAAATGAGTTTTTGATCAAATAAGTCCTGTAAAATATCATCAACTATGTTTGTGTTCAAGGTAACAAGATGCAGAGACATTTTTTCAAGAAAAGGCAATAACTTAAGCTAATCCAGGGAAAACTCTGAAGTCCCCAAGAACAGAGCCCCCTATTGAGGAACTTGGGCTAATTAAGACCCTAATGTGTCCCAGCCAAGGGTTTATCTTTAGAAGTACCAGAAAACCTAGAGGCATTTATACTTTTATGAAGGTCTTCTGAAAACAAAAATTAGAGGGCAATGTTTAAAAGAATGTTGGTGGTAGATTTCACAACTAGTCAATACTCTTACAGTTAGGTCCATAAGATTCCTAACTACTGCTTAGTTCCTTGCTTCTAAGAGTAATTGAGCAAAAACATGGTAAAAGCTGTTTTAAAAATTCTACCCAGGGCTTCCCTGGTGGCGCAGTGGTTGAGAGTCCGCCTGCCGATGCAGGGGACGCGGGTTCGTGCCCCGGTCCGGGAAGATCCCACATGCCGTGGAGCGGCTGGGCCCGTGAGCCATGGCCGCTGGGCCTGCGCGTCCAGAGCCTGTGCTCCACAACGGGAGAGGCCACAGCAGTGAGAGGCCCGCGTACCGCAAAAAAAAAAAAAAAATTCTACCCACGAACAAATATGTGATGTATGAAAACAGTTCTTTGTTATATTGACAATATGGATCCAAATATAGCTTCACATATTAAGTATGTCAAGGTAAAGCCAGGAAGAGCATACACTGAACAGACCACAGAAGGTTCTTTTGAGCAAAAACATTCAGATTTCTTCAGCTGGTATACCCAAAGGTAAGTGTATCGAAAACATAATTCATCTTTTTGTGAACAGAGTTGACATTTTTGGTGGAAACTCTTTTTGAATAAAAAGAGATTCTTTAGACTGGCAGAAAACCTTTCAACATTTTTCATTTACACAAAGCATTGCATGAGGCATCCAGCATATTTAGTTTGGTCAGCAACTCAGTTAGTCCTTTAGCAACTGACTTGTGTTTTATCCCTCACATGGCTCTGTTTTGAAAATAATTATCTCATTTTCTACTCATTTTCTTATCTCATCTGCAATGTCAATTATTTACATAAAACATCTTAAATATGCTGCAAATATGTAAAACTATTTCCCCTTCCAACTCTTAGTTATTGTTTTGCTTTTGTGTAATTAATTGGGAGTTAAAATTTAAACAGGAAATCAGAACTAAAGATGCCCAGTTTTACCATCAGTTCAACAGCACAGGTTTGTTTGTTTGTTTGTTTATTTTAATATTAACAGGAATATAGCATGATTGACCTCCAGAGACCCAACCCTAACAAAAAAATTTATGTATATCTTTCTTAAGAATGTTGTGGAGGAGATTTGGTTAGGCTCGTGGCCCTGTCTCTGGAGATCCAAATTCTAATCCTGATTCTCTCACTAACTGGCCTGGGATTTCTGGACAGGCCATCTTCCTTATCAAAATGAATGCAAAGGATATTAGGATTTCTAAGATATCTTCTGGTATGCCTAAGTATTGTCATACCTAAGATTATGTGCTCAATTTGGATCAAAGAAATATTGGAATTTTCCCCAAATTTATCAGTGTTATCTTGAGGTCCACATCTAGGACTTTATTCTTTTCTCCCCCCACCCCCCACCCCATAGAGGTGCCGGATCCCCTCCCGTTTTTGGACAAGTCTCGGACAATTTTTTCTTAACTCTCTTCCTAACTGTTTTAAACTCATTCTCTTCCCCTTTCTTTATGTTTCCCTCACTTTATTTCTACCTTGAAATCTTTTAGAGCTCATTTTTAGCATTCTTCATCCCCGTGAATGCTGCTGAATAGTAGTATTTTCACATAAAAGAACTTTAATATTTTTCCGTGCTCTACTTCTGCTTTACTCATTTCAACTCCTCTTATTTGGTCCCACATTAGAGTAGGTTCAACGATTAAATGTATTTTTGGTTACTGCGGTGTGCCGTGACCCAGCCTCTATTTCTCTGCATTTTTTTCTTTCTTTTTTAATATCCACGTGAGTCTAGAAGTTACTAGTATGGCCATTTTTTAAAGTGCAATTTAAAAGCACAGAATGAATGGAAACAACATCCTTGTCTAGAATCGAATAAGCATGTGACTTCCTCACTTAAAGTTTTTCCACTGACTCAGATTGGGAAAAACATTATACAATCATCTAGATCAAAACCCTGCCATCAAGGAGTATTGTATCAATACTATTTCAAACTGTTAAGTAACCATGCATGTAGTGGGGAGGGATTTCACCAAGGTGAAAGCTGTGTGTTTCTGAGGTCTTTTAGCCTAGGAACTCAAGTAATTTTCTTTCTTTCTTTTTTTTTTTGATGAAAAAATAGCAAATAAAGGATCAGCTTCTCACTGATTATACCTACTTGTGGACCAAAAGAGCTGGTTATGATCAAACTCAGCCTTCATGAGTATCATTGTGCTTCTCCAAGTACTTCCGTCCTCTTTTCCAGTTACCTGTTACATGGCATGTGGAAACTTGAAGGCTTTGTTCCAGCACAGGGTGGAAAGCAGGCAATTCAAAAGCCCATCTAGTGCTGAAGAAGGACTCCAATCTAATGTTGGACTGTTTCCCTGAGTTAACTTTTGGTATCTCAAATATTGTGATTTTTAAAAAATCTTCCATTCAAATGTTATTAATTTTGAAAATTTTGAACTAGCATGGAGAAATAGTCACCAAGTTCATTGTCATAGTCACAGTGTCTAATAGATTTACTAGATAAAGACATCAGTTCCTCCTCAGTCTTCATAATATTTTTCAAATTTCCACTTTTGATATGGCTTCACTGGGTCACAAGCAGCAACTTTCAGGGTCTTCTGAGAGAAATTTCCTTCTAAGCATAACAACTGGTGATAGTTTCCAAAAACAATGTGATTCACCTGGAGAGAAACATGATCTGAGAATGAGCCACAGACTGAATTTGACAATCGTGATGTAAGAAAATGAAAACCAATAAAAAATTAGGTAATTACATTTTTGATTTTTCAGGAATTCTCCTGAACAAAATTAATAACATAAACACAGGTTTTAGGCAGTATTAAGTTTGTCTTTATCTCAAACTAAGTTCTCACATTCTCCTAGCTACAAGACTTTTAATTCTTCATGAGACAAAAGATGAATTTTCTGATGATATGGCTGATAACTATATTATTTAAAGGAAATAATTCCAGATGGCATTTACTATATTTGATCGCTGGCTGCCTCACTGCTGGTAGTAAGAAAAAATACACACCATTATAAAAAGTGTGTTAGTTAATTTCTTAAGTCTGTGACTTAGAATGCAAATTTGGAATAAAAAGTGCTAGAAATGATGTATTTTATTTAAGAGTTTCCTATCATGATCTCTGAGAGTACATAATGTCTGATGTCCAGAAAGTCCAGATGTGATTAGAGAAAGTCATAGGTATTTCAGAGGTTCTTTTATTGCTTAATATTTATTGAATGTCCTAGAAATGGTCGATAACCTACTTAGAACTTGCTCATGGGTTTATAATTTTTTTCATTTACCAGTCCTCTCAATTACCCATGACTGTGACAAAGATCATTCTAATTATATATATATTTAATTATATATATAATATATATATATATATGTTGTTTTGAAATGCTTTAAAAATTTATCAAACAGGGGTGACTTCATAATAATTTATTTTAGAGATGCTCTTACAAAAACAATGTCATCCTTGTAGGATTTTGGGAATATGATGCTTGAGTATGCTCAAGGTTTTGTAAAAGAGATAACATTGAGAAGATCATTCTGGATTTTCTACAATGTTCTGCTCGTGGGTTGTAAAGAGGTAACTAAATAACTTGTCCCCAACAAAAAACACAATGTGGAAACCGGTATTGGAGGGGCATTCTATATCCAAATCCTAGACGCCACCTGTGAGACTTTTCCTTTTAGGTGGCCACAGTTCACAGCATTTGAGGAGGGCTGACCTAGAGGACACCTTTTAAATGCAGATTCAGAAATGTATAATTTTAATAGCTCACTGGTATCCGGGGTCAAACTCACTGTCACCCTTCCGCCTTCCATGAAGCTCTCAATGCCTAATGCTTTCTAAAAGAAGAGACATGTTCCTGTTATTCATAGTCTTATTCTCCATTTCTTTTGTTTTTTAAGACTTATACATCTTGGGGGACCTAGGAGGTTTAGTATGAAAACTACCAAAATACTGAAAAAAGAAGAAAGATAATTGTCAAAATACTCATCTCCATGACATCTAGCATCGTGAAAAGGGAACCCAAGGCAGAAGGCAGCTATGTAACATGTTACAAAGTCATAGGCACAAACAAGGTAGGGGAACAGCTTTCTAATTTTTGCCAGCTTAATTTAATTACCTTATTTACAAACTGGCTTACCATTAAGGAGACCAGTGTTGGGCCTATACAAAAATCAGCGAATAAAGGCTTAAGTTCTCAGTGGGCCCAATCCAGTTTATAAGTAAGCCCTATGTCATTTAAGGACTGTCAGCTCCTAAATATTTTCTCACCAGCCTAATATCTTTTCTGATAACAGATTCACTTCTGAAGATGAGAAATGTATTCTTTTTATCATTCGCAATCTCAATCTTTCCCCCTCTCTCTCCCCCTCTTTCCCTCCCTCCCTCCCTCCCTCCCTGCGTATCTGTCTATCTAATCTATCTATCTATCCATCTACCTATCTCTCTCTCTCCCTCTCTCTCTCTATCGCTCCTCTTTGCCACAGGGTTAAGAAAGCAGAAGGTAAAATGTAATTTATTCAATATGTGTTTACAGATTTTCTTAACACTCTGCAACGTGAAATTAGCAGCTCACACACTGGTAATTCCTAATTTTTCTGAATAACTCGATAATAACCATCATCACTAAAAAGAAAAAAATATTGTCCAGAAGGAACTGAAATATAACAGGGATGATCTATAGAAAGAAAGATTGGAGGAGGTGTTGCTTAGGTCCTAATTTTGATCCTGAGCAGGAAGAAAAATGTCATGAAGAGAACAGTCACTGGCTGTGACATCAAAAAGAATGGAGGCGCTCCAAAGAAAAAAGTGTGCTTACTTCGGGGTTCATCCCTGAGCAAAATGATGGTCTCGCATACTAAATGCATTCAGTGGATTTGGTGGCTACCTGCTAGTGAGATAGCAGAAAATTTGAGAAGGCAGGCTTGAAATTATTCCTGCCACTCCAAGATCCTACACCAAAGCTTATGACTTTGTGTCCTATTAAAATATAATTGGGGAAAACAGAAGACTTTGAGAGTGAATAGGATAGAGCACAGATGTTCTGGTAAATATTCACAACTGGACCTCTGGTAAAACATCCCCGATTTGTAGTGTGAAATAAAATTCATATTTATGGCAAGACAAGAAAAATTTAAACATAAAAATTCTTCTCTGCCCTTTGACCTCCCCTCTCCCCCATCTATGCATTGTGTCTCCGCATTATGCATTGACTGAACTTCCCCCATCAGCAGGAATACCTGCTCAACCATAAACAACAACATTCTTCTAGCATCAACAGCTCCTTAAAAGAGAACAGTCCTTCCTGATCTTGTGAAGGGTCACATGACCCACCACGATGGCACTTAAATCTGGATTGTGTAAATTGTCAATAATTCGTTATTTAATGTGCAACCCTGTGTCTCAAAAAATTTATATAAACTGAGTCTTGACTTCTAACAGGCAGAACAGTTCTCAGAGCTTTCTGAGATGCTCTTTCCGGGTTATAATCCTCAAATTTGGCTCAAATAAAATTTTCCAATTCTTTCTTAGATCGACTGGTTAATTTTTTGTCAACAGTAGCATGGGTATAAATACTTGCATCACGGCTGGTTTCAAGTTACCCATGTGACATTGCTGAATGTGAAGTTGGCAAGAGCTGTGCACAGCCAGCTCCCCCAGGCTGGTTGGAGTTGGCTCCAGCACCCGCTCAGAGCCTAGGCCTCTGGGAACCAGAGGGCATGAGAAAGTCTCTCTACACGGAAAGGAGGCAGGATGCGGAACCAGGTTCACACTAAGTGCAGGGCTTGTGGGAAGCACACTGCTTCTCACTTTTCCCATATCCTGTCCCTGTAAACTTTCCTGGTAACCAGTGAGAACCAATTCTAGTCTATACCTTTCTTCTGGCATTATTAGTTGACTGAAGCAAATGACTTTTAGAAACAAAGATGACAATAGCAATTTAACCACCTGGTGACTGTTCTATTTAAAATAACTGATTTGAAATAAATTTTGTGAAAAGAATAAAAAAGGACTCGACAATTTATAGAAAATATCTGTTTATCTCTCTGTATGAACTTTCACACTGTCTCTATTGTCCCAAACACATTTAAGGCTTCTGATTGAGAAAGCTGACAATGAGGGTTTTATGTCCCATTTAATTGAAAGCTGGATTTGTGGTAAGCAACAGGTGCAAATATTCTCTTACCAGTTCTGGATGAAAGACGGATGTTGATTTATGCAGCCATTTTAGCCCTTTGTTTCTGTTATCACAAGGGTGCAGCCTCAGGGCTCCGTTATCAGGGAAGGGAGCTAAGCACCATTCTCCTTGTTTAATAAGCCTTAACCAGGTGTAATTAAATTGTTGAAGCTGTAGGTGAAATGAATAAGAAGGTGACTTCCAATGGCACACACAAGTAGCAGCTTTGTCAAACGTTTTTGTTAGCAATGCTTAAGAATATAGGCACTCTAGTCAGATGTTCTGTGTTCAAATCCTGGTGTTGTCATTTTCAATTCTGACCATGTGGGCATATTATTGACCCTGTCTAATCTCATTTTTATCATTTTTAAGTTGGATAGCTATAGTGTCTATCTCAAAACCTTGGGGTAATGACTCTCAAGTGTTGAGCACACAGTAAGGCCTCAATAAGTGTTAGTTGCAATAATAAAAAGTATTTAGTACAATTAGTATGTATCTGCGAATGGATGTCATTTTAGGTGTTCTGAATGCCAGACTACCTTGGTGCTTGAAGTATTGGAACATTCAAACCACCACATAATTTAGGCCCCTGGCCATTGGGGCTACAGGGAGATCCAAGTCACAGTCCTAAATTACTTTGATGGGAATTATTATGTTTCTTTTTTTTAAGACTAGACATTTGGACTCCTAGAGGCTTTGTTCTATTATAGGAAAGGTTAAAAATCTTTCTTTGCTGGTAGCATAAGGAATCACCAGTTTGCTACTGCGTCAGCATCCCCCAGTTCACAGGAATGGCTCTTGGAGATGTCCAGTTTTGGGGAGTCGCCAACTGTATGTCTAAAATAAATACTGTTTTAGGTAATGGAAGGATGTTTTAAATTTTATAATAATTTTTATAATTTTTATAAATATTTCTCTCCAGTTTTCTTACAACCTAGTACTGTCTGCCTGGTCAATATACTCTAAATGTCTAGGTATGTGGGAAATTTGTTGTTTTGCACCAATGTAAACATATTTTAAGAAAATAGACTGCTGGTAAAATCTATCTAAATACTTTTATCTAGTGAATCATTTGTAATGTAACTGAGATTTAACTTAGATTATCAAGTATGTTATTGTATTAGAACTCTCCATTCAAAAGGTAGTACCTGGACCAAAATTAGCATCTCCTGGGAGCTACTTAGAAACGCTGAATCTCACTCCCCACTATGGACTTATTAAATCAGAATCTGCATTGTAACAAACTCCCCAGGTGATTTGAGCACACGTTAAATTTGAGAAGCACGAACATGTCATAATACAAGGATTTATGTGGCTACTAGGAGAAGCTAACTCTTACCTTGAAAAGGGACATTTCAACTGGTAGAAAAGTTAATAACTAAGGAGACATTTTAAGTAAGGTGACGGATAGGGCTTGATGGTTCAGTCCTAGGGTTTTATTCCTTTTGAGCTTTTTTGGATGAATGCTACAGTCACTGGCTTAATATTAAGCCTCATTAATTCTGCTAAAAATAAGTTAACTTCCTCCATGTTCCTTTACTTTTTATTACTCAAACCAACCAAAAGAAGCAGAAGCTAAAAATGAGTAACAAGACAAAAAGGAAGATGGGCGTTTGTGAAAAGCAGGGGCTCCATGATTCATACTTTTTGTCTCTTGGATCCCTTCGAGAGACTTAGTGGTTATTGAGAACTTGGGTTTTCAGATAAAATACTGGTTAATCAGACACAGAAAGTCACTATAATGATGAGTCTTGAAGGATTGCATTAGTTAATATTTTACTTTCATATAATTTGGACTGATTATGGTTTTGTTTTACAATTTACTACTTTATTTCCTCTTTGAATTGTTAATACGTGAAAATTACCTCTTTCAATTGATTTTTGACACTTTTCTCTTTCCTCTGTCTCCTCTTTCCTAATTAAGAACGAATTCCATTAGCTTCAAGTTTACAATCCATAGCTGAATTAGAGCAGCTTTGAATTAAGAGGTAGAGATGGGATGTGCTTGAAAATACAAGCAATACCTCTAAGTCAAAGCAAAGGAGTAAGTCTTGGCAAGCCTAGATTCTCATCACAAAAAATTTCTCTATCAAAGAATTTACCTGCAATTTTAGGGGGTGAGTTCAACTCCGGAATGTATGTTCCTGTGAGTCTTATTTGGTACCCAAACTGATAACTGTCCCCACAGAATGAGTTGTTAGGAAACGTATGTTGGAGAGGGAGGTGCTATCACTCAGAGCTCACCTCCAGCCCTGAAGAGTCCTTGCTCTGTTCTCCCTGGCCCTACTCCCTCCCCTAAATATTGTGCTCTGAGTTTGTTGAAATTTTGCTTAGAGTTTTCCACCATGGATCATGAATTGTGCAATTTGTATTACTCCCTTAAGATGTAGGATAATGTGTGTGTGTGTGGGGGGGGTGGAATCAGAGAGTAAAATTGCTCCCGTAGATTAATTATTTAAAAATATGTACCATCTTTATTTTCTTTATCATTTTGTCTTTATACGTAATGAGTTACTTTTCTCATTTTTGTCTTTATTACTATAGCAGTGAAAATTTGTGGAGCAGCAAATGTTAGATATTCTTTTACAGGCTTCACATGTGTTATCTAATTCTATCCTCACACCAGCTCTGGAATAGGCACTATTATCACTGTCATTTACCTAAGGGTTAAGAAATTTGCAGTTGACACGTTTTTTACAAGTGATGGAACCAGAACTGGGTCCCCGGTGGGTTGACTACAGTATCAACTACAGTTGACCTTTATTCCCTCAGTCACTGTCTTCTACATTTAGAAGTGGACCCTGTTGTCACCAACCCTATCATTACACAGAAATGTAGAAACTAATTACTGTTTCTGTAGGCGAAAATGAATTTCCCAAGTGAATGATGAATGTCATACCCTGCACCTATCAACTACACCTGCACCTACTATCAACTGTACCTACCATGAGAGAAAAAACCCAGCTCAGCATACCTTGCTGCTCCCATCACAGTCTTCCAGAATGGCTGTGGTGTTTTTGATGGAAATGCATTTACCCAAGGCCTCATTAATAAGCTAGGAAGCAAAATATAAAACATGCGTTAAGAAAAGATATTTTAAAGTACAACAAGACATTCAGAAAACACAGAACATAAAACTATAATAGGGTTAAAAGATAGTTAAGTTAATAGCATTACTTAGCACTATACAATTTTATTGGTTGCTGTCTCTAACAGAGACATAAGGTAATCTTGCTAAAGTACAGCTTCAATCTGTCAATTTAGGCCTGTGATTCAGCCACAGAGCCAACAGAGGCTCTTAATTAACCCTTGCCTGGAATGCTGAATAGGAAAGGAGAAAAAGGTGGCATGAAAAGTAGTTATTTTCTTGTCTCAAGTTTGTCTGATGCATATATTAAAAGTCAGTGCACATACTTGCAATTTAATCAAACCAGCGGTTATGGGCTCTGTTCCCTGGCTGACCCCTCCAAGCTATTCGACTGCTTAGGCACTGAATCATAGATAAATTGAGTCCTTCAAAAACAGCAGATGCCAGCTGACTCCTGGTCGGAATCTTCCTAATGACTCAGGCAAGCTACAATTCATTACAGGAAAGTCACGCAAGTTAATACACAGCAAAGCTTAAAGGCATTTTCTGGCAGGCCCCCAGGTTTTTAATGGATTTCTAAGGTCCAGTATGGAGGCAGCTTTCTATAAGTCACCATTTAATGTGGAAAAATATTGATTCCCTCGCTCCCTTTGACATTCTGGGCAGGTCTAACGAGATGGTGGGTTAATAGCACAATTTGGGGGCTTCCCTGGGGGCTTCCCTGGTGGCGTAGTGGTTGGGAGTACGCCTGCCGATGCAGGGGACACGGGTTCGTGCCCCGGTCTGGGAAGATCCCACATGCCGTGGAGCGGCTGGGCCCGTGAGCCATGGCCGCTGAGCCTGCGCGTCCGGAGCCTGTGCTCCGCAACGGGAGAAGCCACAACAGTGAGAGGCCCGCATACCGCAAAAAAAAAAAAAAGAAAGAAAGAAAGAAAAAAAGCACAATTTGGACTTAGATATCTAGAAGAGCCGTGGAGAGCTAAGTGTCTACACAGGGAAGCCCCCTGTGCTGGGAAGTGGGGAAGTCTTTGTTGCCAGGGACTCTATTTGTGTCCTTTTTGTTCCAGGGCGCCTAACAAAGGGCTCTAACCCTGGAGCGCTGTAGGACGCAGGCTATGTAGCTCACAGAGTTGACAGACTTCATAACGCAGTGCTCAGTGGGTTGGTTCTCACTTTTACATGCATAACTTTTCTTGTGAGAAAGTTAAGGGGCATCTTTAGGGTCCAGAAAGTGCAGAATAAAATGTAAAAACAAGAGGGAAAATTGCAAATGCTGGCAAGCAGGGGACCAATAGTGAGCATGGATAAGCCAGAGCTGGAATTGAGGTCGTCCGCACATGATGGGAAGCTAAAAAGTTAGACCCTCAGTGGAATGGTGTACCGGGAAAAAACAATTTACCCATTAGCACAGGGGGACAAATGGGAAGCTAGGTTCTCCCATGGGAATCTGAAACCTTACATCAACCTTCATTTTGGTTTGAGATGCCCACTTACACCACTAGCATTGGCTAGGAACACTGATAGAACCCTCAAAGCACAAAAATAAACATAAAAATCTACCAGTTTTGTTACCTCTGGGGTGACTGGCAAGCAACACATTTCTAGAAGAACAGAATCTCCATCAGAAATCCTCAAAGGAAGCTCTATTCACAATTTAAATTGTGACTAGACAATGACAAGTTTGGGAGGAGACAACCCATCATTAGTAAGTGGGAGCAGTCAGAACCTACAGAAGGAATCCACCACCATGAACTTCAGAGAAAGGGTTAATAAATAGAAGTGCACAGAGGTAGAACACTCCTGGAGTTGAAAGAAAGGAAATGCTGTCCCAATTGCTCTCTGGATCTTAACAGAAATAAATATAAACTCCTGTACTTGTAGATTATGCAGAAAATATCTTATCTTCAAATGAATTTGGAAAACTCTGGCTTCAGTACAGTTGAACAGGTTGCCTTACTCCAGAACTTCTCAGAACCTTCGGTACTGAGTGCAGGTTAATGTTTAGCTCGTGGCTCTGAAAGGCAATGTGGTACGAGAGTTTGCCAAATACATTTGACCATGGAATCCTATTTCTGACTGCACAACTAATAACTTTGCTCAGAACAGTGTTTGGGATCGCCTGGTTTAATTGATTTCTTTGTATTTATTTCTCACAATCCCTTCTTCCAAGCACTGAAAGGCTTAGAAAGAGAGAAAACTTTTCTATCCCTTGTCTCCCCTCTCCCACTTCATATGAAGATCTGTTTCCCTTCCCTTCTTTTGGAAATTACTGGAGAAACTGCTTTCCTTCATATAGGAATGGTCTATGAAGTGCTAAGGAATTGTTATTCTTTATCTCATTGTGAATAGTTTTGAAAACTGGTTTTTAACTTTTGATTTTTTAAAAATTATATCCATGCTTTTATTGTAAACCATGTCAATCTTTTTTTTTTAAATTAGGAAGTACACAAGTTTTAAATTATCCATTTTGAATTATTTCATTTCCAATTTAGGAGGTGGGAGTTCCCTATGGTTTATCTCAGAGTTGTTAAACACTAGGCTAGAAGCTGTTTGCTGAGTTTTATCCAACATAAATACAAATTATTGGTGAGGTTCTTTTACTTTATTATTTTCAAATATCTTTGGTTCAGTGAGAAAAGATTTGTTCTTATTTTTAAAAAGTCAAACTTTCCTCAGTGTGTAGGTTTAAAGAAGGGAAAAATATGGAGCAAGTAAAAAAAAGCTGTGGATTTTATTTTCTTGGAACTTTACATGATTATCTATCCAAAATAATGGTCTAGTTAATCTTACTCTGAATTGCCTGGAGAAAGGTTTTTTGTTTGTTTGTTTGTTTGTTTTAATAGTAATAATACTCCCTACTGGTTGCTTCAGAAGGGAGCAAATGTCATTTTATTAAAATTTGTCTAAGGAAGGCAGCAAATAGGGAGGAAAATAGAAAGAATTTGTTAAAACCATTTAAAAAATATTTTCCACATTTTGTTGTATTAAAACTCAGGCATCAGCATAAGGCTGTTTCATTAGGAGAGCTCTTCAAAAATTTCAAGGGAACTATTATACAAGCTAGCCTCAAAGAGGAGCAAAAGATAGTTTTTTAGTTCCCTCTGGTGGTTAAAGTTCAGTAATGCTCTTGCTGAGATTCTGTGTTGTTAGGACAGGAAAAAATTACTACGGTGATAATTTCTTTTTATTTTATCCTGCTCAGGAAATAGAGTCTTAAAAATGTAAATTTATTTTACAAGCATATTATTTGAACAGTGTATTAACCCAGGTTATTCTTGCTAATGAGTTATCTAAGATAAAATATCAGGTTGAACCATCTGAAGTAGCGACTATTGCATTTTGACCTACAAAGGTGGCAATTATGTCATACACAAACAGATTACATATACTTATTTGTCAGTTGAATTTTATTAAAGCAGAACAAATTCTCAGACTGGTTTCCTCTCTTTCTCACTTTTCTGGGATCTCCTTTATATCATCAAGGCGAATGGCTTTACTAAGTGTCCTTGTCATCAGGAGATTTCCTAGGCAGAGAAAAACTGGGTTTGTACAATCCACTTTCTAGGGAGAACTGAAAAAATATGACCTAAAAAAAGATTAAAAATTTGCATTACAGGAGAAGACCTCTAGGTCAAGGCTTGACTAACCATCTGTAAACCCAGTCTATGGTAAGTGTTCTCATATCTTGTCATCTTCTTCAAATTAAGCCTCGCTCCTAGAATGGTTTTGAAATGGCTTTTTTTTTTTTTTTTTTTTTTTTTTTTTTTGCATTACGCGGGCCTCTCACTGTTGTGGCCTCTCCCGTTGTGGAGCACAGGCTCCGGACGCACAGGCTCAGCGGCCATGGCTCACGGGCCCAGCCGCTCCGCGGCACGTGGGATCTTCCCGGACCGGGGCACGAACCCGTGTCCCCTGCATCGGCAGGCGGACTCTCAACCACTGCGCCACCAGGGAAGCCCTGAAATGGCTTTTTGTTTGTTTGTTTTCTCTCTTATTTTTTTTAGAGTTTCTCTCCTTCCTTGACTTTTCTTAGCTTTGTACTCTATCCAACCTATCAAGTTTGGCTTCTTTCCTTTTGGTATGTTACCTTGTGCCATGGAATTTTCCCAGCTATTGTCTGACAATTTCTGTTATTTTCAATCCCTCTTTGAAATCTCTAAAATTCTAATTAAATCACGTCATGCCATTGCTTAACCCTACTCAGCAACTTCCAATTACATTCTGAAGAGAGAGAGAGAGAGAGAGAGAGAGAGAGAGAGAGAGAGAATCCTTACTCTGCCCGCAAGGACCTGTGTATGCATCTCCTTCCTCTCTCTTCACCTTCATCTGGTGCCATCCTTCCCACCTTCGCACCCTGATAACAACATCCATCTTCTTTCCAGTTCTTGAAATCCTCAAACTTTCACCCGTCTTAGAGTTTTTGCACAAAGGGCATCCTCTGCCCACGGCTCTCTTCTTTACAGCTTGGCCAGCGCTTGGTCTTTCAGGCCTGGCCTTCAATGTCTCCACAGAGTTGACTACTCTAAGAATAATTCCTGACTTGTGGCCAGTTCCCTAAATAAAAGCTACTATATTTTTTATTTACAGTTTACTTGCTTATTTGTTTATTATCTTTCTATCCTACCCAACTTCAAGCTCCACAGAGAAGGGATCAAGTCTACTTCATTCATCACCCTACAATCCAGTTCTGAAATACTGCCTGGTTTCTTGACACTTGGTACGTGTTCGCTGAATTAATCAATGAGCATGGCCGCCTGGAAGCCTTCCTCAAGTTTACCCAATGTATGTAGTCCTCAACCATGCTTGGTCTCCTCTGCACTCATATTTGCTGTTTACTTATAATGTAATAATTCATTCTTCCCCATGCATTTTCAAAAGGGTTTTTGCATTGTCTTTTGACGAAGTCAGATTTTAAATTGCTGCTTGAACTTACCACACCACTTGCCCTCACTATGGGAGCCTTCAAGTCTGGAAAAACATTCTCCAAGTACCACTTGAAGCTTTTGCATTTTAGTTTCTTTCGAAGTTCCCGTTGCTGGGTGAGGTTTCCGACATCTAACCCTTGGTCTGTGAGGTGATCCCCATGGCCGTAGAAGAGCTCCTTGTACTCATCAAGCCAGACCTCAGCCACCCTCACCAAGTTCCTCTCCACTGTCTTCATCCGGTCTTTGGGGAAGGAATACGGATTGTCATTTCGGAATATGTGGCCCACTCGGGAACAGGGAATGATCTCAATTTCGCCACCACACATCCACACCTGGAACAATTTGATGACACACACCAATTATCCAGTGATTGCCCACAAATCATGGGCAATTAATGACAAGAAGCCACCCGGCAACTTTTTCCCCCTGTTGAAGTACTACTCTTCACTTCTGAAATCCTTTTCAACAGAAAATTAAACTCAACAGGTTTATTTAGTTTTGTATATTGCTGTGGACCATTTTAGGGTTATTAAAATATATATTTTCTCTTTTCCTATCCTGTGCAAATCTTGTTTTTTTTCTAAAAAAATCCTAACAGAATCCCAATGTATGAAATATGTACCATGAGTTCCTGCTTTAGTCAGATCAAGGAAAGGAATATATATTTCCTTTTTTTTTCACTGTCCCCTTCTCACATCTTGGAATGATCTGTATGACTTGTGGACACAACTGAAGACAATTCTTCCTGATCAAGAGCTCAAAGTAATACCCCTGTTACTATATACACCCCTCTCCATAGGAAAGCAGGTGCTTTGGATGCTCTCCACTGTGGCTGCTGCCACCGCTTTCTCAGGTATGAATCAATGGTTATATAAATATCCAGTTATCTGAGACGTCCTAAGATGCTGTACTATCGCCTGTTGGTGGCCTTCCCTAGTGGCTCTTTTTATCCTTCTGTCACTTGTGCTCTCCAAGATGGCCCGTTACTAAATAATTCCATTATTTCTAATATATTAGAAAAACCTATGAGAGTAATTTTGTGTCAAGTATGCATCCCACAGCATTTACATTGAATGGCAGACAGTTATTTCCCCCACATTCAGATGCAGAAACCATGTTGTGAAATATGAGGGAACTCCAATAAATTTCATGAGAGTTATTGATTCTTCCAAATTCAATCTGGAATATGAAGACATTAATCCAGAGACCTTAATATTTCTGTGAAATTTCCTCCCAGAGATAGTAACATAACTGATTGTATTAGTAAAATGAAACTGTTTAAAAATGATAAACTCTTAATTGTAAAGAGAATTTGAGAAACACTTGGTGTTACCTTGAAAGAGAGCTCCATATTTTCTCCACCCCAAACGTCGAGCCCAGGATCGTATGTTCCAAGTTCAAAAAAGTAATTTTTATCAATAGAAAATAATCCACCTGCCATGACGGGGCATCTACAAAAAGAAAAGTTGGCTTTTTAATCTCGCATGTCATGGGAGCTCAACTTTTAGAGTGGGTTCCCTACTAGGAGGCATTTTAGAATATTTACCAAGTATGGGGAGGTCTTGAAAGAAGTCACACATAGCATCTAAGTGACAAATTCCCTGGTTTATGTGACAGAACTTGATTAGGGTCAGCAAAGATGGGGCCTGGAACTAGGATTCTTACTTGTCATTTATGCCCTGACACAAATTCTCCAGAGATGTTATTTTTAATAACAGTTATTTAGTGCTGTTTAAGGAAGACCCAGCAGGCACTGCTGTAAGTGTTATATATGTATTAACTCAGGCCTCACAAAAATCCTGTATGTAACACTAAGAAACTACAACCCAGAAAAGGTAACAAAGTTTCCTAAGGTCACAGACTAGTAGGCTGTACATCTGGGGTTCAAATTTGGGTGGTCTGGCTTGACTCTATGATTTCTCCCCCGCTATACTGCCTCAACTGTACACAAACTATACTGACAGCTTGTTATGTGGCAAACACTTTTTAAAGCACTTTATATATAGTATTATCTGATTTAATTCTCAAAACAATCCGAGGTAGCTACTTCTGTTAGTCTTAAAGTAAAAATGAGGAAACAGAGACTCAAAGAGGTTAAGAAACTTTTAAAAAGTCACCACTAGTACCTAGTAGAGTTCAGATTTAAACCCAAAGGGTCTGACTCCAGAGCCTTCACTGCTGTTATTGGTCATGGGGAACAGAAACTACATTTGAGTCAGCAGTTAGACAAGGCAGTCATCACTTCCCATGGTGGTCACCAAGGGCTCCCCCTGCTCTGCCTGAGGCTGGCTGAGTGCTCATCCTGCAGGTCTAGACTTTGGGGGAAGTGTTAGGAAGCTCCCACCACTTTGGCTTCAGGTCTAAGCTGTGTTCTTCAATCCAGTTTCTCCAGGAATAAAGCCCCAATTATAATTCGCATCCAACTTCTGTGTCTATTTCTCAATTTATTCACAGAATTTTGCACCCTTCCCATAGAAAGTACAGGATTAGATTCAAAAAGAATTAGAATGATATCTCTATTACTATTATTTACTCTTAATTTTTACTCATGTTGACTTTAATATTATGTGTGTTTATATAGCATTTATGCAGCACATTTAAGTGGCTTATATTTCTTAGTTTGCAAATCCCAGAGAACAAGAGTAGTGTTTGTGAATTTCCCTGGTTCAGGGCTGGATAGGGTGCAATAGCCCACTGAAAAGGTGAGTTTTGTTTGTGGGAAACTAACTTCTCAGGAAAACATTGTTTGCTTTTGGTCATTTATTGGCTAGAACTGTAATTCTTGGTGTTCTATAGACTGACAGCATATACTTGTTTTGTGGAATTGCTTCCTATGCCTTTATAAAAAAGATATATGACTCCTTCCTAATCTTAAGTTTCACACACTTACCTTATTATATCAGTTTCTTTAATTTTGTGTTTTGCAACAACGTCTGGAGGAATTGTTCTCCAACCAAAGTTCATTGGCCACACAAAGATGCCTCTTTGAAAGTTGTCCACTGTCATGTAACTAGTCCAGGAAAAAAAACCAAAGTGCTACCTGAGATCATACACATACACTTAACCAACCCGACATCATGTCTTGTGCAAGTGAATGAAACAAGTGCCTATGCAGATGATTTTAGATCATCACAAACTTTTTAACAACGTTTCAATAAAATGTATGAGTAAAATTTGCATCAGTGACTAACTGGCTGGATTGCTCACTTTTAACTTACACTTCTCTTTTAATAATGTTCCGGCCATTTTTGAGGAAAAAAAACCCACTTAGGAATATATATGTGTATGTGTACATATATATATATATATACATACAGATACCACAAAAAGAAAAACTAATCTTAAGGAAAATAAATATTTGGGGGTTCAGCTGAATAGAAAGAGGAAAGACCTGGACGATGAGTATTAGTATTTATTAGCATTAAGGGTTAAGAATTTGTGATAATCAAATAAACAATTGGATTGATCAGCTTTCATCTCAAGATATCTCTCATGTATTTCCATTTATTTAAACAGATAAATTGTGTATTACTTAGATTTGCAAAAATGTACATATTAGGAGTATGACCAGTACTTTCTGCTGCTGGTTAAAACTCACTTAAGTATCTTGTGGAATATGACAATATTACCTCATATCCTTATCATTGATGACTTCAATTACTGGACAGGCTACTTTCTTTCTACTTAAATAAACTCTTTCCAGAAGAGGTTCCAACCAACCAACGTTACATTCCACGTGAGAATCTAAGAATGTCAACACGTCACCTACACAGCCAGAAAAAGAACAATTATTTGAAAATGCAATACACTGAATGTGTGTACGTCACGTTCAAAGGTCCTGGGGACTGATCCAGAAATGTGGTTGTAAAGGCAGTAGTCTTTTCTTCTCACTGAATTTCTTCCTTGTCTCTCTAATTTCATTCCATAATGACATAAAAGAAATTTTGTTTCTAGCAGTCCCTTGGAGCAAGCATTATTTATGTTTGGAAAAAATTGATCAGCCACTTAGAATGCGGAGCCAAGGCTCTGAAGGGAATATTTTGTATTAAAGTTAGTTGATTTTGTCCCTTCTAAGGAGGGTGGGTCCCATTAACTCTGGGGTAGAGGACTGGGACTTTGTTTTGCAGAAGACAAGGAAGAGTTTGAGATTCCAGGTTTGGCCTTAGGAATGATGAAGAGGACAATCGCTCCACATTATAGGAGTGAAAAGGAATTAAAGTGGGGGAACTAGTAAGACTAGGAGGTAGTTTTAAAAGGCTTACGGAGGGGGGAATGGGGAGTTGTTTAATGGGTATAGAGTTTTAGTTTCATGAGATGAAAAGAGTGCTGGAGATTGGGTGCCCAACGGTGTGAATGTACTTCACAGTGAACTGTACATTTGAAAAATTGTCTGTCCTTGTTGAGCACAGACCCCCACTTATACTTAGGTGACCAACTTAGGATACTGCTGCTAGCACCAATTAGTGATGGAGATTGTGCTTAGAGTTCCTTGATGAATGTGGACCTGCTGCCCATTTAATTTTACAGAATGATTTATAAGTGATGGTGAGGAAATCATGTGTCTTCCCTGCAGCAGGAACAAGTTGTAGAAATTTACAGAAAGATTGTTGCTCTTCAGGAGACCTGAGAGTTGGCCAGAAGTTAGATGTCACTTGTTCTCCACACACTAAAAGTTAGTCAGAGAGTTACACTTTTGCCTTATTATTTTGTAAAAGACTCTTTCAGACTCTCAGAGAGCCTGACATTACTCTGAGACCAAATGTGGCTAACTCAACTTCTGTTTCTGCATGTCCTTGGATACCTGATCTCAACCTTACCTGTGGCTTCTCTTCCCTCCTCTCTGAATCCTAAAGGGTAAGTCTTTAGGAAGCAGTAGCTGTCAACGCCTGTCAGATTCTGGATTCAGAGTCTTACCTTTGATCTCTTTGTTTGGTCAGGCATTCTAGAGAAGATTTCTACACTGGTATCTTTGCTGATCTCTGATTATAGAGACTCTTCAAATCCACCGCAGGCTGCTGCCTATGCTCTACTTGTGAGGTCAAGGGAATGCCTGGGAGAGTTTGGGAGGACTCACTAGGCTGGCCAGCCCTGCTCAGTGCCATCCTTGAATGGTCCCTGAATTACATCCTTGACTAAATCTGGTACAGGACCTCCTGAGTTCCCTTAAACTCTCCACAGGGTTCAGGTGCATTTCAGGGCAGTTGGATTTATCTTTAGATGAGGCTGTTATTAACCCCATCAAACAGACATTTCTGCTTCTTTCCAAACTCAAACGTCAGCCCTCCACTAATGCTGCTCAAAGTATGGGCCATAGACACTGCCATCTATAGGGAGATAGGGACAGAAATTGAGAACAAATGTTTTGAAACTTTATAGCAGTTTGCCAGAGTAATTGGTTAATTTATTGTCTATTTCATATACCTGTGTGTTATATATACACACACACATATATATAATTATGTATATATCTATATGTGTGTATGTATATATAATTGTGTATATAGCTATTTTTTTCCCATTTCTTTTCTAGGTAATTCATTTTTATTATCATTTATAAAGGTGTCCACAAAAAATGGAAATGAAGAGAAGTCCTTCTGTGATAGTTTGGGAAGTCACTCTCTGCTGCATAGTGGCAAGCAGTTAAGATACACCTCGCTGAAGTTTCTTAGAGTTGTGCCCCCTTAGTGAGTCATTAAAACAATTTATTGAGATTGGCCAGAATCTAAAAAAAATAAATAAAACAGAAAAGCAGATATTAGAATCGTCATGCATTTCTTAACATGGGTCACGGTCAAAAGAGTTTGAAAGTTACTAAACTAAGGCTGAGCTAATGTGTTCAAGGGTGTTAATGAATAGCTGAGAAACAAATTTACAATTTTACATTTGGAGTTACTAAATTCAAAGAAATCATGTTATGGTGTAACTATAAGTTATTGAGAAGGCCAATGGCAATAACTTTGATCAAGTTCATTGCACCCCTTCTGAAGGTGGCCTCTCATACTGTCTAACAATTTGGGCTGTTCTGGAGATCATTACCAGCAGGCCTTGTGCTCCAGGCAGGCAGAGAGACAGTTTTTATAAGCAGCACAGTTTTGGTCCTGTATTCATCAGCTTTCTCTATATGGATGTGTAATTTTCATCTCAAACTGAGATGGACAAAATCAGAGCTCAGTTGCAATCCCAAACCTGTGCCTCTGGTCATAGCCCCACCATCCACCAACTTGTTCAGATTCCAATCCTAGGGGTTTTTTTGACTCCTCATATTAACACTCTCTTCACATCTTACCTGATGGCAAGTCCTGCAGGCTCTGTGTCCACAGTAATTCTAAATCTGACCACTTCCTCTATCTGCCCTGGTACATTTCTGGTACCTGGACAACTACAGTAGCCTCCTAACTGGTCTCCCTACGTCCTCTCTGACTTCCCTAATGTCTATTCTCTACAAAATGGCCAGAATGAGCTTTTAAAATGTAAGTCAGACAATTTTATTCTCCTTTTTAATGTCCTTCATTGACTTCACATTATACCAAGAATATCGCCTGCATTTCTTGAGTGACTCAGAAAACTTTACAGAAGACAGCCTTTGCCTTTCTCCCCCAATGCATCTCTTACCACTCCCTCCATGGTCAGCACCTGTCAGCCATAATAAACTTCTTTCTTTAATTTGAATATGCAGAGCTTGTTTCTGCATTGAGACATTTGCATTTCTTGTTCCTTTTGCCTGGGAATGTTCATCACACAGATCTCAGCTCAAAAGTTATCCACTTGGACTATTTCTTGACTATTTTATTTTTGTATCATTTGTGGATAATGACTTTCCAAAGGAAATCAAATGGAGAATTTCATTAAATTTTTCCAAATGCTGTCCATAATTAAGAATCTTAGCTGTCACCACAATGCCCGTTTTGGTGTGATGTGCTTGTTGTCAATTTAAAACTTCCATTACAGAGAGAAGAAATTTGTTAGCAAACCAATGGGATAAGAAAAGTTCCAAATCTGGGGTCTAGTTGCAAGACAGTGAAACTCTGGTGAGCAGATAATTCGGCTTCAGACAATGCTTGAATCCAAGCTGGTGGAGGTCTGCAATGCTATGGCTTACAGGGGCAGAGTGGTGGCTAAATGTCTAGAAGCAACAAAATGTAGTAGAAACAAGTGTAGGTTCTAAAGCCAAGGTTTCTGGGTTCTAATCCTGGCTCTACCACTTACTAGCTGGGAGAACTTGTCATAACATCAGTGTGCCTCCTTATTCTCATCTATAAGATGAGGGAAATGATTGTATCTACTTCATAGAGTTATTGTAAGGATTAAATCAATTAATATAGAAAGTGTGTAGAATGGTACCTAGTACATAAGGTCAACTATTATTATGGGGTACAAGTGCATCCAGAGAGGATGTGAAAATGAACCAAAATGTTTGATGCTATTTTTAGAATACTTATGGAGAGAAAAGATATACCTTCTCCCCCATTCACCCACTAATACCCACACACTAAAAAGAGGTGAGGAAAAGAAGGCATGTTACTCTTTGGGAAGAGAGGGCAATTGGAAGAGCAGACAAAAGTCAGGGGAGAGATAATTAATTCTGAAGTTCTCAAAACCGATGGGGTCAGGTCAAAAAGTCACAGGCTTAAAGGGGTGCCTAGTGGTCAAATTTGGGATGATTTGAGCACACACACACAAATATGAATACTAATACTAATGCTGATAATATACACATTGACTTTTTCAAGGCATAAATCCATAGTGAAGTGGGCATAACAGGGGGTTAGAAAGGAGGAAGAGAAAGAGAGAGAGCGGGGAGAGAGAGGCAAAGAGAAAAAGAAAAAGAGAGATGTCTTCTTTACAAGTAGAATGCCAGCTCTAAAAGAAGAAGGAATTAGAGATTTAGAAAAACAGTTTTGCAGTCCTCAGTGTAATAATTGATTCAAGCAATGATCATCAATGGCTGCTAGATTATTGGATAAAATGTTGTGAGGGCAGACTTAGAGAATGAACTTATAGTTACCAGAGGGGGAAGGGTGGTGGGGAGGGATAGACTGGGAGCTTGGAATTGACATGTACACATTGTTAAACTTAAAATAAAACGCCTTTCCATAAGAAATTTTAAAATATAAGAAAGAATGCTAGCAGTGAAAAAAAAATGTTGTGAGGAAACAGAATACTCACATGGATCAAAGTATCACCCACAAATTACTTCCTACTCTGAGGAAAACTCTAGCTGTCAACATCTTAACCGAGTGCTTAAAATTATTATCACCAACACTGGGACGACCTGGCATCGTGTCTCTTGATTTGAAGCGATAAGAAGTTCACAATTCCCATCACCTATGTAATAGAATTCTATATGGTATTCATGAAAAACATCCTGTGAGATAACAGTGAGAACATTTCCGAACATGGTCAATTGCACGAAGTAAATGGCCTGTACTCTTCAAAAAAAAACAACTCAAGGGTAAGTAAGCAATGTATGTGGACTTGTCTATTTTAGACTGAGACTAGGAAGACCAAGCAACCAAATGCAGTGCATGACACTGAATTCGATTTCTAATTTCAAAAGTGAGAAACAGTTATTAAAAAATGGGGGAGCAATGAGGAAATTTGAAAAGATCATTTATTAGATGATATTTAGATGATGAAAGTCGTGCTAATGTAAGAGAATGTCTCTATTCTTCAGAGATGTCTACTGAGGTACTTAGAGATATGGTGTCATGATGTCAAAGTTCAGAAAAAGAGTGTATGTATGTATGTGTCTGTGTATGTGTGTGATAAAGCACGTAAAACTTTGTGGCGTGAAATGATGGATATATGAGTGTTCACTGTATTATTATTTCAAATTTTCTGTATATTTGGGAAAAAAACTAAAATAAAAATGTAACCAAAACAAAATATTAGCAGCTTCTTACCTGTTGCGTTCTGTGCCCCTGCCAGCCTGGCTCTTATTAAGCCATGTCTCTCTTTGAGGTGAAGAATCCGAACTTTTGGAAACTGAGACATGTATTTATCCAAGTTATCTTTCAGGTAGTCTATATCAGGGAAAGGATAGACAAGGAAACACTTTAATTAATGAGATCTGGACAATACTAGAAGTGCCTCTTCAATATCAAATTCCCAAAACTATGACATTTACTATAGTTACTAAACTTTATTCTTTGAACCATGCTGTCATTTTCTTGGATGGATTTTTCTCTGGGTTCAATACTCTAAGCTCTCCGTTTTCCCAAAACCCGAATCCGTCTTTTCAGTGTAGCCAAGTTACCGAGAGGAGGGCTCACCTTTTCTGAGGACTTGTCAGGACAGGTACAAATTTACCTTGAAATAAATAAAGCTCAGGTTTCTGCACAAACTTTTCCCCTTGCTAAGGCCCCTTCTAAGACCTAGGGGAGAGTCTAAGCATTGTATGCAAACTGGAAAACTTGCAAAAGAAATATATTGTAACTGCAATTGGCTAAGACCACTGTCACTTCCTACTATGACACCCCCTCTATCACACCTCTGCTCTCTTGCTCTTTTTGGGGGTTTTGTGGGGTATATTTATGTAGCTTGCAGTTACTTCTATGTGCAATTAAGTTATTGACATATCCCAGGTAGGAATGTCTTCTAGGAATACTTCTGCTGGTCACTTTTCAACTAATTGTGAATTCTTTTTCTTAAAGAGGACCCCATAGAAGTTTTGGGTCCCACGAAATCCGAATAGGCCATTCCTAATCCGAATGGCCTATAGGAATAGGCCATTCCTATTCTCTGCTTGGTAACTCGATGCTATTTGTTTATGCTATCGAGGCCACTTCTTAAAATTTTCAACCAGTTTTCCTTAGGTATCTCCCTGCTCCTGGAGCTCAGTGTGACCCTGGTAGGTACTCTGAGGCTGAGGGAAATGGCTCCTGTCCTTGGGGTCATGACCAGGCTAAGCTGCTCTATTAAGATTGTTGTCTCTTTGCTGCTTTCTAAAATTTTCTGAAGTGGGTTGCATTTTGGGAATTTGTAATGTGGTCTAGGACCTCTGGCAGTCATGGGACCATTTACATACACAATTGTTTTGACAGTCCAAAGGGAGAGATTCTTCACTGTAATAAACACAAAAGTAAAGACAGTGGTGGATTCTGCCTTTGAACTCTGTTGGAACCTCATTTTTCTTGTCCCTTTGGCAATTTGTCTTCTCAACACTTAGCTGAACATATAATAGGCTTGGCTCTTGAAGAAGAGAACAGAGGCCTTCCATTTCATTGTTTACTATAACTCTAGCTATTATCAGTAGGAAAGGCATCCCGTTAATTATGGAGTTTTTGCTTGTTAGATTCCATAAAAAGTTATTTATGCAATTGTAGAGAACATCTTATGGTCTCTGGAACTTCAAGGAGCTGTAGTTAGAAAATCACTTCTACATGGCAGAGAAGTCATAGCTAAAGGGAAGTCTGCGGTGGCTAGTTGAACAAGGCCCTGGATAGTTGAGCTGAATTTCTGTTACCCATAGATGTTTGGACTTAGGCCTCTAAGGCACAACATGAGAAAATGATTTGGCATTTGTAAAATGTTTATGCTTTATCAAATTATCCTGTAATTTTTGTAATTGCCATCCAAGCTGCTATTGCCTCATATCAAAGTTTGATTTTCCAGGGGGTAGTTTTCTTACCTTTGGTGCTGAAGTCATCCACCAGTAGAATCTCCTTGATGAGGTGCGGAGGAGAGCGGTTGAGGACACTATGAACAGACCTCAGGAGAGTGGACCACACCTCATCCACAAAGCACATGATGACACTGGTGGTTGGGAGGTTATTGTGTACAAGTTGCTCTGCACACCTGGGCCATAACACAAGCAGAGCACAAAAGATGTGGCAACAAGATCCACAAGGTGGTTTTAAAAGTCACAGAGTGCAATTGTGTGTAAATACACACACACTCACACCATCTATCCATCTATCTATCTATCCATCCATCCTTCCATCATCTATTTATATCTTTATCTTTATATCTATCTATCCATAAGATGATTTTCTCATGTGCTTTTGTTGGGGAGAGTTATAAACAAAATAAAAGAGCAGAGGAAGGATACCAAATGACAATTGTTGCTATAAGAGGCCTAGACATGCCAGACATGAGAATGGCCTGTGGAGGCATTACCCTGCAGTGGAAAGGACATAGGCTTTGCAGGTAGTTAAGACACTACTTTGAAGCCCACAGCCAATATTTCTCAGATATTTGTCTATTGATACTTTACTTAATCTCTCTGCGCCTCAGTTTCCTCATCTGTAAAGTGAGGTAATGGTTCTTACTGAAGAGAGGTTTACAGTTTAGTGAGAATGCACACTAGCACAGTTTCTGGGCACAGGAATTCACCAAATGGTAGCCATTGCTATCCTAATTAGGTTATAACCACAAGAGAACATGCCTATTCTCTTATTTAATGTTACTTAATTAACGTTAATTCAGCTAATGCTACCAAGTAGCTTATGATTGCCTTCCCAGTTGGCCTTCAGCCAAATGCCAAAGAAAATATTCTTTCCCACTGCATGTGAATGTATTTATGGATATAGATGATATGTATTCTATACTAATTAAACTCTTAAATAGCTAGCTTCTCTATCTATTTAAGGGGTCTTTGCTGAGACCCTCTCTGCTACAGGGTAGCCACAGTTGAAATAATTTTGCTGGCATGGAAGTGAGACAATGGCTACAGTGGGAGTTGGTATTTAGGTGGGTTGTAATTGGTCTTGGGACTTCTCCATGCCCTGAAGTGCATCGTGCCTCACTGCTGACATTCTCCCATCTCCCACCTGAGTAACTCTTCACAGGATGGAACCCAGGGGAACCTCACAAAGAGTGTTTGCCATATTTCTAACGCAGCCACTCTTAGTAATGTGATCATTAAATTACAATGATCATAAATAAATATTCTCAGCCTTCTACATTATTTCATTTTAAACCTCAGACTAACAGCATCTCTTCCCCTTTTTATAGAAGAATAATTGAAATCATGGGGAGTCTAGTCCATGATTATACTGTTAGTAAATGGCAGAGTTGGGACTCCAGCTCTGGTCCAGTTTGGCTCCAGAAATAACTATTCAGGAAATATTAGGTCCACAAGAATAAAAGCGGCTGGCTGTAGATGTGGCATTTTGTGGGAGCAGGTACTTCTGCCAGACAACATAACTACACTGTGCTTAGTCTGAAAATAAGAAATAGATGAGAGTAAAAGCCATAGAAAAAAACACATTAGAATGGCACTTTGCAGTTGGTAAAATACTATTATGTACATAGTTAACTTCAATCTTTATAACAACTACTTGAAATATATACTATTATACTCTTCTTCAAATAGAGCAGACTGAAGCTTAAGAAGTCAAATGAACTACCAAATGTAACATCCTTCACTGGAAAGAATGTATATGAGAATGTGAACAAATAGTTTAATCCAGATCTAGGTCATCAGAGAAAATGAGGTAAAAAGGAAAGTGGTAGAGGATTTTGAAGGTACTGGGGAAGTAGGGTTAAATATTCCATCTTGGGCTCTAAGTTGGGAAAGAGGAAGTAAAGCTAAGAGGAGTTTATTGGCCTGAGTGAAAGGAAGAGTATAGAAAACATCAGTGACCTCCTGTGACTCTCTCATCTCTAATTTTATAGTGTAAATGAATGGGAAATGCACATTTCACACATAAATATTCTTTACAACATTTGGTCCTGAAAAAAATAAATCAATTCTAAAAAGGAAGTATATATAAGTCCATGCCACTCTCGCTACTAAATGTAAAATAGCTAGCTAGTGGGAAGCAGCCGCATAGCACAAGGAGATCAGCTCGGTGCTTTGTGACCACCTAGAGGGGTGGAATAGGGAGGGTGGGAGGGAGACGCAAGAGGGGCTATGGGGATATATATATATGTATAGCTGATTCAGTTTGTTATAAAGCAGAAACTAACGCACCATTGTAAAGCAATTATACTCCAATAAAGATGTTAAAAAAATAAAATAGAAAGGAAGGGTCAGCTGCACAAATTCTGCCTGAGCCATCTGAATCAGCAGGCCTTAGCTGTGAAGTCCTAGAGCTGCTTATTATTAAAATTAGGTCGACTTTAGAAACATCTAGTTACAAATGAAAATACATTGGGGAGAGTGAACTAAGCAGGCTAACTCATGTTATATAACAAGGAAGATGAATCTTCTCATCTTATAAAACAGTCGATTTTTTTGGCCTCTTTTAGAAGAAAGTTCTAAGTGGTAATGTGAGCCAGTCTGAAATTGGAGGTTGAAAGAATGCTCAGGGATTTGAGAGGTTTGGGGAAGGCACCTCCCTTCACCAAATACCTGCTCCTTCTTTCCTCCTTTCCTCTCCATTATCTATTGTGATGCCTTAATTTCCCCATCAGGAGTCTATATAGGTAGATCAGGAAGGATTCCACTAGATCCAATGTGGATTTCTATCCCAGGAAATAGTACCTCTGCCAGTTATGGACAAATAGATATTCTAGATGCATTTGAGGAATCACATTGAAGATGACCCTGTGGAAGATTATGCTATACAGATCATACTGGTGCCTGGAAAAGGGGGTGGCATTAAAAGATGGGGAAGAGGGGCACAGAAGGATATGTGAGAGGTTTCAAATACAAAGTTTCGTAGTGTGTCTTGGTTTGGGTGGCTGAGATGCTAGGCTACTCTATCATTTATAGGTACCTGGTTTCCTGCATTACTAAACAGGTTAAACATGTTTCCAGGTGTATAGAAAACCCAGCATGCTTGTTTTGTTCAAAGGCACAGTGGGTCAGAGAGGAAAGACTTTCAGCCTTATTAACTCTTGCATCATTCTTACACACGGACTCTCATCTACTTCCCATAGGTGGTGAAACTGTTTCAAGTTATCCTACATTGACCCAACTAAAGCAAATTTCCTTTCCTCCAGTTTGCCTATTGGAAACCTTTCTGCCATATTGGAGGGAGGAGTTGCAGCTCAAGTCAAGTCTAAGTTAAATGCAAGATATTTCTGAGTGTGCAATCTTTTTTGAGGTTAAGAATTCATATTTGTATTGTATATGCCCAGTCATCACACAAGTGAGGTACTTAGAGTCTACAGGCCTTGTGCTATACTTTAAAATTAACCCAACCTGTAACCTGTATGTTTGGGGGAAGTCTAGACTGAGATTACTGTAGTCTGTCCAGGTACTAAAAATAAAGGGGGATTCTAACGTGGGGCTCCACTGTCCTGCACAAAGTGGGTCCACTACTGTGTGGGAGAGAAACACTCTGGACTTGAGGAAGATGACTAAATACTGAGAACTTTCTGATACTTATTGGCTGCATGCCTATGGGCAAGTCACGTAACTTTTCAGAACCTCAGTTTCCTCACTGTTAAGATGAAGATTACAACGCCTTCATCACCGAATGTCTGTAAAGATTTGATGAGATGATGGAGATAAAAATATTTCTGTAAGTTCCATGGTAAAAAAACCCGTGCAAGGTCCTATGATTATGCAAAAGCACATGCATCCATCTTGACTGCACGCACTGCCCTTTTCCCAGGCCGTCCTTTAATCCAAATCTATCAAGGGCTCATCATTTACCAAGAGACTCAGGAAGTGATGCGTTTTGCCTTCTTGGCTTGTACGTGCTGAAGGCTCAGCCACTAACCTGATTTGTATGTAGCCTATCGAATAAAGAAGGTTTTAAATCAGACGACTGAGGAAATGATAATATTCCCTCATGTCTATGAATTTTTCATTTTTATTCCAAAACAGTCAAAATGGACTATGTGGGTCAAGTCTCAGTGTTCACAGGTTTGAACAGAAGGTCGAGGAGAATATTTTCTCAGCTTCTATTTGCAATTCAACTACTGCCTCAGTGTGAGCCTTCAGGGGCCTTTCCTCTCCAAGCTCTGGTATCTTTGGGAGGATCAGAAAGAGAATAGAGCATCTAGATGAGGAGCTCTGTCCAGAATTATATTCTTTTCTGCAAGACCTTAGAATTATTGAAGTTTCTTTTCCTCTCACTGATAAGAGGGTATAGTGATATAAAATTTTTACTTTTATGTTTTGTTCTTTCTAGGGTAGACTAGCCCTGACATTTAGTCAGAATTGCCTGACTACTAAGTTAGAAGTTTTCAGTCACACTCAGCACCCGTACTCCAAAGGCTGAAGCTGTGTTTCCTGAGGTAACTGCCTACCCATCAAAGCTACTGGACTCGGGCTTAGAAATATAAGCCACAAGCATCAATATTCACCAGTTCAACAATAGTCTGTTTTGAGCAGGCAGCTGTCAGAGTGAGGTAGGGATGGGAGGGAGAAGAGCAGGAGGTGGGGGCTTCCCTGGTGGCGCAGTGGTTAAGAATCCGCCTGCCAATGCAGGGGACATGGGTTCGAGCCCTGGTCCGGGAAAACCCCACATGCCGTGGAGCAACGAAGCCAGTGTGCCATAACCACTGAGCCTGTGCTCTAGAGCCCGTGAGCCACAATTACTGAGCCCACGTGCCTAGAGCCCGTGCTCCGCAACTAGAGAAGCCACATCAATAAGCCCGTGCACCGCAATGAAGAGCAGCCCCCACTCACCGCAACTAGAGAAAGCCCGCGAGCAGCAATGAAGACCCAACGCAGCCAAAAATAAACAAATAAAAATAATAAATGAAATTAAGAAAAAGAGCAGGAGGTGGTGTGATGTGGCAGAGATAGTTCTGGGTGGAGGTTAGGGCACCTTTCAGGTAGTTCTGTCACTCCTGGGGTCTGTGACCTTGGACAAGTCACTTCCTTCCTCAGACTTCTCTGTAACGCAGGGGACAGGATTAGAGTTCTCCTGAAGCTTCATCTAGTATTAACTTTCGGTGAGGCTCTATGTAATTTTAGCCTCATAAGTGCTTCCCTCTGGGTCATGAGAGCCAGAGCAAAGGTAAATTAAAGTGTTGTTTTGGGCTTTAAATCTTTGGACATTTTCTCTCTTGTCCTTAGAAGCACCTTAACAAGGTCCTGCGTGATTTGGACTCTGCTTACTTCTATGGTCTCATTTCTACCCTCCCTGCTCTCCCCAACCCTATGTCAGATTTCCCTCAGTTTCTCAATGGATTATTCTTTTTACCCCCTTTCCCATGTCTCTAACTCCCTCCCCCTTCAGGTTTCAGATGAAACACTTCTGCCCTCTCTCAGGCCAGGCTCAGCCTTTCTCTTCCTTGTCCCAGTAGTTTACTCTGCTTCTGAAGAACGTTTTCATGTGTTTGCCTTGAAGGCAGGACCCATGCTCAGATGTTAGATTGCAGAGTAGGCAGGCACTCAGAGATATTTGTCCACTGCTGAGCTGTGGTTGTTGGGCAATTTTATGGAGTCACCTTTGCTTAGTGCTGTATAGAAAATGATTTCCTGTAAATTTTCTCCCTGACAAGGTACCTGACGTGCAAAACTAATTCCCCTCGTATACCTCTGACCCTATCCCCCTCCCTGCAACTACCCACCCCAAGTATAAGGAAGAGAGATGTTTTAATTTCTGCTAAAGTCATATGATTATAAGGAAACAAAAGAAAGAGGAGCTGTATCCTATGGAAAGAGCACTAGAATTAGAAGTCAGAAAATTTTCTTGCTGGGACAGCAGACCTATCAGTTAATCTCTTAGAGCCTCACTTTTCTCATCTGTAAATCATATGAGAGATAGTATGTCTTTCATAGTATTGTTGTGAGGATTGTTTAGAATAAAAAAACCTCCACACACATATAAAATCTACACACACACACACAATCACTGCCTGCAACATAAATAAGGACCTTTTTGGTGAGGCTCAGCAAGGGACAGATCCCCTTTATTCAGAGAGACTTGGCAAACCCAGGAGAGGCAGAGGTGTGGATGGTCACTATAAGGGCAGAGCAGGTGGGGTGGGGAGAGAGCCAAACTGGTGTAGTTGAATCATTGCCGAGTGAAGAAAAATCAGAAGACTGAGGGTTGGATCCCAACCCTACCATTCATGAGCTGTGAGTCCCTGGGCAAGTTACCTTTCCCTGTGCTTTTTTCCTCATCTGTAGCACTTTATCAATCTGGCATGGCTGTTGTGAGGATCAAACACGATGACGTACATGGAGAATGGAAGGTCCCAGCTGCCCAGCTCGTGACAGGCAGTGAGCAAACAGGCGTGGAATGAAATGAACGGCCACCAACTACATTGCCTGCCGCAATCTGAAACCTCAGCTTCCTCTCTAAGTCTCAGCTTCTCTACAGGTGAAGCTGGGACAGCGACAGTACCTGCTTTGAAGAATAATTTTAAGGAACAAATGAGAAGGCAGGTCATAAAGGCCTTTTAAAATACTGTACTCAAGTTTCTCTGCACTGACCCTTCTCACACATACCCGTACACCAACGTTTTAGAAGTGGGGCCAGTTTAGAAGATGGTTTAGTTTCGAATAATATAGATTTGTTTTAAACATAGAGGAGACTCTAAAAAGCTCCCTTTATTCTGAAAGCAAACAACAAAACAGAGCTTCTAAACAAACATTGCTCTTTTTCCCCCATTTTCTGAACCTTGAGCAAAAAAATGTTCCCTTCTTGAGAGGCTCTTCTCTGAATGGGTCACCCAGGACAGCCCAACAGGGAGTTACTTTCTGGGACAAGAGTACTCGGGGCTGTATCACCATAAGAATTTGATAAATAATTTTATGATGGTTAAACTGGGCCCTGGATGAGGTGTGTAAAAAAGAAGTGTACACAGGTTCGAATTTCTACATTCACTAATTCCTCTCTCGCATAAATATTTCTAGGTCTCTGGCGGTATTTAGATGACAAAGTCATGGATTTGCTTTAACATTTCTCAGTTTTACATTAATTAGGAACTGTTTTCTTCTCTTCGAATCAGTAGCAGAAGTGTGTTTTATATCCTCTGGTCATCTCTCTCCTTATCATTCCCCTAGTTGTGGGGAGAGTGTGATAAGTAAAAATGTCAAAAGCTCTATAGTCATCTTTTGGCCACATTTAACCTTTGTCTTGTTATGGTCTAGCCTGCACCCTTTAAACAAAGTTTGCTTTATATTTCCAGCTTCCTGATACAACTTTTTAGTGAAATAGCACACTGTGCTCTAACACACACGAACACACTAATGTGCATATACACATACACACACCCAATTCAAAAGCAACATTGCTTTGTGTACACTCATGGAAGAGAAGGCAGGAAATAACCCTTTTAAATCCATCTTGTGAGATTTATTTTTTCCCCTGCCCTTGTTCGGTTTCTCAGGGAGGTCTCAGAGCTTTTCCAGTCAATTTTAGATAATGTTTTTCTATCACTATTAGTCACAAAAGCTATCTCATTTCACCAATTAAAATACTAATCTTATGTAAAACTAAGGACATTGAACTTCATATAACAGTAAAGTTTCTCTTTTCTCTCAGCCTGATACACACATCTAGAAGCATGAAGTTTGGAAGGCTATGTGGTCAGTTTACTTTCAGTAATTCATTAGTTGTGGTTTTTGACCTCACTGGGATTGGGAGAGTAGGGGAGAGGTGGAAATGTAGGTTCTATAAAGGTTTTTCTTTCCCCTCAGTAAATTGGACTGGTTTGTGGCAAATGCACGGTGCTATCTTTTGCTTTTCATATGTGCCAAAGAAAACTCTCTTTAGCTGCGTAGGAAGGAATCAAATCATTGGTTGACAGTCCCAGCTCTGGGCTAAGAGAACAGGCCCATTCTAGTTGCTTTATTGAGGGGCTTGCCAGAGTACTGTAGGAAAAGCAAAGCATTAAAATAAACAATTGGCTAACATCGTGATGACACAGCAGTGCTAGAAGAGCATGCTGTAATTCTTACTGTCCTCTAAAAAACTAAATATTGGCAGCAAACATGTCTTTGAGTCATTTTTCTCTAAATGCAGACTCAGGAAGTGCACTCTTAAAATAAGTTCATTTTTGGAGTTACATCTTCACTCTAGCTGCAGGCCACAGGACAGACTTCTCTAAGTAGAATTGCTCTGCATTTCCAGTAGATAGGAAATGTTTTACCAAAGCCTGTGTGTACGTATTGATTATTGCTGGCTAAAACAAACTTCAATAATTAATAGTAAGCACTGCAAGGATTAGCTTTTTATAAAGAAAGGGTTAAATATGGAAACTTGAAATAACCGTCAAAACAGTATTTTATCTGAAGCATATTTTATAGGCAAAAATTCTAAGCAAAATGAAATTGTATTTTATTTACTGGCATAAAACATTCTCATAAATAAGATAAGGAGATTTTCAACCATTGAAAGTCAAAACATTAAATTGACAAACCAAACAACAACAAAAATATGAATTAATGAATGAACATGAATTAATGAATAGACAATAGTGTTAGAATAGGATGTATTTACCTTAAACGAGACACCAACATATTCCATATATTCAAAATGAAAAATTAGGAAGTCATTATTAATTTGTAAAATGACTTCTTGCAAGCCTAATTTGAATAGTTATCTATCATTTATTTTTTTAAAAATAGTATCAGTATTCAAAAATCATTTCAGAGAATCTTATCTTTAAAACCATATTGTGTAAACTTGTATCTTTTGAGTCCACAGCACTGTGCTCAGTGCTAAATGGATACAAAATAAAGTAAAAGACAGAGTTTCCTTCCTAAGCTTAGAATTTCACTGAGAAGTTGAAACAGATTCTCAAGGCCACCGTTAGTGAAGGGCACACAGCAAGGAGTGTTTCAGTAACCAGGAGAGCGCATTAATGGTCATGGGAATTTAGAGGTCACAGCCAAATCATGGTCTAGATGGAGGTAAGATACAATTAGATTTTGAGCAACGTCAGGTTAAGATGTTCTAGGAGAAATGGTGACGACTGTGAAAGGTGAGGATGGGGGGAAGCCGTGGGAAGGGACAAGTTAAGAAAAATATCAGTGGATGGTAACAAACGTGATGAGTAGAGAAAGATAATAAGACTATCCTTATGCTGAAGGCCCGCATTAGAGAGCATGTCACATGCAGCAAGCGATAGCCACACAGCAAGGGTCAGAAATCAGGGTGGCACTGAAAAGGACAGTGAGAATAATGCTAATGACAGAAAGGAGTTTTTGTGCTTTTGGAAAAGGCCAGGACTATATCTCAACATCTCAGAAATGGTTCTTTGGGACTCAGGAGAAAAGGAGAGAAGAGCAGTTTTGGAAAAGAGAGTCTGATTTTAGAACAAGAGCAAGTGAAGTTGTCCTGGGAATGCTGCTTCTCTCTTCTCCTTCTCAATGTCAACCTCATCCTAGCATATCGGTTAAATCATCATCCTTAAGAACTATTAACTACTTATTATCTTTACTGAGGAGACCTAAATTTAAACAAACATACTAGCAAATCTATGGTTTTTATCCTTGTTTTGGTTCAATGTATATTCAATAGCCAGTTATGACACGTCAGTTATACTGTGTTAATCAATCCATAACATGGATTTGGGGGGAATGAAAGAAGCAGTAAGGGAGATATTTCCCAGAACTCTTAAAATTTAAAGGTTCCAGTGGGTTGCTACCATAGCTAATTTTAAGGCCAGTCCTTTGGCATTCTAATAGATTCTTTCTCTCTCCCTTTCTTTCTTTCTTTCTTTCTTTCTTTCTTTCTTCCTTCCTTCCTTTCTTTCTTTTTCTTTCTTTCTTTCTTTCTTTTTTCTTTCTTTCTTTCTCTTTCTTTCTTTCTCTTTCTTTTTGCCTCTCTCTCTCTCATGTGTTTGCACACACACACACACACAAACACACACACACATTCTTATTATATTTTATAACAATTTCCCCCATGCTGACTTTTAAAATTTATTATCTCAAAAAATCTTATTGTGTGTTTTCTTACAAGCATCTCATATACCTTTTGAGCAAAGCTGAAAAAAATAAAATCAAAGTAAGAGAACTTTAAATCATGCCAACCTGATGAATCAAATGTTTTTCATTTGTATTTTCTTCCAAACTTTATCCATATGAATACATAATTTGCACATACTTAGAGTGTTTGGGTAAAAGAAAAGAAAAATAATTTATTCTCTTTCCTGTAAGAATGGCCCAAAAGGGGTTCTGTACACAGGATCCCTTCTGGCTTAAGACTGTCACCTCCATCCTGTCGGAAGAGTAGAGCATCAGGTAGGCACCTTGCCAAGAACACCTATATTTAGCCAAGGTGGGTTGTGTGATAAGAGGGAGGGGCCTGGTCACATGCTGTCTGACTCATCCTCTCAAGCACACGTGTCACTCACTTTCTCCTACTGTTGGGACAGCCTCCTTCAGAAGACAAAGCCTGACCATGACTTCCCTGGGCAGCAACACTTAATTTCCACAGACCAAATTTCAGAAACGAACAAGCACTGGGAGCTACTGAGCCTTCAATAAATCACATGGACGCTAACATCATTATTACTTGCTTTTGGCCCTCATACAATTGTCCTTTCTCTGGTTTGGAAGTGCAGCCTGGGCTTCTGTGCAGTGTCTTATTTCTCTCCAAGCTCCATAGCAGTCTGCCAGGCCACAGAAGGGATGTTAAAATAAAGCTACTCTCCTACTTCATTCTCTGGTGCTTTGTGTTCAAAGTTGGCATGTATAGTATATGGCCATATAGTATATACTATATAGGATATGTATAGTAATATGTTGTACATAGTGTGGTATATATAGTATATGCCCTATACTGGCATATTTGGATGTACCATACATAGTGTATATGTGTAGTAATATAGTGATATATCATAAATGTATGTGATATATGATATACAGGATTTCAGATCAGAGCTGGTGCAGCATAATTTTGGGGATCATTTTGGTAGTAATTAGTAAGATATGGGTGATCAACATAATTTTGAGCATGGATTTTAATAATTTCTCTATAATTGCTAGCTCTATGACCACAGACAATATAACTTCCCAGGGCCTCAGTTTCTTCATCTTTACTTTGGGTATATTTGTGTTCTCCTCAACGTTGTGAGTTTCACCAGGGTGAGGAACATGAATGGCAGAGTGCTTGGCCTAAGCAGGTGATTAGCGCATGGCCAATAGCCATCTGCCAATGGCTAAGAGCTGAAAATGGCTAACATCCCAATGAAGAGGCCCCTCTCACTAATATGAATACAGGCACATCTATATCTTCCTTCCTCTTAGTAACACTGAATACCTAGATCACAGAGAAGGGTTGTTTCCCTTTTTTTTTTTTTTTTACAGAAGCCAAACGAGGGCATTCTTTACAGACCACATGTGCTAAATCTGAATCTTGATATTCCCTAATTCCACCTTCTCGGCAAACATTGTTTGGCTCAGGAATTGCATATCAAGGCACACATGGAGTTGCATTATCAATGAATGGGTAGTGAACATATGGCTATGAGGTACCCTCACTTATGAGTGGGCCAAAAAGAGCCAGAAACTGAATATATTTGAATCAGATTAAATATTTGTGATCTACTTTCTAGTTAAAGGAATATAATTTTTTAAAAACTGGTTTATGAAGGCTCACTGGGCACCTTCAGAGCTGTGCTGTCTTGGAAGACTGAAGTAATTCCTGAGTGCCCTTACTTGTTGATTTGAACGCATAATGTCTGCTGCCTCCTTTGCAGAGCTCTTGTGAAATTCATGTGATTTGTGTGCAGTTGCTTCATAAACGGTGAAACTCTAGAAATATAAAATATTATATTCTTGTATGTCCTGTGGGTGTTTGCTACTTATTGGCTGATTGACTTTTTCCAAAATTATTATTCCTGTATCACTGAACTCCTGAATTATCTACCATTCTCATCTGTAAAGGATATTAAATTCTAAGGAGTAAGTCACTTCTTCACTTATGGTGATCATGACTCATGATTAGGCAGAATTCTGCTGGCTAAGAAATGATTCCAGAGAGGCCGAGAAGGCTCCTTCTCTGTGCTCCTTTCCCAAATATACTCCTGACAAACTTGCTAATAATAAAAAATTCTGAAATTGAGAATTCACTTCATTGTCACTGTTTTAACGGAATTACATTTTAAGCTCTACCATTCATATACACCTTATTAGGAACTGAGCTCCCCTAATCATTTTGATAGGTTTTCAGTACAGAAAAGGGAACAGAACATGAGCTAATAGGGATGAGGGCCAAAGTCCCAGAGAAATAAATGTATAAAGAGAGTGCAATGGGTATGCTGATATCGGACTTTTTCTCTGTGTGGATGGTAGACTATTTGAACTGTGCCTAATGATTATTGTTGCTCTAATTCTCTAGGTGACCAAAAATCACAAAGAATTATCTAGAAATAAGTCTTCTCTATGTAAGACCCAAAATACTTGGGGCTGAGGAAAGAGAAGAAAAATGGATCTTACCCAGAAGGTCTTGTGTCTTCAATGGTTCTGTCCACTGGGATCAAATCACTGAGGTAGACATTGAAATTTCCTTCCTTCCATCTTCTTTCTACCTCCTTCTCCTTTCCATGGGGAACAACTACCGGACGTCCAAACTGACCGGGAGCTTTGGGGTCCCTTGGAGAAAGTGTCACGTCAATTCTTAACACACGGTGCATTCCACCATCTTCAGGCGAACGAGCTTTTCTGTGACTTTGGTTGAGTTGTTCAGGCTGGGTTTTGGCAGTTAAGTTGATTCTTGCTGGCCCCAGCCCACCAGCTAAGGCTTGATTGGTTTGAGACACTGCTGCTCCCTGGAGAGCAAGAGAAGAGAAAGATGCCTCCCTGCTCTTCCTGGCAACGTGTTCCTCTTGGCGTTTGCGCAGTACCGTAGGAAATATAGTTTTGGTTTTGGAATTGGGGACCTCTTTGGTGTCTGTCTTTAGCCCCTCCTCCTTGGTTATAATCACAACATGGCTTTCAGACAAATTGAGTTTCTTCCCATCAGCCACTTTGGCTCCATCAACCTTTGGCAAGCCTCCCAACTGTGTCTCATTAATAGATTGCTTCTTTAAGCGACTTGAATTGGCAATGAACCTGGAAAAGGGAAGGTTCTTATTGGCTTTGTGTTTATTTGCATTTAGTTCTTTGCTCTGAGTCTCAGTTTTATTTAAGGCTATGGCTTCCCTGGGTTTTGGCACTGGTGGGCTGGCAGGGTAGGTCCTTTCATTTGCTACTGCCTGGAATTGCTGCTTTGATCTGTCAATATTAAGATGGATGGTCACATTTGGGTTCCTCTCAGCTGCTTGTTTTGATGTTTCACTGCTGAGACTAAGACTCTTCAGGCCCTCCTGGTTTATACCAACAGGTCCTGTGTGTACAGATATTTTGTCCCGTGGAGTTCCCCTTGCTGCTGTGAACGGCGTTTTCTCAGCCCCCTGGGCTGTCTTTTGCTTTGGCGTCACGTGCGAGGAAACTTCAGGTCTGACGTCTCGCCCCTCTGTCTTCCGCTTGGTAAAAGTCACTGGGGGGGTCAGCAGATATGCAGGACGCCACAAAGGTGCAACCTTGCCCCTTCCGGGGGCATTCTGCACTTTTCTTTCCTTCTGGGCTTGGTCCAAATCATCCTCAACCTTGAGCTTACTCTTTTCCGTCTTTCTAAAGTTCTCTTTGCCCCATACACCCTTCCCGTGTCCCTTCGAGAGGAGCTTCATCTCTTTCACGCTGCTGTCAAGGCTCTTCCCCAGGTATGGCTGAACTCTGAACCCTATCCTCTCCCTCCGGATGATGTCTTCCTTCAGGACTCGAGTGTTGATCTCACTGAATGAGAGGCGGAGAGCTGCCATGTCAAAGAGCAGCCAGATGACAGAAGCTACAAATATAAATGCCAGGACTCGCCCACTTCCTCGGAAAAACTTTCGGATCTTGTTCATGGTACAAAGGCTTCCCTCGCAGCCTGCCCTCCCCCTGAGCCTGCTTACCTTGAGGGGAGAGGGAGCTGACGTAGTAGCAATAGCAGCAGCAGCAGCAGCAGCAAAGTTGCCAGAAAGCGGCCCCCTCCCCTGAACAGAGCAGGAAGCAGCAGTCCAAAGGGAGAGCTCAGCTCCTACCGCTTGTCAGTCTCTGCCTGCGTGGCATTTCACAGCAGAGCATCCGTGCCTGCTTGGCCGGCCCCTGGCTAAGCCCTGCTAAACATTGCCCTTTGGTCACCCTGGGAGCGGTCGATTCCAGCCGCCAGACAGGTCAACAGATCACTCGCCTCGTCTCCATGAGCCCATGTCCACCTTCCTACAAACCCAAGAAAAGGTGGGGTCTGGGCTGCGCCTTCTCTCCTCGCAGTTCTCCGTCTGCACGCTGTAACTCAACACCACTTCTCAGAAGGAAAACATTTCAAGCCATTACCCAGAAAACTTCATTCAGCTCTCACCTTCCGTGTTATGTGAGAGTGTGTGTGTTTTCAGGGCAATTACAGAAAACTGTCTAACTTGGAGGGCATGTGTTCCTGGTTTGTAACCCCACCTACCCCATTCCTGCTTATTAACCCTGTTGTACCCAGGTCTCCAAGTGATGTGCCCCAGCAATTCATCAGTGAACTTAATGTTCCAACTTGGAGAGGTAATAGCTTATAGAAGGGGCTGAGCATAACCTCAATACCAAAGGTGGGTGTTTGATTATTCAGAAGCCTTCTTGGGCGGGGGCGGTGGGTATCAAAATCTTTGTTTGTAAGTCAACTTTTTGTTTTAAATGAGTCCCTCTATTTTTATTATTAGATTCGGTGGCCATAAACTTAATTTGTCATATTGCTGTAAAAGTTTCTAAACCCTTACTCTTGGTTTGGATACTTGTCCCAGATGTAACAACAACTTGCAGGGTGAACCAGAACTTGGACCAGACTCTGAGTGGCACTGGTAGACTGGTAGGACACTGGTTCCGACAGCTTTGTGATGGTAGAATCACACTGAAGAAATCCTCCCAAATTCTGATTAATTGATGGAGGGGGAAAGGGGCAAAGATGACCATTGGTCTGCATTGTGTTTTGAGAAGCTTCCCAGGTCTTTCTAATGTACAGCCAAAGTTGAGAAACACCGGTCTAGAATAAAATGCCTCCCCATTATTTTTTGGGTTTTGGACCACTGCGCACAATTTTTGTGAAATTTTCCCCCAGACAGAGTAAAACCTAATAAAAACTATACATTCCTAGAACAACTGAATCAGAATCTGCATTTTTATAAATTTAATTTTTATTTTATATTGGAGTACAGTTGATTTACAATGTTGTGTTAGTTTCAGGTGTCACAGCAAAGTGATTCAGTTATACACACACATGTGTCCATTCTTTTTCAAGGATCTGCATTTTAACCTCACCTGCTATAAACATCGTCCCTAAAGTTTGAGAAGCACAGCCCAGGAGCACTGTTCTCCGAGGAGCTCTGAGTGATCTGCAGACAGTGATGCCACTTATTTCTCCAGTGTTAGGAAGGGTATAGCATCCCCGCTTTGAGATAAATGTAGGCTCCCAAAGACTTGGGAAGGGAAGAAGGGAAGATTCTGAATAGTTTATACTTATGCATTGCCTTCCACAACATTTTAACTTTAAGTTTGTACTTTACCCCATGGGAGGGAACCCAGATAAGTGCAGCTATAGTAACATATTTCTTAAATCTCTGATTCTCCTTTTTATTCCATGCCTGCTCACTCCAGTTTGGAATATCCACATGGACGGCAGCACTGGTGGCTCAGCTGTTTCCTCCATGCACCCCTGCCCTCCATTTGTCCATCCTTCCAATATTTACTGAGTCTGTCCCATTGCTCAGGCCCTGTGTTGGGTGTTGAAAGATATTGAGTAAAAAGGACATAGTTCTTGTCTTTGAGATCTCACAGTCTATTGGTGGACACAGACAGGTAGGCACATATACAATACACAGTAAGTAATATGAGAGAACCATATCCTGGATTCTTTGGGAATGATTTTTGGAGAAGCTATCTTTAGACTTGAGGGATGAACAAGAGCATAATTATCTCTGCTCATACTGTGGTCAGAGAAGGGAAGTATTAGTTGGATGGTGAAAGGCAGATAAATTAGCAAGAACATAGAAGTGAAGAGAGAGTATAGTACTATGGGAAGCACACATTTCTGAGAACCAGCATGATTGGAAACTCAGGCATGTGTGTGTGTGTGTGTGTGTGTGTGTGTGTGTGTGTGTGTGTGTACCCCATATGCCCCAAACTGTTTGCTAAGCTCTTTCCATTGAGTATCTCATTCGATCTTGACAACAATCCAATGGTGACAAACGCATGGTGAAGAAGCACCTCTAAAGGCCTCTTCCCAGCCTTTTCCACATCTTTTTCCTGGTTAGTCTATGAGAATCTGTAAGGATGACAAAAGTTGTTATAAGCAGCTCTACAGACTCAATACTATGGATCTTCAGAAAATCAGTAACAATCTCTACTGGTGGTCCCCACCAGCTCTGTATTTCTCCTCTTTTTTTCCCTCTTAGCTGGGTTTCCATGATGTTCAGAGCAATGAAAAAGTATGGATAAAAAAGAATAGAAAACAAAGAGATTAAGAAATTTTACCTTTAATAGCAGTCAATACACACGTTATTCAACAGATGACCTTTCGTATAGATACCTGATGCTGCTTTTTGGTTTAGTTTCCATATTACTAGCAGAAAACTAAATATATAGGTGGGTTGGCTGTTTAAGGTACTTCTGGCTGTCATCCCAAATGGTAGACTTAGCTGGTCAAATTCCTCAAGAATCTGCACATACTTAGTTGGAGTGGGTATCATTCTAAAGAACTAGGGCTATGAAGTGGTCCTTGGGAAGCTTTTGGAGGGGTTTTTCTAATTCATTCTGACTTCATTTTGACACTTGTGTAGTAAAAAATTAAAAATATATTTTTAGTTTCTTCTTCTGTAAAAGAGGTATATTAGTAGAAGGACCTGTCCTTAAACTCTACATGGTTGATGTCAGGATTATCATGTTAACAGCTACCATTTATTGAGAATTTACTGAGTGCCTGACACTGGATTCTCCTAGATTAAATCATGAACTGTTTAGCAGGACAGCTTTGTATATAGTTAGAGTGAAATCTGTGTTCCTTTGTTCTGCTTCCAAGGTGACTATCTCTGAATCATGCTCATTGATAATCAGTAGGAGTTCAATAAACATTTTTTAAAATTTCTATTCTCCAATTTCCCCAGCCAGAATGCAGAATATTAGAAGTACTGGTTCCAGGTCCCTGGCTTTGTGTCTAAAGTAACTCTCTCAGAATATTTGACTGTTTTTTTTTTTTTTTGACTATGTAAGTATATTCTGAGTAACTAATAACTATTTTCTTTTATAATATGTACTCAGTTGCTTACCCTTAATTATAAAAGATATAAAAGGAAAATATATTTAAACATATATTCTTTAGAGAATAATGAGGATCTACAGATGCATCACTGAATTTGAATGTAGATTTAAATTTGGAGATTCCAATTAAAGACAATATGGGATGAGGATATTATTCACTTAGGAAATTTGAATGGGAAAATCAAGTAACTATTAAATATCATTTTGCTTTTGTATTTTAATATGATCATTTTTTCCTTTAAAATTCTTTTTTTGTTTGTTTTTGAGAAAAAGAGAAATCGTATGCAAGAAGATAACACTGCCCTGTGAACACAATTCACAAAAAAAGAGAGAAAGTTGAAAATCATAATTTAAAGGCTGGAGTTTTTATAAAGTCCATAGGTACCATAAATATAAAAATGATAATTTTACTCCAGTTTAACTGGTTTTTCCAGTGAAGATGGATGAATACAATTTCTGGCAGTCATTTAAGCTTTGGTGTATGTATCCTTTTTTATAAGATTTAGAAGCTGGTTAAGAAACAGCCTCGCTAACGCCCAGAGAATGAGGACTGCTGTGATCTTCCCTCCGACATTTGTCCTTGAAAATTTTTCCCATATTAGTGGTGGTAAATCATAATCCATTAAGCCTGAGTTTGAAGAAAGCAAGACCTCTGCCGTTGAAAGATAATACACTGTGCTTAGACCTCAGGTTTCACTGATTTTTTAAAAACTAATTTTTACTGGAGTATAGTTGCTTTACAACCTTGTCTTCATTTCTACTGTGCAGCAAAGTGAATCAGCTATATGTATAGATATATCCCCTCTTTTTTGGATTTCCTTCCCATTTAGGTCACCACAGAGCACTGAGTAGATTTCCCTGAGCTATGCTGTAGGTTCTCATTAGTTATCTATCTTATACATAATATCAGTAGTGTGTATATGTGAATCCCAATCTCCCAATTTCACCCCACCCCCACTTCTCCCCCCCTCGGTGTCCATACATTTGTTCTCTACATTTGTGTCTCTATTTCTGTTCTGTGAAGAGTGGAGCCAAGCCAGCATCTGTGCTTTTTAGGTCCCTGGACAATTTAATTGTTTTAATATTTTATTTTGATTAAGAAAAATTTAATAAATTTAAAATAAAACAGGGACTTCCCTGGTGGTCCAGTGGTTAAGCATCCGCCTTCCAATGTAGGGGATGTGGGTTCGATCTCTGGTTGGGGAACTAAGATCCTACATGTCGCAGGGCAACTAAGCCCGTGTGCCACAACTACTGAACCTGCACACTCTAGAGCCCATGCACCACAACTAGAGAGCCTTCATAGTCAACGCACTGCAACTAGAGAGAAACCAATGCACTGCAACGAAGATCCCACGTGTCACAACTAAGAACCGACACAGCCAAATAAATAAGTAAATAAATAAATAAATATTTTAAAATTATTTAAAAGTTAAAAATAAAATAAACATTAACTGAGCATCCACCTTGGGAAAAGAACTGAGCTAGTTATCAGAAGGAAAAATTGCCTTAAGGGACAGGTTGTCAATGAGCCCGAGACTTTTAACTCAAATACTAAATTAACAGAGCCATTGGTATTGGTTAATTATAAATTTGGAGAAAAAGGTAAAATAGCTCAGGGTGACTCTGATTAAGGCTTTACTAATTCAGAAAGAAAAGGTAGGAAGAACAATGACAGTTTGGAAGAGAAGAGGAGTTCAGATTTAAACATGTGTTTGAAATATATGTGGAATACATAAACATGTATATATTGAGCAAATATTTGAGTACCAACAGTGTACTAGCCTCTGGGAAAACAAAGAAGCTGAAGCTCACAGTTTAATGTAGTTGTTTTCAACTTTTTGTGCATCAAAAATCTTAAGGGGAGGGACTGTTAAAATATAGATTCTCATGTTCTTCCCTCAGTAATTCTGAGGTTGGATACAGGATCTGGGAATCTAGATTTTTAACTAGAATATCAGATGATTCTGATATAGGTGGACCAAGACCCACACTTTGAGGTTCATTGGTTCAGTGGCAGAGGCAAAATATTAATATAAAAATGGGAAAAGTGAGTGAAACAAGCAACTAACCTAAGAAGGAAGAAAAATAAGTCCTGACAAGAAGACAAGTTTAGTGTTTCAGTCTCTTACCATTCCAGGTTGGAGAAGGATGGGAGTAGCCATTAGTATAGCCTGCAATTTTCTAAGAAATCGGGTCCCTGGCTCTCTGGTCCTAAGAAGGACCTGCAGTCCTGTCAGTGGGTCTCAGCAGGGCAATGTGGAATTTATGATTTGTGTTGTGTTGCTTCAGGCTGTCTGGGAGAGCAGACTTTTGTAATTTTGATTACCACTTATACATTAATTGCATGTTTTCTTGTTTAAAGTCTGACTGTCACTAGATTTTAGGTTCCAGGAAAGCAAAGACTGCATTTCTTTTTTTTTTTTTTTTTTTTTGCAGTACGCGGGTTGTGGCCTCTCCCGTTGCGGAGCACAGGCTCCGGACGCGCAGGCTCAACAGCCATGGCTCACGGGCCCAGCTGCTCCGCGGCATGTGGGATCTTCCCGGACCAGGGCACGAACCCATGTCCCCTGCATCCGCAGGCGGACTCTCAACCACTGCGCCACCAGGGAAGCCCTGCGTTTCTTTTATTCACCACTATATCCTTAGAGCCTAGTACTCAATCAATACTACTTTTCCCAATGTTCTGGGCACCAAGAATACAACAGTGACTAAACCAGAGAAGTTCCATCGTCTTGTAGTTCATACATAACGAAATAAAGAGACAAAAATGTGTAACTTTAGGTAGTCATGTGTGCTAGAAAGAGAATGAAAGGAAATAGGGAAAGAAAAGTGGGAATATAAATCAGGGAAACCTCTTTAAAGAGGTAACATCTGAGAAGAAACTTGAATAGAGTAAGGGAGTAAGCCATGAGAAAATCTGGGGGAAGAGATTCCAGATGGTAAGAACAGAAAAATCAAGATGTGACATTGGAAACAAGCCTGGCATTTTGGAGAGGGGTAAGAATGTGAGTGTAGCTGGAGTAGAATGAGTGAGAAGGAGAGTGGGAAGAGATGAAGAGGTAGGCAGGCTCCAGATTTCGTAGCTCATTTATTGTATATATGATTCAATTAGTTGAAAGAGTGGGCTAACACTCATAGCATTACCTATATTAACTCAAGTAATCTTTACTTAAAATCAACTTCGTGAATTAGGTGCTAAGATCTCCATTCTACAGGTAAGAAAACTGAGGCACAGTGTGAAGTTAAGTAGCCTGTCAAAGGTCACACAGCCAGCCAAGCAGTGGTGGGTTCAGGATATAAACCCAGGCCGGCTGGATCCTATACATCAGTGTTTCTCAATCTCTTTCTCATTATCAGATCTTACTCCCTGAGAGAAAAATTAAATTAAAACTCTCCTTAAAGTGAGAGAATTTAAATACTGAGAAATAATACTTTGTCAAGTAGAGTTAAGCTTTGGAGGGCCAGAAACCATTGTAATATTTTAGAATGTTTTTGCCCCCTAAGAATCCATTTTTGCCCCCTTGAGGGTGACATCACTTCATTGAGAAAAATGCATATACCACACTATAATAGCTCTCATAAAAACATAATTTTGTAATAAAATTTTCTTATAAATAAATGAATATTTTTATAAATAAATTACATCTCTCTTATAAATAAATGCTTTTATTGTATAAGTTTCTTACAAACAGGGAAATAAAAGGGATAATTCGGTAGCTTGATGAGACTGCCTGTTACTTGCAGATGGATTAGACCTGAAGGCTTTAGAAGACTCAGGCATAGGGGAGGTAAGATTGAAGATAAAGAGTGGATAAAGCCTTCTCAGATTAAAGTGACGTCCCAGAGGAGACAGGAAATAAGCTTAAGAACACAGGTGGATTATTTAATTCATTTTAGAAACAACTAGGGGCATGTTTCATTTTGAAATTGTACCTGTTCCAGGGCAGGTAAGGATGAGTGGAGATGGAAGGAAAGAAAGTTCAGGGAGTTTGTGCTCGAGGGCTTCTGATTATTTTCCATAAGCACGAGGCAGACGGTGAAGAGTTGGGAGTGGGTGGGTAGGCGGTCGAGGCACGTGCTAAAGGGTGGAATCAGTTGCTATGAAGAGAAGGAAGAGCTGCCAACTCAGAACAGGAGCAAGGACTGTCAGAGAGCTTTGAGCCCTGAGCCCCCAGGAGCCCTAGGTACCCCACTGAGGCCACCTCTGCCACATTCCAGGTGCCACACCAGTGATGCCCTCAGAACATGTCCTGCCTCTTCCTCTTCTTCTTCTTATCTGTCCCACCCTGGAACCATTCTGCTTTCTCTGTGACCTCCATTTTAACAAAGAGGAGAGAAGGGCGAGGAGAGAAGGGGTAGAGAAAGAAGAGTCGTGGGAGGGGCAGACGGTAGGCACAATGGAGGGCCCTTGAGGGCATTTTCATGTGCTGTGAAGAAGTAGGATGAAGTGAAAGCCTTGAAGAAGGGCTAAATGCTGCTTCATATCTCCCCCCTCCAGCACCACCTCCAACTCAATTACTGCCCCCAGGAGCAAGATCAAAATAACCTTCTGTGGGATGAAAGGATGACAATGACTTTGGATCCAATTATGTTATCATAACCTGGAAACAACCCTTGCATTTGAGGTCTGCTAAAGTACTGAACCGTGAAACTCAAATCACAATGTGAGATATGAAAGCGATTTGAACTCAGGGCCCTTTGGACATTTTCCTGGATATCAAAGAAGGATTTTTTTTTCCTGCTTTCTGAAGATAAGGTAGAAAATGGACAAGTGATGAACTAACCAGAAACGGTGGAAGAAATACTTAATTGGAAATGAAATTAAGAGAGGAAAAGACAAATGGGTTTAGATTAATGTCATGCTTACAGTTATCACAGGATATGAATTTTGTTTACATGATCAAATATCTTCAGAGCTACTCAGCTCCTCTGATGTACAATTCTAAGTGGTTTCCTTACCCTTAGAAGCTGAGGGTTAACTAACTATTCAAGCCTGGGCACGTAGGAGACAGGAGCATGCAGGCATCCACTCATGATTGAACTAAGGAAAGTAAATATAACCCCAAAGTCCCCACCTTATTTCCAGGGGGATGAAATAAGCCGGGAAATAAGATGAACTCTCCTCATGAACTTGGACTGGATGGGAGCCATGCGAAAAGAAACACTTGAGAGAAAAGGAAAGATGAGCAATGTGTATATTTTACATGTGTGCACACATATGTGTCTGCATATTTATATGCAAACACACAAACTCCATGTGCGGTTTATGCTTGTGTGTACATATTCATATTTATACACATATGTATGTACAGAGTTCACAGAGCACTCCCAAACAAACACACACCAGATGTGCTGATTCTGAGCTCTCCAAGGAAAAGATTACTATGGAGAAGAAAATGAAACAGGGCTTTTGAGGACATCGGTCATCCTACCAGGTGTACTGATACTTGGAGGGCATATTCTATGTTTTGCATATGTTTATTTTGGGTTAGAGGAGACTCAGGACAACATAATAACTGCTTCATAATTTTGGAGACATGTCATGTGGAAGAAGGATTTAACCATTCCATATGGTTCCAGAGGGTAGAAATGAGGCCGAGGCGTAGCAGATTTCTGTTTTAAATGAGAACGACTTTCTAACAATTAGTACTACACAAAAGAGACATGTCTTCCTTCTAAAAGTAGATAATGATCTGCCTACTCTTGGAAATGACATGTGGCAGAGGCTGCGTGGCCATCTGTCACAGAAGTTGTAGGGGGCATTCTTCCATTATGGTGAGGGTTTGCACTATCGTTATGTGCTGGGCCATCTCCATTCTGAAATTCAGTGGTTCTAAAATGCATAAAGACATTTTAAGGGAAGTCAAGTCATATACGGTTTTGGTTTTCTGACTGCTTTTATTTTATTCAGTGACTTATGAGCAGCTCACTCCTATCTCAATAAGTACTAGACATAACAATTTCTTCTGTCTTCTGTTTGATTTCTGTTTTCCCCTACTTCTTTTCCTCACCTTTAATTTTTGCATTTTCTATTCTCTTTTCCTTGTCTTTTCTTCATCCTGCCTGCGCCCTCTAGATGTAAGAGATGGAGGGAAGGCAATGTTCATTGAGACAGTAATATGAAGAAGAAAGTGTTTAACTCGGTTAACATTTTCTTTTCTCTGAAGGGAAAATCCTGGCTGTGTGATTACGTGAATATGTGTATGTATACTAGAGTGTCTGTGTGTGTCTGTGTGTGTGTAGACCTTCAGTGAAATGTGGTATTGCCTGGAGAAAAGGCTTATAGTATTTTTAACATAGAGGATTCCTCTCCCAAGTGGATGTTTGGGAGAGCTGGGGATTGGGAACCACTTTTGATTGTCACAATACCTGGGGGCTGTTACTGACACTGAATGGGAGGAGGGAAAGAATGCAGAATATCCTACACTGTGTGGGACACTCCCATCCAATCAAGGATTATGCCATCCCAGATGACAATAGAGCCCCATTGAGGTATACGAAGTGAAGGCTTTGGAGACAGACTATCTAGGTTGCCCTCTTTAGCTCTGTGATCTTGGACAGGTACTTTAATCTCTCTGGATTTTTGTTTCCTCATCTGCAGTATGGAGGGTAATAAGAGTACCACCTCACAGTGTTGTTGTGAAGATCAAATGAATTAAGGAGTCAAGTGCTTAGAGGAGAACAGACGCTAAAACACACTCAACAAGTGTCAGCTATGATTTTGATTTTTCTGAAATGGGTAGGAATCGGCTATTTGGATTCATCGTACATGTTGAGTGTATGAGAGTTTCTATATGCTTTCACCAGGCTTTAGGGAACTAAAACATAATGAACCAATACTTACAAAAGTGTGACCTATGGACCCTTTGAAGTTATGAACTGCTGTGACATCACCATGGACATATGTGAAGTGAGCCTTGACAAGATAACATCTGTCTGCTTTTCTTTCTCCGCCTTGCACATATGCAAATATGTCCCCAACCATTTCCCTAATACACACACACAGCGTTATATTTAATAAAATATAAAAATTCATTTAAAGTTCTAGGAGTCTTTGACAAAATTCAACACCCATTTATGATAAAAACTCTCCAGAAAGTAGGCATAGAGGGAACCTACTTCAACATAATAAAGGCCATGTATGACAAACCCACAGCCAACATCATTCGCAATGGTGAAAAACTGAAACCATTTCCTCTAAGATCAGGAACAAGACAAGGTTGCCCACTCTCACCGCTATTATTCAATATAGTTTTGGAAGTTTTAGCCACAGCAATCTGAGAAGAAAAAGAAATAAAAGGAATCCAAATGAGAAAAGAAGAAGTAAAACTGTCACTGTTTGCAGATGACATGATACTATACATAGAGAATCCTAAAGATGCTACCAGAAAACTACTAGAGCTAATCAAAGAATTTGGTAAAGTAGCAGGATACAAAATTAATGTACAGAAATCTCTTGCATTCCCATACACTAATGATGAAAAATCTGAAAGAGAAATTAAGGAAACACTCTCATTTACTACTGCAACAAAAAGAATAAAATACCTAGGAACAAATACCTAGGTCTTTTGTCTCCTCTGCCTAAGGAGACAAAAGACCTGTATGCAGAAAACTATAAGACACTGATGAAAGAAATTAAAGATGACACAAACAGATGGAGAGATATACCATGTTCTTGGAATGGAAGAATCAGCATTGTGAAAATGACTATACTACCCAAAGCAATCTACAGATTCAATGCAATCCCTATCGAGCTACCAATGGCATTTTTCACAGAACTAGAACAAAAAGTTTCACAATTTGTATGGAAACACAAAAGACTCCGAATAGCCAAAGCAATCTTGAGAAAGAAAAACGGAGCTGGAGGAATCAGGCTCCCTGACTTCAGACCGTACTACACAGCTACAGTAATCAAGACAGTATGGTACTGGCACAAAAATAGAAATATAGATCAATCGTACAGGATAGAAAGCCCAGAGATAAACCCACGCACATATGGTCACCTTATCTTTGATAAAGGAGGCAAGAATATACAGTGGAGAAAAGAGCCTCTTCAATAAGTAGTGCTGGGAAAACTGGACAGCTACATGTAAAAGAATGAAATTAGAACAATCCCTAACACCGTATACAAAAATAAACTAAAAATGGATTAAAGACCTAAATGTAAGGCCAGACACTATAAAGCTCTTAGAGGAAAACATAGGCAGAACACTCTATGACATAAATCACAGATCCTTTTTGACCCACCTCCTAGAGAAGTGGAAATAAAAACAAAAATAAACAAATGGGACCTAATGAAACCTAAAAGCTTCTGCACAGCAAAGGAAAACACACACACACACAAAAAGAAAAGTTCTAGGGGTCTTGTCCCTATGTATTTGCTCAATAAGTGGATACAAAAAATACATTTACAGTATGCAGGGACTATGGAATTTTGGAAATTTTTTTCTTTAATTCCTATGCTTGAAAAGGTTGTGATTCATACAACAGACCATTCTTAATCTTGCACCAATACTGAAGGTTATTTATTTTATTTTTTTATTTTTTTATTTTTTTTTTGCAGTACACGGGCCTCTCACTGCCGTGGCCTCTCCCGTTGCAGAGCACAGGCTCCGGACACGCAGGCTCAGCGGCCATGGCTCACGGGCCCAGCCACTCCGCGGCATGTGGGATCTTCCCGGACCGGGGCACAAACCCGTGTCCCCTGCATTGGAAGGCGGACTCTCAACCACTGCACCACCAGGGAAGCCCCTGAAAGTTATTTTATATTTTGAAAGACTGACTCAGAAGGTGTTTCAAGATTTGACTAATCCCAAGGTTATAATCATGGACTTTAATGATAATTCTGTGAAAAGCCAGTTTTAGAAGTTCCATTTGATTAAGCGGAATCTGTTAAAACATTGTAATGCCATAAAAATTGTATTTAGAAACAAGTCCCAGAGGTTAATTTGATTACTTTTCATTTTTAATTTATATTATGAAGACAGAGTCAGAGTCTTTATAGTAGTGTGTCCTTTGGTACGATGAACAAGAGTTTCAATTTAGTTTGTCCCGAGGTTTGTCAACCTCTGACACATGGAAACTGCATGTGCTGGGTGCCACAAATTCCATGGAGAAGATGAAGACACTTTATAGTTTGCTAAAACATGTATACTCACCCATTTTTCACTATTTGTTAGAAGGATTAAATAACTTCATACAAGTCAAGTGCTCAGAAAAGCACAAATAAAACACCTTCAGCTAGTGTCAGCTATGATTTCGATTTTTCTGAAAAGGCTGGGAATGAGCTATTTGGATTCACCTTAGATGTTGAGTATATGAGAATTTCGGTATGATTTAACCAGTTTTTAGGGAACTAGTACATGATGAATCCATACTCAATAAATTCCATGGAGACGGAGATATAATTTATTAAAATAGGAGAACATCACATACCACTCTGGTGCAAGATCTTGATAGTGCAGGAGGCTGTGCACGTGTGCGGCAGAGAGTATATGGGAACTCTCTGTACTTCCCCTCATTTTTCTTTCTTTCTTTTTTTTTGGAGAAATGAAACTGCCCTAAAAAGTAAAGTCTAGGGCTTCCCTGGTGGCGCAGTGGTTGAGAGTCCGCCTGCCGATGCAGGGGACGCGGGTTCGTGCCCCGGTTGGGGAGATCCCACATGCCGCGGAGCGGCTGGGCCCGTGAGCCATGGCCGCTGAGCCTGCGCGTCCGAAGCCTGTGCTCCACAACGGGAGAGGCCACAACAGTGAAAGGCCCGCATACCGTACCGCAAAAAAAAAAAAAAGTAAAGTCTATTAAGTGCTTAAGAAATACTATTGGGATTAAGATTGGGATCTAAAATAATAATAATAATGTTTGAGTAATTCAGGGTCCATAAAACCAAAATTTAAAATTATTTCTTTTCTCTCGTGTATACCTCAACCCCCAACTCCACTGGGGGTAGGGGCAGTTACTAGAATTTGATTTTATGAGGAATTTCATTCACTGAATTGTATCCTTCTGCCTCTGAGGAAGCACAGCCTGGAAAGAAAAGCCAAAAAGCAGTCAAATTCACGGCTGGATGACTGGGATACTCGGGGTATTGCTGGTTGGTCTGAAGTGCTTCTGGTTCACTGGTTTATACGGCCATAATCTGGGTATCATCTGCACTACTTTCTTTTGTCTTTACTGTTCTGTTTGCTTGTGCTTTTGTGTATCAAAGGTTTAATTAAATTAAAATATGCATACTCACCCATCATTCATTTTTTAGTAAAGAAAATCATTGAATAGAGAACCATGAGTACAAAAAGAAGTTCTTTATAGGGAGACGGGCTGGCATAGTAAAGAGCAGACAGAGTCTCAGCTCCACCATTCCTTGTGATGTGACTGAGGCACCCCAGTATCCTCAGTGAACTTCAGTTTCCTCATGTGCAAGCTGTGGGTTTTAATGCTCATTTGTTAGTGCTGTTGTGAGAACTGGATACGAGGAGGGTAAAAAATACCTAGCTCTGCGTCTGGCACATAGTAGTTACTTATTAAATGCTAAGGTAGCAAGTAATGGCAGTTAATGTTTTTTGTTGAAATTTTTAATAAATAAGTCTTGCTAAAGTATTGTCATTTGTTTTCAATCATGACACTATAAAGTAGTGCCTGCAGCAGTAACAACAACAGCAACAAAAATGATTGGAGAGTAGGCCCAATAATTTGCTATATAGTAAGTAGGCAGTAGCCTATAGTCCCCAGACAATGTTGACCACAGACATTAAGGACAAGATACAAGAATACTATCCCACATGACTGAAATGTACCCAAAACTCCTTAGTGTGCATGAAATTAGCATGTACTTTAAAGTTTCTAAGAGGTAATCCATATTAGACTGTAATTTGGATATGGGCAACCAATGAGCTTTAGGTGTGTGCATATGTGTATATATACATGCATCTTAATGTATAATCAGTAGAAGCCAGATGAAACTGTAACAAAAATAAATGATAAAACAGGACATGATGAATTTATCAACTATTCATTCTACAAATGTTATGTTATAGGTAGTGTGTTACGTGCTAGGAGTGAGGATTGGGAAACTTCTAAGACATTGTCCTTAAAATCAAGTTTCTTAGGCCAAAACCCCAGCATTTTTAACACAGATAAATGATAAATGCTGCAGCTAATAGATATCCACAGAAGAATCTGGTTAGTTTGGAAATATCAGCAGAAATAACTTTAAGGATAAGTAATAAAGATTGAATAACAGCTATCAAGAATGTCAAGGGGATTAGGTAATTCCAGTCTGAAGGAACAGTGTGTACAAAGGCACAGAGACTTGAGAGCATGTGGCATATGTAGTAGGTTAGGAAAAATTCAGGAAATAAGCCTAGAGAGGTAAGCAGGGACCAGATCATGACATTGTTTATGAATACCAAAAAGTGTAAGAAAAGACCGAACAATCAGCAGTAGCAGGGAGAAATTTCTCAGTTGCCCCTGTAGCTTAGTGAGCTGAACTCTTGAGGGCCCTGCACCACTTGGGTTTTTATCGCAAGTTCTCTTTTGCAGGTTCTTTCTTCCCTGTCCTGGCTCTGCTTCCCCAGGGAACCCCGCACACGGTGGTCACACTGATGCTACAGAGCATTTTTGTGCCTCATGTGGAGCACAAACTTCTTAGAAGTGATGTTTTTGGTAGAAGGAAAGAGGAGATTGTAATAAAATCGTGTAACGTGGTAAAAAAAAAAAAAAAAGGAATCTGTTACAAGAACCACAGCCTTTTCTGCAAAATCATTCTGGTGCCTCCCCACCTGCTGAATTGTGTTCCTGCTTTGCTAGCTAGCTTGCTTTTCCCATCTGCTTCATTCATTTCAGAATTAAGAGCCCTTAATGATGTCTTCCTATGTCTTAAGACTTTCCCCCTATGATTTCTCATTTAAAACAGTTCTTGAGGGATTGGGTCCCACATGCTGGATTTCTCCCATCTGTCAACCTCTGGCAACTCCCAACCAAAATTGTCCTGTATACCTTAGTGCCTAATTCGATCATCTGACCAATTAATGGCTTATCGTGGCTCAATAGTTTGGCCTTCCCCAAGAAGAGTGTTATCGTGTTTAATGTCTTCACCTTTATACTGCCACTGCCTCACCTCTCTTCCCTACATCCAATTTATGTACTTTGGCAATATTTTACGTATATTTGTAAATCATTTTTAATAAAACTTATTTTTAGCAGTTTTAGGTTCACAGCAAAATTGAGAGGAAGGTACAAAGATTTCCTATATAGGCTCTTCCCCCACACATGCATGACCTCCCCCATTATCAACAGCTCCCATCCAAGTGGTATGTTTACTACAAATGATGAACCTACATTGACACATCATAACCGCTCAAAGCCCATAGTTTACATTACAGTTCACTGTTAGTGTTGTATATCTCATGAGTTTGGACAGATGTATAATGATATGTATCCACCACTGTGGTATCATATAGGGTATATTCACTGCCCTAAAAATCTTCTGTGCTCTGATTATTCATCCTTTTTCCCATCCAACCGCTGGCAACCACTGATCTTTTTAGTGTCTCCATAGTTTTGCCTTTTCCAGACTGTCATATAACTGGAATAGTATACTACGTAGCCTCTCAGATTGGCTTCTTTCACTTAGTAATAAGCATTTAAAGTTCTTCCATCTCTTTTCATGGACTGATAGCTCATTTTTTTTTTTAGTGCTGAATAATATTCCATTGTCTGAATGTACAACAGTTGATTTTTCTACTCACCTACTGAAGTACATCTTGGTCGCTTCCAAGTTTTGGCAATTATAAATACAGCTGCTCTAATCACCGGTGTGAAGGTTTTCCTGTGGATGTAAATCATTTTCAAATTTTTGCTTATTGTTTTGAAACAAGACCATTGAAATAAATAAAGAATGGGGGAAAAAACAATACCTTTACTTTCAAAGGATCCTTTAATGTTAAAACCTAACTTAGGCCTCCATGAGTGGAATGGCGTATAGCAGGCTGACCTCAGTGACGTTTCGAGAAGAAGGTCTTTGGCCTCTTCTTAAATCACTCAGCCCAAGGAGGTCACAGATTTTGCTACATCAAGGAATTTCCTTACTAAAATTTAATGGTCTGACTCTTCAGTTTCAGAGCTTGCTATAAATTTTAGTGCTCTACTTAAAAGAATTATGAGTCACAATTGCACTGGGCAAATCAGCAATCCTTACTGCAGTCTGCCAATGTTCCAATATGTCTACAGCAGCAACTATAATTACTGAACTCTTGACTTTGTCACTGTTCAAACTCTTTTTCCTGTCGGATGTAGCATTTACTATCTTGACCATGATTGCATATATCCTCAACAGGCAAAGTTAGGGGCAACACATAGCATGATGCTGTCAGGCACCGCTAATTCATTCTTTGAGAATGGTGCCCTTGAAGGCGTGTGATACTCCAGCTTTGCACAGTGTCTAAGTACAATATTTATCAAGCCTTTGGCTTGACTCTAACTCTATCTTCCTTAACCTGTGCTTTTCACTGTCTCCTTATACACCCTATTCAGCTCAATGTTCTCTCTGACAAACCACAATAACCTTCTCCATATTAACTAGAATAAAACGAGATCTTCTTGTTCTTGACTTAAGGCCAGTCTCAGCACTGAGTTCCAGGGGGTTGAGTTGGGTGGGGGGAGAGTGCTGTGACTATTTGTGCTTTGATAATTTTGTCTGATTACATGCTTTCACTTTTAGCAAAAGTAAATTTTACATGTTGATTAAAAGTTACCTGTATTACTTTTAGTCTTTTGAAGACAGTGACCCTCCTTGCAGTCAGACAAGTTATACACAGACATTTATACAGACAGTTTATCAGCATAACCGCCAAAGACCATAAGCCCTCCAAACTGAGAAAATTGGTCTCCCCTTGTCCTCTTTGGGTTCCCTGAAATATTGGGTCACCATTTTGATTTCCTGTCAATCATTAGCTGGAGGAGCTTCTTGGTCATACAGAATAATTTGTCATATTCTGCTGTTGTCAACACTTTGAAGAGCCTCTCAACACTTAAATTAAAAACTCCTTATCTTTGAGTGTTGAAAATATTCATGCTATTTTAAAGTTGGAGTAGTATGGACTTGACTAATCAATTTATCCATATAGAGGTGACTATTTTCTCAAGGGAGGACATGCTGTTCAAATAGTCAGGAATATGTGTGTATTTGTAGAGGAGTTCAGCCTACACTGCTTACAGTGGGAACGTTTGGTCAGGCTAACAGAAATCATTTTCATGGTTCAGGCTGAGAACACAAAGTTTAAAAGTATAGAGTGTTGTCTTGGGGACTCCTTGTGAGAAACTATGAATGACCAGCTATCCAATGAGCTGTGTTAAATAACAGACTTCATTTTTTCCAAAAAACTCCCTCTACCTTCTTCCACCTCTTTCAAAAATGATGACTTTTTAAAGTAAAAAACAGTGACATAATAACTAGTTGCTACTGGAAATTTAATTTAGAGATCTGTTTATAACTGGCAGAAATATGCATTTTTCCCTCTCTTTTCTTTTTAAAAAGGGGTTCTTATTTCATTTTACTATAGAACTAGCTACTTTATTTACTATCAGAATATTCCAGAGGTTGTACTGCACAGAGTTTTAAGCCTCTAGTCCTTGTGTATTGCACCACTCAAAAAAAGAAGAATTTTACAGCAGGAGAAAGTTTTATGATCCTCAGGTATCTGGAGAAACTTCCTTCCTTTTCCTCTTTTTCCATTTATTCATCCACAATGTCCATCTGCCTGGTATGGTGCTAAATGCTTGGGATATCAAAATTGAATACGTTTTTGTCCCAGCTATCCAGAAGTTCTCTACTAGAGGGGTAATATCCACTAGTCTATCTTCCAGGTTACTTATGTGTTCTTCTGAATCATCTAATTTGCTGTTGATTCCCTCTAGTGTATTTTTCATTTCAGTTATTGTATTCTTCAGCTCGGATTCATTCTTTTTTATAGCTGAAGTTCTTGTGTTTCTCTGGTATTCTGCTGAGTTTGGTGAGCATCCTTATGACTATTGTTTTAAACTCTTTTCTGGGTAAATTACTTATGTTCACTTCATTAGGGTTTTTCTCTGGCGTTTTATCTTGTTCTTTCATTTGGAATCAATTCCTTTGTCATCTCACTTTGCTTGACTTTCTGTGTTAGTGTCTATGAACAAGGCAAAAGAGTTACCTCTGCCGGTCTTGGAGGCGTGGCTTTGTGCAGGAGCATCTCTATGTGCCTGTATGTGCCTGGTGGGTTTGGTGGTATGGCTGGAACTGGTGTGGGCACAGGCCAAGGCTTTTCCTGCGGTGTTCCAGGGGCCACCGCCTCGGTGGGAGTGCTAGAGCCTGAGCCCATCATGGGCTGGGACTTTTTTGGGGGTGTTCTGAGGACTGCAGTCTTGCTGGGAGGGCTGAGGCTGGAGCTGGGTAAAGGCTGGGGTCGTGCTGGGGTGGTCTCGGGAGGTCAGCTAGAGCATCAGGTGCTTTTTCATTCCGCTACCTCTGTGCCACTACTCAGTCACTGATTTTTTGCGTGAACCCTTTAGGATGGGAGTCTTGATTTCCTATAACCCTCTGGCTCTCTGGGTTGTAAACTCTGCTGCTTCTCAAAGCCAGTTATGAGGCCTCGTCTTCCTGGTGCCAGACCCCAGGGCTGGGGTGTCCAGTATGGGACTAGAACTCCTTGCTGCTTAAGAAGTGCTCTGAGTTTGTGATATCCCTTCCACCTGTGGGTCTCCTGTGTGGGGTGTGAATACTGACTAGGCTGCATCTCTGCCCCTCCTACCCATCTTATGTGTTTTTCCCTTAACATTCTTAATTAGGAAATTAGCCAGAATGATAACCGTAAAATCCTCACAGATTTGGAATTTAAGGAGCATACTTCCAAGTAGCCTATGGGTCAAAGAAAAAATCAAAATGAAAAATAGAAAATGAATAAATAAATGCTTGCAACAATACTACACCCCAAAACTTGTGAGATTTATATATGTACATATACAAATAAGTATATTTCAGAAAAGAAGAATGGCTGAAAATCAACAAGGCAAGCATTAACCTCAAAAGCTTAGTTAAATAGAGCAAGTTTAGTCCAATGAAAGTAGAAGGCAGTAAATAATAAAGGTATAAAATAATGTAATAAAACCCAATCATAATATAGGGATCAACAAAGACAAAAGTTAGTTTTTTGCAAAGACCAAGATAGATAAATATTTGGTAAGAATGATGAAGAATAAAAAGTAAAAAGACACAGATAATCAATATAAAAAATGGAAAAAATGACATTATAATGTATTTTTCAGGATTTAAACTATTAAAAGAGGATATTATGAACTATATAGTAATAAATTTAAATTTTGATAAATTCCCCCAAATATAAACTGACCAAAATTAATGCAAAAAGAGAACAATAATTTGACTATTAAAGACATTGAATCCTAAATTTAAAAGATAAACAAACTCAAACTAACAAACAAAATCCAATATGCCACAAAAAGTACTCCCAAGCCACTTGTCATTTTTGATGAACTTTATCAAACAGTTTAAAAAGTAATACACCAGTTTAGATCAATTCTGCCAGAGAATAAAGAAGGAACATTCCTCAACCTGTTTTATGTGGCAAGTATAACCTTGACACTGAAACCTCAGAAGGACATTATAAGAAAAGTTACAGGCCAATGTTACTCATGAGCATATATATAAAAACTCTAAACAAAGTATCAGTAAACCCAATATAGCAATATCCAAAAAGGATACATCGTGATTAAGTTATGTTTATTCTAGGAATGTAAAATTGGCTTTGCATTAAAAAAAAATCAGTACATTTCACAAGTTAACAAAGGAGAACAATCATGTAGCCATCTCAATAGATGGAGATAAAGCTTATGATAGAATTCAATTCTTATTTATGATCAAAATCTTAGCAAACTATGAATAGAAGGAGACTATTGATTTGATAAAGGGTATCTAGAAGAAAAAAGTCCAGAAATGTCATCCTTAACCAGGAATGCTGAATGATTTCCTTTTGATTTGAGGAATGGAAAAATGTAGCTGAATATTAACTTTTTTTCAATGTTTTCTTGAAAGGCCCTGCCAGTGCAGTAAGTCAAGAAAATGGAGCTATGAGAACTGGGAAGAAAGAAATACAATTCTCGTTGTATTTCAGGTCATATGATTGCATACATACAAAATTCTGAGGCATCTATAACGAAATTATTAGAATTTCTAAGCTAATTTAGCAAGATTGCTGTGTAAGAGGTCAATTGAAAAAATAGTGATTGCATTCATATATACTACACACTATATATACTTTAGCAGCTAAAATAAACCTTAAAAATAAGTGTTCGCTAACTCTCCTAGCCAAATGCAAAATTTTAGACAGACCCAGGAGTGGAATTTTTTTTTTTTTAATTGAAATATAGTTGATTTACAAAGCTGTGTTAGTTTCAGGGGTGCAACAAAGTGATTCAATTATATATATACATATATGTGTGTATATATATATATATTCTTTTTTAGATTCTTTTCCATTATAGGTTATTACAAGAGAAGTGGAATTAGTTTTAATCCAACTGAATCTGTGGGAGGATTTTATCCAAATGTCTTTAAAACTTTCTCATATTTGGGTTTTATAAATTTTTTTTTCCAGAAAAATCTTACAGGTATAATTATTTGAAAAATAACTTCATATAAAAGAAATTATTTGAAGAATGAAACTTTTTTTCTTTTTTTAATTTGAGTATATCAATATCTGTGTAACTTCTTCCAAGATAGCAGTGACCAGCAAACTCTCATGCTAGAGTCACCATCATCAATAGTTCAATGGGATTTTGTTATGCTGCATTTCCTCCCTGCTTTCTTCCCCAGTGTCAGCATCTCCTCGTGAGCAGACTCTCTCTTTCCAAGCCCTTCCTGTGGTGAACCCAAATGTTGTTTTTCAGATGGGTGTAATTCAACCCACTAAAATACATCCTTGCCAATGGGATTCATGCTATGAACTCCAACCCCCTCTGTTAGTGACATACGCACATTCTCAGTCTGCGTCATGAAGATATGTAGGCAGATGTAGGTGGTACCTAACAGATGCAAACTTTTTATTTTGTTGAATTTTGCCTTTGTCATTTGGACAAGATGTTAGAAAAGCAATCATTCCTTAGTTACAAGGGATTCCGGGAGAGAGTTCACTGTTGAAGCTATCCCCCAGCCCTGTCCTGCCTGGTGTGTCCTGCCTTGTCTCGGGAGTGGAAAGAAACCATAGGAGCCCAGCTCATGTTTGTCCACACACGCCCTGTTATGTTGCTACCGCTGGGCCACACTTACCTACCACACATACTAACTAGCACAAAGGGCAGAAAGGCAAGAAGTGCCCGACTGAAATCTGGACCTATTAACACAGCATTTGCTTCCCCTTTTATATTCATTTACAATGTGGTTGGCATTATTTGCCTGTAACATTGAAATATTTTGAAACTGACTTCTAGGACTCAGAAAATATAAGGATGTCTTAATTACCTAGCAATCCTCTATAGGTTTAATATGCATATGAGAAATATGAGGGAAAAAATGAGAATATGATTATAATAAAAGATTTCTTTAAAAAAATATCTCTTCTCTTACCAGGAAGAAGAGCAAGAAACTCCATACATTTGGGGTTTGGAAAGATGCTGGGTTCAGTTAAATCCTGAGTTAAATAAAAACAAAAAATCCAAGTATGTAATCTATATTATTCCCTCTTAATTTTTCCAAATTGTTAAACCTAAGGTGAATTTCAAGATTAGAGATTTTTTTCTGTCGGATATTCCAGGTATTGTTTTCAAAAGGTCATTTCTAGTAGTTTAAATAAACTTAAAAGACTTTGAAAACAAGAAAATGTGACTTGGTATAACAAAATAAAATCACTTTAGAAATCAAAATTGTGACATTTGAGGAGGATCTAAACTTGGCAGAATTGTGTCTAGAAAGGAACAGTAGATTTTAAAAGTATCGGAGATCACGTAGTTCATAATGAAAGTTTTCACCGCAGGATTTAATCACCTGTTTAAATTCAAAATCTTCCCCTCTCTCCTAAACAATACACACTTTGATTTCTATCTTCCTGTTTTCAGATTTGGAACTGAATACAGCTTCAGAAGTATTGCCTTTAATTTTTGTTTGAAATTATCGGATTTGGATTGTCTTTTCATTCATTCATTAGGTTTGCTATATTCAAGCAGGAGATTAGCCACTTCGGCTGGGTCCTTGCCTTTTAGTTGCCATAGTCTACCAACTTGGGAGTATTACCATAATATTTTCTAGGAGGCCTCCTCAATATCTGTTTACAAAATACCAAGTTATTACTTGAAATATCTCTACTTGTTAACATTAAATCAACATCCTATTTCATTAATTTAAAAATGACTTAGGGCTTTTATTCTCACATTTCTTTCTTTTCACCACATAGCCTTTAGAGCCATATCAGGTGTAGAATATTGATAGTGCAAGATGTGCCAGAATGCTCTAACATGTGATTTTTGGTACTATTTTAAGCACAAACTATTGCTATTTTGGCAAACGATCACTAGCTCCTTGTCCAGAACACATGATGATTTTGTCAGAAGATTAGGGTCATAGTAAAACAAACTCTATATAGAGGCAGGAAGTGCATCATTGTGATTGATTGGGTCCAGAGGCAGATTTTAGCCCATGGTCTGAAACCAAATTGTGAAGGAGGGAGTAAGTGAAACAGCCCTCTAACGATACAGGACAGTCCAGATCTTACTCCAGAGGAGAGGTGGGCACACTTTCCAAACCTTACGCAGACAACTGTACACAGAATAAGGGAACAGATGAAAAGCGGTAACATACTGGCAGCTATGAGAAATAACAGCAGATTTCAAAGGAAGGACAGAGGACTCTTCATGCAAAAGAGAGGTGACTAGGGACCATTTATGCAGCCCTACATCCTTGTGAGTTCCCAGGGCATTATTTCAATTTATCCAGTTCAATAACTAATAATCCAAATGATAACCCTGAAGCTGTCATTACAGAAGGTTAAATGATTTTCTCAAAAAGGTAGCTTTCAACAGTGGCATTGTTAAAAGGGTTTGCTTCAGTTACGTGGTTAAAACAATCCAGGCTAAACAGTTGATTTTCCTGATAACGCTACACATATTAGATTTTGCTGATTGTATTCCAGATGAATACAGCTTGGTTGGAAAATGATTAGCATATTACTAATGAGCAGAGCCATTAATTTGGAACTCCGCTGCCTCACCCTCACAATGGAATATGGCTGCTGAGTGGCTGTGTTTGGAGTGGCGGCCAAGGCAAGGGGCAGGGTCTGCAGTGCTTACTCACTGGAAGCCTGCAGAGTTAGATCCTTGATCTATGAAACTTTTAGGACCAGATTTCCCATTGCCAGCCAATGAGTGGCACTTGTCCAATTTTGTGGTGTGTGTCTCCATCTTCATCCACTGCACGGGTTCTGTACGTCAAGATTAAGAGGTTATTTTAGGAAAGGGGAATGGAGCCAGAATGGTATTACCGCAGAGTCAGTTCTGCCTAGAAGACTAGCTATTTCGGGGGCCCTCTGCTATGGTTGCTGGTGTTACTTGTATGCTGTTTCTTACCACAGGAGATCCCATTCTCAGGACTCTGAATAGCTAGAGCAGTAGACACCAACATTTTTATCTTCTTTTTGCCTTGGCTTCAAGAGAGTTTACAGATTAAATGTGGTGCTCAAATTTGCAGCTGCCTTTTGCCACATTTTGCAATTATAACTATTTCAGGTTGTGACAAATTGCTTATGTTTTTTTTCTTTATTGTAGTCTTAATGAGTTAGTTCTTTGTCTTCTAATACTTGTCTTTTATAGTAAAATCTGATGAAAAAGTAACTTGAAGCACTCCTTAGGCTTCTTGGAATAGAAAGGAAAAAGGTAAGAAAATTCTAAAATACAAAAGAAAGGAAAAGGGTGGAATATTTCAGACAATGGAAGAATTGTGATTGTGAACAATGTTAGAGAGTGACAAACGAAACTTAGAAGTTCTCATACATGCTTAATAAGTGTCTAAATGCACTCAAGCTGTACCCATTTAAACACAAATTTCTCTGTGTCATAACAGTCAGTCATGGCTTATCTATGGTAACCTTGCCCTGAACTGGGCACACGTGTTTTCTCACTCATTCATCATTGACCTGGTCCTCAGTGAAATGCAGATTTATTGGATTTTATGAATTGGGGTGTTATATTTACATACTGTATAATCATGACACAGTTTTTTCTTTCCTCCCTCTCTCCCTTCCTTCCTTTCTATTTTTTCTTTTCACATAAGGAAGAGAAGTTTTCTTTTTTATGGCCCATGTGCAAGGTTCTTCATCGGGGCCGAGTATAGAATTTTAGTTCTGTCACTGAGTTATTGAGAAAGTATAGAATTGTGATTAGTGTGCCTTGCTTTTGGAATTGTAGGCACTAGATTTAAGACTGGATGTTGCTTAGGATGAAATGCAAGATATAAATGGTGGCTTTAATCTTTTTATTTTAAGAGGTGAAACTGATATAGACACAACTGATGAAGTAATTTCTGTGAATCCTAGGCTGGGGTGGAATTATTCTCCCCACTGTTCTCACACTATTTGAAGACAGTGTTTCTCTGTTCTATTGTCTCTTTGGTTTAGGGGCTTTTCAACCTGATTATTTTAATTAAGCCATGGAGTATCCATTGTAAAATGAAAGCTATTTACATTATAAAAAGTGGCATATTTAAAGGAAGCCAGACTACTTTATATTAGCATTTTGAGCGTAATCTTTCTAGTGTGGCTCCCAATTCCTTTCCATCATTCTTCTAAGAATGTAGTTCTTACTTTTTGAATTCTTTTTATTATTCTTCTCTGAGTTATTTAAATTATCTCTATATACCAATGGTAAAATGGCAACAGTTTCAATAAGAATCGCTAAATTATACAAAATATCTAAAACACAGTAGAACCAAGACTGCTTAGCACCACACTGTATTTCTTCAACCCTCATTCTAAACTCAGCTATATCAATATACCGTATACTTGCTTATCTCTAGAAATGATAATGATCAAGCAAAATCTAAGAAGTAAGTTTCTCATGAGATGTATGGATAGGTGTTCCCAATAGTTTGGTTTTAATTTTTTCAGGCAGAGAAGGACAAACATAATCTGCAAATTGCCTGAGGAGCAGGGAAGGATTGATGAATAATTGGTGATCTGGGTACAGACAATACTAGTTATGTCTCTAGTCAAGTTGCTGTAAATTTAATGGTCATACTTTGACTTTTATGATGTTGACCAAAATTCTTTAAACTTCAGTCTCTTCAGGGGTTAAAGGAGATAAAACACACATTCATGGAATTGAGCTAAAGATACCCTGAGCAGTGGATTTTCCCATTTGCTTGACCTCACCAGTGCTGAGCTACTGTACTTGACCAAATTGGTGTTCTCTCCTCCTTCAGAATGAGTTGCTGTAATGTCCTTCTTATAAACAGATTTTGGTAAGTAAGTCTATTTAATAAGTCCTTCAGTCATGTCCAATCTTAATGTACCTGAGTCATAGGATGAACATAGCTTAGTGTAGGTTGGAAATAATACTATGAATGTATCCATTTTATGATTCATTAAGACTTCAAATTGCATTTTTACTCAATTCATTTGGAAACTTGTTATATATTTTTACTAATATATTATGATTTCAGATATATTTACTTGTTCACATCATTCACTGTAAATTGGTAAAATCATTTAAAAAATTCCTGACTTAGGTCTATGTTATCCAAACAACTTATTGGAGGAGGAATATGTAGGATCATCTATACATATCTATATACAAATATAAACAAAGTTTACAGCTTTGTAAAGATGTCCTGGATATTTCAGAATATCCAGGTTTTTTTTTTTTTTTCTCTATAACATTATTTTGATTGTGGATATGGAAACAGAAGGTGGTGGTCATCAGAGAGAAGGGAGCAGTTTTGAGTATTAGTGAGTGCATGCACAGTTGACCTGTGAACAACCCAGGAGGTTAGGGGTATAACCTGTTGTGGTTGGATCCACATATAACTTATAGTTTGCCTTTCATATTGGTGGTTCCTCCATATCCACTTTTCCTCTGCAACTGTGGATCCAACCAACAATGGATCGTGTAGTACTATAGTATTTACTATTGAAAAAAATCCGGGTGTAGGTGGACCCAAGTAGATCAAACTCGTATTGTGCAAGGATCAACTGTATATGGGTGTATATTTGGACAAGAGCAGTGGCTAAACAGAGGGATATTTAGTACTGGTGAGGTGAACTTTTAGCACTTACTGTGTATTTCATGAAAACATATTAAAGAGGTGTTAATATATTTATTTTTTTTAATTACCATGAAAATAAACCCCAAATTCTCAGCAAAGTCTAATGATATATATATTTTTTCTAATGATGTTTTATATTTTTCTTTTGTGTGAGTGTTACCGAACGCGTTAAGCTATTTTAGAAGGCTAAAGTAGTTCAATAGGACTTATTTTTCAAGGCCACTTACTTTTTGTTTTCATTCAAGGTCTTTATAAATTAATCTCATTTAAAAAATTAAAATCATGATATAAGTGTGTGTGTACATAGACCATTCTTTGAATATAGCACAAAAACTGGGTAATAGTATAGCTTGCCTCTTTATGCATTCCACAATCACTGAAAAGAGTTCGTATGGAAAAGCTCAGTGAACTTCAGAGTGTGATTGAAAATAAAATCAGGGCTCAGTAATTTGCACAGAGGTTGTGTTTCATTAATATGTGTCTCATATAAGCAGTCAGCATGTAAAAATAGATGGCAAATATGACCGAGAGTTAAAATTATGAATTATACATAAAATGTGTGTTAAATTAGAGAATTAATTGAGAAGCATGAGTTAAGAAGAAAACTAGTTGATGTTGTATAACATTTGATAATCAGGGTCATTTTTCTACAATTGTTAAATGTAATTTGTCTCATAATGTTATCCTTTGGTAAATTGTTACAACACTGTATGATATATGTAGCTTATTAACAGTTTCATTAATTGTTATTAGAGGAAAGAAGCTATGAAAGCTGGTACACATAGGAACAAATGTTGAGGCAGATGGTTGAAATTAGTGAAACGTGATCAGTTGCTAAACTAGTTTACTTAATTAGCTTCCTACATCAGAATAGTTGAAATAAATTTGTCATATTGTCGTCAGGAAACTGAAATTCAGGGGACAATTGTTATACATCATATTTTAAAACTAACGAGACAAACAGCAAAGAACTGTTGGCACTAACCCCTGACCCTCAGTTTGTTTTGTACTGAGTGGGCTGAACTGTTAGAACGAGTGGGAAAATTTTCTATTAAGGAATACCAACTGCACTGACATCTTTCCCTGGCCTGTAACAGGGAAAACGGGGAGAAAAGCAAGTGGAAGTTGGCCACTGCCCACAAAATTTCCTTGATGCTGTTACTTCTTAGTGAATAATTCTGGAATAATTCTCAGAGGAGCTGAAACAGAGTTTTCAAATAATAATTTTATGAAACAGTTTCATCTTCAGTGAGATTCCAGAAAATTCAAAGGCAACAAATTATAATAATTTTCATGCTCAGGCCACTCTTGGCTCTACTACTGGGAATGGAAGGGATGGAATCAATTTTTCAGGTACTCATTTTTGGTTATTTCATATAAATTTGAATTTGGTATCAGCACCCATAGTGAATAACAAATAGTCAAAAATGGTGGAGATTTTGGTGGAAATGTGGTTCATGTATTGGAGAAAATATGAAGGTATTCTGAATTGTTTAATGGAATTCTCCAAATTTGGGGTGAATATTACATGGTTTATACCTGCTGAGGTTTATATAGGTTTGAAATAATTTATTATCCCTTCCCACAGGAATTTTTTTAAAGACACATTTTTTTCTCTTTAAGACACATTTTGCTTTGCAGCAAAAATGGAGAACTAGGCTATCAGTATACAGCAGGTTCCAATGATAGTCTTTATTTTATCTTTTTATTCAAACATATTATCAGTGACTTTTTTTTTTTTTTTTTTTGCGGTACGCGGGCCTGTCACTGTTGTGGCCTCTCCCGTTGCAGAGCACAGGCTCCGGACGCGCAGGCTCAGCGGCCATGGCTCACGGGCCCAGCCGCTCTGCGGCATGTGGGATCTTCCCGGACCGGAGCACGAACCCGTGTCCCCTACATCGGCAGGCGGACTCCCAACCACTGCGCCACCAGGGAAGCCCTATCAGTGACTTTTTTTTTTAACATCTTTATTGGAGTATAATTGCTTTACAATAGTGTGTTAGTTTCTGCTGTATAACAAAGTGAATCAGCTATACATATACATATATCCCCATATCCCCTCCCTCTTGCATTTCCCTCCCACCCTCCCTGTCCCACCCCTCTAGGTGGTCACAAAGCACCGAGCTGATCTCCCTGTGCTATGCGGCAGCTTCCCACTAGCTATCTATTTTACATTTGGTAGTGTATATAAGTCCATGCCACTCTCTCACTTCATGCCAGCTTACCCTTCCCCCTCCCCATGTCCTCAAGTCCATTCTCTATGTCTGTGTCTCTCTTCCTATCAGTGGCTTTTGGATGATCATGTGTTAATTCATATGAATGACAACTATAAACATGTGTGATCCATTAATGACACAGCTATCCTTTCCCTATTAGATTGCATAGTGGGGTTCTTTCTGATAAAGTTAGTTTATAAATTGTTTGATTTAGGAACTATAAAGCTGCTGCTGCTAGGGGTTTAGACTTTATCACCTTTCCTGACTTTATTATCACCCTCGGACTTAGGAAAGAAGGTAAGAGTAAGATCATTTTATTCACTATATATTTACAGGCACTGTGCCAAGAACGTTTGAACTTTTCAAGGTCCCGGAGAATGTTTGCATCTGAACTTCAAAAAAATTATTTGTGTAGTATGAAACCAAAAAATGAAAAGTTGAGGTTAAGTTTTCACATATCTATAGCATGTAATTAAAAATAAATTGCTATTTTACTAAACTCTTAATAATATATAAGTAATATTTATTGTGAGAAGTGGGTCCATTTTTTGTATGTTGTTATGAGGAAAACTTTAATATAAAATGTAGTCGATCTCTGTTAAACTACCTTCCACTTCCATGCTTTTACTCAGCAAAGAAAATAAGGTGTATCTTTACCACTTGCTTAGGGCTGTAGCTTTTCAGCTCTCAATTCTAATACACTTTACGAAAGACAAGAAGATGTTAAGCATGATGCTAGCTTGTTAGAATTTAGGGATGAAATTTAGGTAGCCTGGGATGGTCATTCAAAATATAAAGAAGTTTAATTTTATTCTCACAAATAGTAACAGGTATAAGCTAAAGAATGCTGTTATAAATACCCTGCATGTGAAAAATCTAGGTAAAGGTATACCATAAACTGAGGAATCAAGCCAGTGGTACTATTATTTTGAATACTGAGCAATATAGAACTGACTCTAAGCAAAATTTGAGTCAGCATAGCTATTTTTGTACACTATAAAGTACCTTGGTGACCTAGGTTCTTAGCATAAAGAATACTATTATTAAATGATTTTCACTGAACTATTAGCATTATTTGTTGTTACACACTCACCATTCCCATGCACTAGGTTAGTAATGCATTAAAAGTAGAGATATTCCATTATTGCTTATCTTTCCAGTCACTGTAAAAAACAAAACTGACAGGTGTTTGATAAACGTGTCTTGATTCAAAAGCTTTTTACTCTGACTTTTAGGAATACTCGGGAAAACTGCTTCTATTTTGGATATAGATTGTTTCTACTCTAACAACAAAAATATGGGATAATCTATAAAATCATAACTTGTTGGTACTCATCAGAGTCGAGACAACCAGGGTCACTGAATTCCAAAGGATGGCAAGCCCCTCCAAAGAGATAGGGGCCACACAAAATTTGCCTTTGATAGAGTACAGTAAAAAGAAAAATCAGGTAAGAAGAAAACAAGTGTGATGGTTAATTTTATGTGTCAACTTGACTGGGCCATGTGACACCCAAATATTTGATTAAACATTGCTTATTATTATTGGATTTTATTATTATTAACATTATTATTCAATGTGTCTCTGAGGTGTTTCTGGATGAGATTAATATTTGAATTGGTAAACTGAGTAAAGCAGATCATCTTTCCTGATGTGGATGGACCTCATCCAATCCATGTAGACCTAAATAGAATAAAGGCCTCACTTAAAGCTTGGACATTGGTCTTCTCCAGACTTCAGATTTGGAATAGAACTTACATCACTAGCTCTCCTGCTTCTCAGGTCTTCGGACTCACACTAGAAGTATACTGTTAGCTCCCCTGGGTCTGGACTTCTCAGCTTCTATAATTATATGAACCAATTCCTTATAATAAATTTCTTTACACACACACACACACACACACACACACACACACATCCTGTTGGTTCTGTTTCTCTGGAGAATCCTGACTAATACAAACTAAAATTTTAACAAATTTTTAAAGGTCAAATATGGACAAGCATAACAATTTAGAACCCTTGAAAGCCCCACACAAAGGAGACTCTGCAAGCACTCACCAATGCTTGTCCATGGGCCCTAACTGGGTGCTCACAAATAGGATTGGAGGCAAGGAAGGAGACCTGAGAGAAACTCTTGTGGTGCAGGCATGTCGATGGTGACTGGCTGCTACCGATGGAAAGGTGCAATGTCTGGCCCTTTTCTGAATCTTTTTCTTACATGAAAAAAAGGATTGGCCTCTCACCCCTGATACCAGGCAAAGTTTGGTTGCCATTGGGTTAGGAGTAGAAGAAAAAAGTTGTCTGCCACTAGTGAATGAAATAGGAGACTTACTTGAGCCCAAGATCTTGCACCGATGACAAGCAGAGTTCTGTTAGAGGACAGAGCCATGAAACTCAACTTTGCACAAGACACTCCATTGATACAAGGTAGCTTGGGGCTGCCATGATGAGAGGAGAAGGAATACTGAGAAGTTTAAAACAAGAGACTGAAAATTCCCAGGCACCCACATAATCCTTGCACTTAGTAACAAGCTAAAGCAGGTAGTCTATTTCTGGAAGAGGGGGAAAATTCTGGAAAAAGATCCCCTTGTGATGAGCATGCAAACTCTGCTGAAAGGTGAGAATGGAACAGAACTACTGATAAAAATCCTCCCAACACTCTAGGTCTCATACTAAGCACAAGATAGAAGCAATCTACCACTGGAGGAATTTGAAGTCTATGGTAAACTAAAGGTAATTAGAGCAACAACCAAAACTAACTGAGTTCAACTACTGTATAGACTGACCCAACCTCCACACTAATGGACTGAAAGAAAAAGAAATATGTCCATTTTCAGTTTGAAATTTACCTCACTATTTGTTTATACACAATATTTGCATTTGATCAAATATTATATAATAAACAAAAAAGTAGCAGCAACAACAGCAATAACCCATTAGCAAGAGATAAACAATCAACAGAATCAAATCAAGATATGACCCTGATTATGGAACATTAGATGAAGTACTTTGAAATAACTATGTTAAATATGTTAAAGGGTGTAGTGGAAAAGAGAAAAACATGCACGAACAGATGGGAAATTTCAGCAGGCATATGGAGATAAAAAAAGAATCCAATGAGAATGCTAGAAATGGAAAACATGCTAACAGAGAAGAAAATTTTAGTAGATGGGCTTATCAGCAGTCTGGATATAGCAGTAGAAAGAACTGGTTAACTGTACATTAGATCAATAGAAAGCATTCAAACTGAAACAAAAGAGAAAAAGAAGAAGAAACAACAGAATAGGGTATCCAATAACTGTGGGATAATATAAAATGATTTAACATATATATGATTACATTTTCATGAGAAGATAGAGACAGACAGCACAGAATAAATATTCAAAGAGATAATAATGGCCAGTTTTTTTCTAAAATGAATGAAAGACCACAAACAACAGATCAAGGAAGGTAGAGACTCTCAAGCATGATACATTAAAAGAAAAACACACTTAGGCACATCATACCCAAATTTCTGAAAGTCAAATACGAGGAGAAAATCTTGAAGGCATCCAGAGGAAAAGAAAACATTGCATACAGAAGACCACAGATAAAAATGACAGCAGGTTTCTCATCAGACACTAAACAAAGCATAAAGTAATAGATATCATTTATTTATAAATTTATTTATTTTATTTATTTATTTTTTGGCTGTGTTGGGTCTTTGTTGCTGCACACGGTGTTTCTCTAGTTGACACAAGTGGGGGCTATTCTTTGTTGAGGTGTGCGGGCTTCTTACTGCAGTGGCTTCTCTTGTTGTGGAGCACAGGCTCTAGGCACCCAGGCTCAGTTGTTGTGGCCAGGGGGCTCTAGAGTGCAGTCTCAGTAGTTGTAGCACACGAGGCTCGGTTGCTCTGCAGCATGTGGGATCTTCCTGGACCAGGGATCGAACCCGTGTCTCCTGCATTGGCAGGCAAACTGTCAACCACTGTGCCACCAAGGAAGCCCAGTAATGGATATCTTTAAAGTGCTGAAAGAAAAAAAAAAAGCTGTTAACTCATAATTTTATACCAAGCAAAATAGCTTTGTTTAATAAAAGTAAAATAGAGGACTTGTTCAGCAAACAAAAGATGAGAAAATTTATTGGCAGTGAATTTTCACCATGAGAAATGTTAAAGGAAGTGTTTCAGTTAGAAGAAATATAATACAACATGAGTATTTGGACCTACAACATTGAATAATGCTGTGAATGATAGAAAAAAGTGAGAATACAAAACATTTTTTTAAAAACACTTTAAAAAGATAGTCAAATATGTAAAGCAAAAATAGTAACACTGTACTGTGGGATTTATAACATAATTAGGAGTAAAATATATGAAAACAATAGCAAGGAATTAGTAGAAGGAAATGATACTGTGTGGTTTTTACAACATAATGATGTGTATATTTTTGGAAGATAGGTTGTGAGAAGTTAAAGATGTATATTGTAAATCCTAGAGAAGACACTAAAAAGTAAAACAAAATACTATAATAGACCAGTAGTGGAGACAAAATTGAATCAGAAAATTACTCATTCAAACCATAAAAAAGACAAAAAGAAAGGGGGTAAATGAAGAATATATGGCACATTTAGAAAATAAATAGTAAAAAGGTAGATGTAAGTTCAATCATATTGGTATTATATTAAGTGTAAATGGTGTAAACATGTCAGTTAAAAGCTAGGTATTGTCAAATGGTATTAACAAAAGTAATATCCAACTATATTTGTCTATAAGAAACTCACTTTAAATATAAAGATATAGATAGATTTAAAAGATATACCATGTAAACACTAATCAACTGAAGCTGGGTTAGGTATAATGTAAATTAGATTTACATTATATCTAATGTAAATGTAAAGTAAAATTAGACAAACTAGTTCAGAACAAGAAATATTATAAGAGATATAAAGGGACATTACATAATGATAAAGGGGTCATCTAATCCAGGAAGTTTTACAGTCCTAAGTATGAATTCTTCAAATGATAGAGCTTCAAAATATATGAAGAAAAGATAGAACTGAAATGGTAAAGAAGCAAATTCACAATTATAGTTGGAGAATTCAACATTCCTGTCTTTATAAATGGCTCATGTAGACAAAATCTTCAGTAAGAAGACTTGGACAATACTGTTAACCATTTTTACCACACTGATGTTTATAAACTATTTCAACAAATAATAGCAAAATACACATCTTTTTAAGTGTACATGAAACATTAATGAAGAAAGAACATTTTCTGGACCATTCAAAATGCTGCAAATGATAAAGAGTTGAAATAATACAAATTATGATGTTCAGACAAAAATAAAATCAAATTAGAGTTTAATATCAGAAAGATACTTGGAAAATCCCTAAAGATTTGTAAATTAAAGAGTACACATCTAAATATCCCATAGGTCAAAAAATAAATCACAGAGAAAATAGAAAATACTTTGAACTGAATAAAAATGAAAATATGACATATTAAATTTGGGTGGATGCAGCCAAAGAGTGGCTAAGTTGCAAATGTCAAATGCTTATATTAGAAAAGAAAAAAAGACAATGATTGTTTTGCATATGACACCAAAAGTATAAGCAACAAATGGGACTACATCAAATGAAAAAGCTTCTGCACAGCAAAAGAAACAATCAACAAAATAAAAAGGCAAACTGTGGAATGGGAGAAGATATTTGCAAACTACATATTTGATAAGAAGTTAATACTGAAAATATATAAAGAATTCATATAAATAAATAGAAAAAAATCCATAAAATTTAATTTAAAAATGGGCAGAGGACCTGAATAAACATTTTCCAAAGAATACATCCAAATGACCAACTAGTACAGGAGAAGGTGCTCAACATCAATGACCATCAGGAAAATGCAAATCAAAACCACAATGAGATATCTCTCACATCTGTTAGAATGGTTATTATAAAAAAGCCAAGATAGGGCTTCCCTGGTGGCGCAGTGGTTGGGAATCTGCCTGCTAATGCAGGGGACACGGGTTCGAGCCCTGGTCTGGGAGGATCCCACATGCCACAGAGCAACTAGGCCCAGAGCCACAATTACTGAGCCAGCGCGTCTGGAGCCCATGCTTCGCAGCAAGAGAGGCCGCGATAGTGAGAGACCCGCGCACCGCGATGAAGAGTGGCCCCCTCTTGCCACAACTAGAGAAAGCCCTCGCACAGAAACGAAGACCCAACACAGCAAAAATAAATTAATTAATTAATAAACTCCTACCCCTGACATCTTCTTTAAAAAAAAAAGCCAAGATATAATGAACGCTGGTAAGGATGTAGAGAAAGGGAACCCTTGTGCACTGCTGGTAGGAATGTAAATTGGTACAGCTAGTGTGGAAAATAGTGTAGTTTCCTCAAAAAACTAAAAAAACAAAAAACTACCATGTGATCCAGCAATCCCACTTCTGGGTATACAGCTGAAGAAGATGAAATCACTATCTTGAAGAGATATTTCCATAGCTATGTTTGTTGCAGCATTATTCACAATAGCCAAGACATAGTCTGTGTCCTTTGGCAAATGCATAGGTAAAAGTGATTTTATATATATATATATATATACACATATATATATTTGATAATGGGCTTATATATATAACTGTATATATATATATATATATATATGTATGTATATATATAGTTGACCCTTAAACAACACAGGGGTTGGGGGTGCCAACCTCCTGTACAGTGAAAAATCCGAATATAATGTTACATTCAAATTCATAGAAGCAGAGAGTATAATGTTAAACAGAGACTAAGAGGTGGGGGAAATGGGGAAATGTTAGTCAAAGGATACAAACTTTCAGTTATAAGATGAATAATTTCTGGGAATGTAATATACAGAATGCTGAGTGTAGTTAATCATACTGTTGTATATATCAAAGTTGTTATAACAGTAGAACTTTAATGTTCTTTCTCCTCATAAGAACAATAACAAAATGTTAATTGTGTGAGATAATAGATGTGTTAACAAACCTTATTGTAATATATACATGTATCAAGTCATCACATTGTATACCTTAAACTTACACAATGTTATATTCTATTAAATCTCAGTAAAGCTGGATTAATAAAGGGCTAAATCCAATGATCTAAGCTTCTACTTGACTCTATAAAAACAAAAGTAAATTTAACATAAACAAAAAGAAATAATAAAGATAGGAGCAAAATCAATAAAATAGAAAAAAAGGTAATAGAGAAAATTAATGAAACTAAAAGCTGGTTCTTTGAAAAGATTAATAAAATGAATAGGTGTTTAGCCAGACTAAGGAAAAAGGAGAAGGGGTGGAAATTACCAATATCAGGAATGAAAAAGCTTACATTACTACAGACCCTGTAGATGTAAAAAGATAATAAGAAAAGATTATGAAAAATTTTATGGTCATAAATTTGACAACTTCGATAAAAGGAAAAATTATTAAAAGATAGAAACTGCCAAATTTCACTCATGAAGAAATATATAACCTGAACAGTCCTATATTCTATAAAGATATTACATTTGTAGTATTTGTAGTTAAAAATCTTTCAACAAAGAAAGTTCCAATCCCACTTGACTTCACTGGTAAATTCTATTGAACATTTAAGGAAGAAATAATATCAACCTTTTACAAATTCTTCCAGAAAAACAAGAGAGGACAGACTTCCGAACTCATCTTATCAAGTCAATATTAAGCTGATACCTGATAGAAAAACTACACGAAGATATTACAAGATAAGAAATGACAGACCGGGCTTCCCTGGTGGCGCAGTGGTGGAGAGTCCGCCTGCCGATGCAGGGGACACGGGCTCGTGCCCCGGTCCGGGAAGATCCCACATGCCACGGAGCGGCTGGGCCCATGAGCCATGGCCGCTGAGCCTGCGCGTCTGGAGCCTGTGCTCCTCACCGGGAGAGGTCACAACAGTGAGAGGCCCGTGTAACGCAAAAAAAAAAAAAAAAAAAGAAATGACAGACCAATATTTTCATAAGTAGAGAGAAAAATGATTAACAAAATGTTAATAAATTATATCTAGCAATATAGAAAAATAATAGTACATAATTACCAACCTGGATTTATCCCTGGAATGCAAGTTTGGTTGACTATTTAAATAATAATTTATATACTTTTCTGTATTAAAAAATTAAATAAAGAAATGAGCATAACATTATATTAATGGATACGGAAAAGCATACGAAAATCAACACGTAAGAATCAATTATATTTCCATATATAAGCAACAAACTGGAAACTGGAGTAAAAACTGCCATTTAAAATAGCATAAAATTCCATCAAATACTTTAAATATATATATGCAAGACCATTATACTGGAAACAATGAAATATTATTGACAGAAATTAAAGAAGACAGAAATAACTGGAGAGCCATACTGTTTTTATGGGTCAGAAGACTCAATATTCATAAAATGTTAATTCTCATTAAAATTCCAGTGGTGTTTTTTTAATAGAAATTGGGAAATCCAAGGAACCTATATTACACAAAATAATTTAAAATATTCAAAAATGGAGAGAACTCACACTACCTGATTTCAAAACTTATTATAAAGTTATCCTAAACAAAACAGTGTAGTATTGATTTAAGGATAGATGCATTGAACAATGGAACAGAGCTAACTCTAGAAACAGACCCACACATATAGAGTCAATTCGTTTTTGATAGATGTGCCAAGGTAATTTAATGGAGAATGAATAACCTTTTTAAACATATGAGCTTGAAAATTTTGGATCTAGGTGCAAAATAATGAAATTCAACACCCATCTCAGACTCAAAACAGATTATAGACCTAAATGTAAGATCTAAAACTAAATTAATTTCCATAATAAAACATGGGAAAAATCTTTCTACTACATGTTTGGCAGAGATGTCTCGGAAGGACACACACACATAAAAATGTGAGTTATGAAAGGAAAACATACTGGTAATACTGGCTATATGACTTTGAAAAAGTTTCTTGCTTAATATAGCACTCATTTTTCTTATCTATAAACATATAATAATCCCGCCTTCACGAGTTTGTAGTGAAGATTAAATATGTAAAGCATATAGTAGTTGCTTAAATTAGTGGTATCTATTTGTACTGATTACTTTTTTTTTTTTTTTTTTTTTGCGGTACGCGGGCCTCTCACTGCTGTGGCCTCTCCCGTTGTGGAGCACAGGCTTCAGATACGCAGGCTCAGCGGCCATGGCTCACGGGCCCAGCCGCTCCGCGGCATGTGGGATCCTCCCGGACCGGAGCACAAACCCACGTTCCCTGCGTCGGCAGGCGGACTCTCAACCACTGTGCCACCAGGGAAACCCTGTACTGATTACTTTTATTAGCAGTAATATTAACAGTGACATCTAAAACAAGTGACATCTAAAACAAGATGATTCTCTTCAAGGATTTTCTCACTTGTAAAGCCTTATTTTTCTCACTTGTAAAGCCTTAAATTCAATAGGGAATACTTACAAGTTTCTAAACTTTTCCCACAAAGATTAGAAAGAAAACTTATCCTAGAACTTAGTATTAAACTTTTTATTCCTTTTTACTTATAATCATTTTGGGGGGCATTCCACTGGAAAATGAGTCAAAGTAAATTTTAAATTCATTTCTTTCCATGTTTTTTCTTTCCTCTCACTGTTTTTCCCAAATATGTCAAATGGATGGATTTATATTACTTTGATGTCTTGTAGTTGGTTAACAAGGACCGATTTTTATTGAGTGGATACTAATAGTAAGTTTCATAAACAGAGTTATGGGAATACTAATTTAAATATGTTTTTTCTTTGTCTTACTAGAAGTCATTCTCTTGTTATGACAAAGCCTTGAACAACTGCTTATAGGTTTATCTTTGACATGGACATTGAAATATATAACCACATAGCATGAAATTAAAAATTGACTTTTAAAGAAGAAATATTTTTGTTTTTTGTTATGTGCCCCATCTTTTTAAAATTTTTTTTGCCTTTTAACATCTTTATTGGAGTATAATTGCTTTACAATGGTGTGTTAGTTTCTGCTTTATAACAAAGTGAATCAATTATACATATACTTATGTTCCCATATCTCTTCCCTCTTACGTCTCCCTCCCTCTCACCCTCCCTATCCCACCCCTCTAGGTGGTCACAAACCACCGAGCTGATCTCCCTGTGCTATGTGGCTGCTTCCCACTAGCTATATTTTATGTTTGGTGGTGTATATACGTCCATGCCACTCTCTCACCTTGTCACAGCCTACCCTTCCCCCTCCCCATATCCTCAAGTCCGTCCTCTAGTAGGTCTGTGTCTTTATTCCCATCTTGCCCCTAGGTTCTTCATGACCTATTTTTTTTTTCTTAGATTCCGTATATATGTGTTAGCATACAGTATTTGTTTTTCTCTTTTTGACTTACTTCAATCTGTATAACAGACTCTAGGTCCATCCACCTCACTACAAATAACTCAATTTCATTTCTTTTTATGGCTGAGTAATATTCCATTGTATATATGTGCCACATCTTCTTTATCCATTCATCTGTTGATGGACACTTAGGTTGCTTCCATGTCCTGGCTATTGTAAATAGAGCTGCAATAACAAATTGAAGGAGAAAAACCATATGATCATCTCAATAGATGCAGAGAAAGCTTTTGACAAATTTCAACACCTATTTATGATAAAAAACCCTGCAGAAAGTAGGCATAGAGGGAACTTTCCTCAACATAATAAAGGCCATATATGACAAACCCACAGCCAACATCATCCTCAATGGTGAAAAGCTGAAACCATTTCCACTAAGATCAGGAAAAAGACAAGGTTGCCCACTCTCACCATTATTATTCAACATAGTTTTGGAAGTTTTAGCCATAGCAATCAGAGAACAAAAAGAAATAAAAGGAATCCAAATCGGAAAAGAAGAAGTAAAGCTGTCACTGTTTGCAGATGACATGATACTATACATAGAAATCCTAAAGATGCTACCAGAAAACTACTAGAGCTAATCAATGAATTTGCTAAAGTAGCAGGATACAAAATTAATGCACAGAAATCTCTGGCATTCCTATACACTAATGATGAAAAATCTGAAAGTGAAATTAAGAAAACATTCCCATTTACCATTGCAACAAAAAGAATAAAATACCTAGGTATAAACCTACCTAAGGAGACAAAAGACCTGTATGCAGAAAATTATAAGACACTGAGGAAAGAAATTAAAGGTGATACAAATAGATGGAGAGATATACCATGTTCTTGGATTGGAAGAATCAACATTGTGAAAATGACTATATTACCCAAAGCAAACTACAGATTCAATGCAATCCCTATCAAACTACCACTGGCTTTTTTCACAGAACTAGAACAAAAATTTTCACAATTTGTATGGAAACACAAAAGACCCCGAATAGACAAAACAATCTTGAGGAAAAAAAATGGAGCTGGAGGAATCAGACTCCCAGATTTCAGACTACACTACATAGCTACAGTAATCAAGACAGTATGGTACTGGCACAAAAACAGAAAGATAGATCAATGGAACAGGATAGAAAGCCCAGAGATAAACCCACGCACATATGGTCACCTTATCTTTGATAAAGGAGGCAAGAATATACAGTGGAGAAAAGACAGCTTCTTCAATAAGTGGAGCTGGGAAAACTGGACAGGTACATGTAAAAGTATGAAATTAGAACATTCCCTAACACCATAAAAAAAAATAAACTAAAAATGGATTAAAGACCTAAATGTAAGGCCAGACACTATAAAACTCTTAGAGGAAAACATAGGCAGAATACTCTATGACATAAATCACAGCAAGATCCTTTTTGACCCGCCTCCTAGAGAAATGGAAATAAAAACAAAAATAAACAAATGGGACCTAATGAAACTCAAAAGCTTTTGCACAGCAAAGGAAACCATAAACAAGAAAAGACAACCCTCAGAATGGGAGAAAATATTAGCAAATGAAGCCACTGACAAAGGATTAATCTCCAAAATTTACAAGCAGCTCATGCAGCTCAATAACAAAAAAACAAACAACCCAATCCAAAAATGGGCAGAGACCTAAATAGACATTTCTCCAAAGAAGATATACAGATTGCCAACAAACACGTGAAAGAATGCTCAACATCATTAATCATTAGAGAAATGCAAATCAAAACTACAATGAGATTATCATCTCACACAGGTCAGAATGGCCATCATCAAAATATCTAGAAACAATAAATGCTGGAGAGGGTGTGGAGAAAAGGGAACAATTTTGCACTGTTGGTGGGAATGTAAATTGATGCAGCCACTATGGAGAACAGTATGGAGGTTCCTTAAAAAACTAAAAATAGAACTACCATATGACCCAGCAATCCCACTACTGGGCATATATCCTGTGCCCCCTCTTAAACCAGAGATAAACTCTTTGTTGGATCAGTGACTCAATCTTTCTTTTCTTCAGTGATTAAAGAACCTAATGGACGAACAGCACTTTTATTTTGGCTTCTTGTTGTTTATGACTCTAACAAGTGAACAGAAGGGCTTATTTGTTAGAAATTCTGGTGAACAGCTTGCTGTAAGTTTAATCAAAACAAGTTTTTATTCTGACTAAGCTTGTCATTCTTGGTACATAAGATGGCAAAAGATAGAGGTCTTCATGGGATCTTGAGGCGAGGCTAGACTGAAAGAAGAGGGTATTTACTTTTTGGGCTCCTAGCAGGTCCTTGTTTGAAGACTGCATGTTTGTTGATGTCTAATGTAAAACTGATCAATTTTTGTGATGTTCAAACTATCCATTGAAAACATGTCAAAACATAGAATGAAAATTTTATGATTTGCTATTTAAACTGATGATTTGAAAGATTTTGCATCGTAATCTTATTTTTAATTATTATATTCAATGTGTGGAAAGAGAATCAGGTTTGAACATATTTACTCTGCATAGTTAGTACACTACTACTATAACAAATTGCTAATAGTGGAACAATGGTGAAACTAAATGTGAATATAAAGGTCCTAAAGAATTTAATACCTAGCCTTTTATCACTTGTCTTTCCATATAATTGAAAACTAGTGTAAGTTTCAGAGAAAGACCACAAAGACAGTTCTGGTCAAAAAAGCCTGTCAGGAAAAGTTTAAAGTATGTGGGCAGTTTTTCTAGAAAAAGGTCAAGATGATTTTATCTTTTACATTTTTTAAGGTCACTATTACTCTATAGCGAGAGTGATTTAGCTCTTCTCCCCTCACCTTGGGACATTTGGCAATGTCCAGAGGACTTTTTTGGTTGTCACAAATGTGTAAGGAGGTTTGCTACTGGCATCTAGTAGGTAGAGAACAGGGATGTTGCTAAACATCCTACAATGCACTGGAGAGGCCCCCTTCCCAGGCAAAGAACTATCAGGCCCAAAATACCAATAATGTCAAGTTTAAAAACCCTTTATCTATGGTCTGTGATAATTTTCTTGTCTTTAAAGCATAAGTATGTAAGATATGGTCTATTTTATAATAGAATATTCCCTACCAACTAAGAGCTATCTAACTTGACCAGGGTTATCAAAAAAATGTTATTTAAACCTCCTGACTATCTGTAAAATCTGTAAAGGTTAGATAGATACTTTCCTCTTTAGGTTGTTCCAAAAGTCATATTTCAAGGAGGGAGGGAGGGGAATAAAGTAAATTGTACTGTGATTTTTTTTATCATAAGTGGAAGTATTATTTGATAATAATTTTTTTTGGTCAAGCACCAACATTTTAGATATATTATGTCTACTCTTCATAATAAATAAGTATTGTTATGTCCATTCACATGTGGGGTAAGTGAAGTGAAGAGAGGTTAAGATATAATCTCAAGGTTACCTGACCAGGCAGTGGCATTAAGCCTTTTGAATATAGGTGTTACAACTCCTAATGTGTTCTATCCACTACATCCTGTGTTAGCTGCTTTGTATACCCATAATAATTGTTCTACAGATATAATAATGGAAGATAATTACGACTTTTAAAACATTTTATGTGCCTGGTTGCAAAGTAAAGAGATGGACTATATCTGTTATATATTCTTGCTCTTATCTTTCAAGTTATTTAAAAATCAGTGTCCCTTTGGAAAATGCAAGGGAACATCTCATTATTCTAACAGATAAAATAACAGGAAAGAACATGTTTATCTTTAATTTTGTATGAATTCTATCTCAGGGTATCTGAATAGCTGATGAAGGGAGGCTTTTCCTTTTCTGTATATGCCTTTTTTTAAAATAATAAGTTTATTTTTAGAGCAGTTTTAGGTTCACAGCAAAATTGAGCAGAAAGTACAGGGAGTTCCCATTACAACCTACTCATGTCTGTCCCCCAAACCTCCCCCACTATCAGCATCCTGCACCACAGGGTACATTCATTTCAATTGATGAACCTACATTGACACATCATCATCCAAAGTTCACAGTTTACATTTGAGTTCACTCTTGGTATGGTACTGTCTATGGGTTTTGACAAATGCATAATGACATATAACCAGCATTGTAGTATTATACAGAATAATTTTGCTGCCCTAAAAAAATCCTCTGTTCTTTGCCTATTTATCCCTGTTTCTCCTCTAGCCCCTGGCAACCACTGATCTTTTACTGTCTCCATAGGTTTGCATTTTCCAGAATGTCATATAGTTGAAATCATACAGTAAGTAGTCTTTTCAGATTGGCTTCTTTCATTTAGTAATATGCATTTAAGTTTCCTCCATGTCTTTTCTTTGCTTAAGAGTTTATTTTCTTATAGTGCTGAATAATATTTCATTGTCTGGATGTACCATAGTTTATTTATCCATTCACCTACTGAAGGCCATCTTGGCTGCTTCCAATTTTGGGTAACTATGAATAAAGCTGCTGTAAAAACTTTTGTGTGGACACAAGTTTTTAACTACTCTGAGTAAATATAAAGAAGTAAAATTGATGAATTATATGGTGAGTATGTTTAGTTTTGTAATAAACCACCAAACTGTTTTCAAAGTGACTGTATCATTTTATATCCCCAACAGCAATAAATGAGAGTTCCTGTTGCTCCATATTCTCTCCAGCATTTGCTGTTGTCACTGTTTTGGATTTTGGTCATTCTAATAGATGTGTTATGGTATCTCACTGTCATTTTAATTTGCTAATTAAATATATGACCTAATATATGATGTTGAATATATTTCCATACACTTACTTATATCTCTGGTGAAGTATCTCTCAGGTCTCTTGCCCATTTTTAATTGGGTTGTTCATTTTCTTATCACTGAATTCTAAGAGTTCTTTGTATAACAGTCCTTCATCAGATATGTGTTTTGTAAATATTTCCTCCCAGTCTGTAGTTTGTTTAATCATTCTCTTGATGTTGTCTTTTACAGAGCAGCAGTGTTTAATTTTAATGAAGTCCAGTTTACCAACTCTTTCTTTCTTGAATTGCGCCTTTGGTGTTGTATCTAAAACCTCATTGTCATACCCAAGGTCATCTAGGTTTTCTCTCATGTTATCTAACAGGAGTTTTATAGTTTTGCATTTAGGGACAGAGGTTTGCCCTGTGACCTCACTTCTCTAATAAATCTAAGAAGAGTTGTTGACTTTTTCAGTCTGTTTTGCTTTTGTTTTTACTTGTTGATAGGATGCAGTGGTGACTTCTAAGCTCCTTGGAAGCTGGATCAGAAAACAAAATTTGGAAGGTTTTTCTTGAAGGGAGGATTCTAATTAATAAATAGAAAAATAATAAAATCAGAATATCATCATTTTCCTATATCTAATAAAATAATTTACCTGGGGAATGATTATTGAAGTTTGCTAGATCAGGTGAAAGCTGATGGGAATATTTAAATGGATGAATCAGGTTGACACCCTTATCAATCTTAACAGAGAAAACAGCATGTGCAATAGGAAGTACACATCAACACCTGTGAGGTAGTCTTGCCAAAATATTGAACATTATTCTTATCAAGTCTCAAGCTCTTACTACCAGCTCATACAAGAAGAGATAGAGAAATGTGCTAGATGACACCAAGAGGATGCCATTAACAAAAGCCAGAGTATGGAAAATTATACTGACAAAAACTCTGCTTCTTTATTAAGTGCATGGGGGGGAAAAGCAATAGAGAAAAGATAGAGGGGAAAATAGATTTTAAAAAACTTAATAGTTATTGCAATCAGTGGTCCTTGATTGAATTTCAATTCAGAAAAAAATCAACTATAAGCAAATTATCTGACAACAGGGGAAATTTATATGTTAACTGGCTATTTGACAATGTTGAGAACTTTTTTGTGACAATCACATTGTGATTAGGTGTAAAAAAAAAAAAAAGCCTTTGTTTTTTAGAAGCATATGATGAAGTATTTGCGAAGGAAATGAAATTATGCCTGGGATTTGCTTATGATAACCCAGAAGGGTAGGAGAGAAGAACAAGCATGTATCTTGGAGTTCATTTAGTCTAAAATATTTATTTTATTGGGACAAACTCAGAGGGGCTAAGGAGCTTATCTCTTGCGATCAGGTGTAGCTAATGGCTAAGCTGAAACTAAAATTAATTTCTGATTCCCATTCCACTGCTTTAAAAAACAGATGGAATGTTTTACCTACTTCTTTATAATTACAATTGCTTTGATTTGTTTAACAAAACAAAAATTAAGAAAAATAAAAAATAACCTCTAGCTGAATAATAAAATTTTAAGCAATTGGGTTATGAATGAATGGAATTTTACTTATTTGAATAAATTAAAAACTATAAAAGACCGAAAATTTTATTTCCTTTTATTATCTCTTTCTTCCCAAGGAAACAAAATTTCTACAAACTTATGTATCTTGGCAATTTAACACTGTTTCAGTGTTGCCCTTTTTCTGTTTGGACCCCTTATCATTCTTCTAGGCCACCATCTCCCCTCACTGTGGCCTTTCATAGGTGATGGAAATTTTCCATATGTCTAACTTTATAGACTTTCATTTTCTTTACTCCAATTACTTCACAACTTGATTTTCCTCAGTAGTTTCTTCAAAGTGACTAGCTAATGTGACAATGTAATTTCTGTTGAGATGTTAATGAGTGATAACAACTTGGTTTGAATGTGTTGTCTTTTTGAAATATCTGAAAGAGAAATATAGGAATTTAGGGAGCCATGGTAGATGTGATAACTGGGGATATTTTTAAACAGTGGGTGGGAAAACTTTAAGTGTTCCTCACCTAATATTATATACAACATAATCTTCTAATATTTAGGATCATTCTTCACTTCAATATTTAGCCATTATTTATTATTTCTAATCTTAAGGGGAAGACATAATCAAATTACAGTTCAAATAATCCATCTGGTTATACTGGTGTGCAATTATTTATTTCCTTTTGTTATCCATCAAACAATGATAAGAATAACTTTGGGTTGGTTTCCTTCAAAGTAGCTGCTAACATTAATTTTTAAATTCAAATTTACAATATATTTACTAAGATAACTTTCCACAATGAGTTAAAAGTGCAGACAAAATTTTATATTTACCATTCAGAAAGTTTATATTTTCCATTTCATATAAGTGAGAAAGGAAGAAGCAAAGTTATATGAGCAAGGCTTAATTAAATGCTCTTTACTGAAAATTTTACTAAATTTAAAATTTATATGGACTTTAGGAAAATTTGACTTAAATTAAATTCTCTTCAATTGAGAAAAAATTGAATTCTCTTTTACATCACTGTTTTTAAAAAATTCTCTTTCTTACTATTTATGTCTCTCATTGTTGGGATGAATTTTGTGATGATAGGACTTTTTTTTTTTCGATAAGTGACTTCTCTTCTAGATTCCTTAAGCTTCTTGCTCTTTAAGAAAAACAGTTAATACATAACTCAAAAAAAGAATTCTAGAATCAGAGTGCTTCTCAAAAGAAAACGGTATTCTGTATTAGACCGAAAGCTAACTTTAAGTTAATTTCTAAAGGCTGGCTTGAAATACGACAACAGCTAGCTTTAAGTTAATTTACTTTTGTTTTGTCAGGTAACAAAATCTTGAGAATGTACTTATGCCAAAAAGTATATCAGATTTTATGGGAGATTTTAGAAGAAAATACACAAAATTCCAATTACAAGAATAAAACTTCACACATAAAATGTTTGAAAAATATTTTAAAGCAATATATCAATATAAGCAAGAGCTGATAATTATTGTACAGATGGGCAGGGTAGATAGGTAGTTAGTTCAGAGATTGGGCAAGAATGCAACCTGGAATTGAAGAGATCTGAGTTTGAATCATGACCTGTGTCTTATTTAATTTAAGACATAGGATAAATCACACTTGGATTACTTAGTTTCCTCATCTATAAAATGTGAATAATTAGAGGTGTGCTGGAGCCTACTCACATTGGCTTGCAAGATCCAATTGCTAAATTTTCAGGAATTTGGAAATCTGATTATTAAACATTGTCATTATTAAAAATTAAATTGTATAAATTTTCAATTAAATAAATTATGTTAAAATCAAAGATAATATATATACAAAACTCAAGACCTCCTAATTATTTTGTTACATCTTAGTATTACATATGCTTTTGAAGTTATTTTTGTCAATGATATTTATAGGGTAGAAATAATATTATATATAATAGTATATACTGTGCACAAACTGCTGACCATTTAAATCAGGGGTTAATTTATTGTTTTGTTGATTTCTAGATTTAAGAAAGTGATGGTGAATTTTATATTATGGATTAAATCTAAAAGTGTGTCATGTTTGTAACTGTTACATTGTGAATAGCACAAAAAACCGAGGAAATAGTCTCCTAGTATTTGAAAACAGTTATCCAATTCGGCGAAATAGTCACTCACTCATTGCTGAATGAATGAAGTCTTCTTTTGTTTTCACTTTTATCTTACTCAGTAATCTAAACAAAATTATCAGCTTACATTCATGAACTACACTTGTTTCTCGCTTGCAACCATAGGTTGGCTATAGATAAAAAGATGGACAAAAATCAATGAAAGCATTCTATGAGAATCAGTTGGCTATATGGGATTTACAGTAAAGATTACTGTATATTTCATTATTATTTAAAGTGATAAAATACCCAGAATATCCAGCATAATATCTTCTACATAGATGGTAGTTGTTGATGTTACTTTAAGGCATGTCTATGTAGTAAAGGAGTAATTGACAAGAATAGTTGAAATTATCCAGAAAAGTTTTTTAAATAGGTGTGTTTTTTGGTAGATTTTGAAGTGGCATTATGAATTGAGATAGTCTAAGACTTATAGCTAAAATGAAGAGAATTCACTGATGTTCAATTTTGTCCTTCTTTGCTTCATTACCTTGCCTGTTATTTTTAGCTTAAATAAGTTGTTTTTTCTCACTAGAATCACAGGGAATTTTTTAGACTTGGACTTCAGAGCCAATCTATTAAATCAGAATTTCCAGGGATTGGAAACACATTCCTGGTGATTCTGGTGCATCCAGTCCAGCTATACCTGAGGACTGGGGTTTGGGAACCACTAGAAAAATAAGGAGGGGGATCCTGAGGTCTTGTTTCAAATTCTGTTCCTGATTTTTCCTGGTGCTGTGAACTTGGACAGTTTACTTGACCTCTCTGTACTTTGGTTATTCCAGTTCTAAAGTGGGAGCAATGATAAAATAGTAACGAAATTGCAATATATAAGAAGACATGATATTCAGTATTGCTAAAAGAGAAAACTATCCTCTGGTTTTGTACCTCATATCCTGTCAAATTCAGTCAGCATATCTATTGCCACTTGAATCAGTCTTGCCTCATCACTCTTCTTCTCCCTGTGAATGAAATTTGCCATATACAAATGCTAACATTTTAAAAAATTAATTTTATTTATAGTAATTCTGTGAGAACAATTGCTACTTCCTACTGGACAAACAACTGACTATATTTCTAAGTTAAAATGATCAACAGGAAAAGTTTCATTAATAAAACACAAAGACTAGATTTTCTGTTTATTAAAACTAAATTCTATTTTTGTTTCAAATTTGACTAAGGAATTTCAATCTCATATGGTTATCACATACTGAGGATTTGTAATCTTGAATCATATCTGTATACAAATGTATTAAAGATACATTCAATTCTAAATTGTATTCAGTTAGCCATCTGCTTTAGAGAAAGTTACCAAGTGATTAAAATTAAACTTGACAAATATTTCATAAAAAGTATGTGTGAAAAAAAAGTTTGTGACTCAAATTGGCTTGTGTTGAAGTACTTTTTGCTTTTAGCCACAAGATGGTGCTTTTGTACTCTGTATTTCCATTGAGAACACAAAAACATCTTTAAAATGGTTGACAAAAGACTTTAATTTTATAAGAATCATTAGAGTTCAAAGCACTTGTTATTATTTCCAAAAAACACTCCTCACTACAGCCTTGGGTAAGAAATGTTAATATGAGGGTGAAAATGAAAAAAAATTTTTTTAATCCATAGGGACAATCCATTTTATCTGTTTTTAAGCAGGGTTGTACTCAGAGTGTGCTTGTCACTTCTGTTCACAGCTGACGAAAGTCCTCCATGTAACCAACATCTGTGTATTATCATATAATCCCCAACATACCATAGACCTATTTATTAAGATGCCGAAACAGGAGTCTATGCTAGTCTTATTATGTGGTTCTCTTAACGTGTTTGGGTTCTAAAGCCAGAAGGTAAAAAGAGAGAGTCCTCTAAGTATAAACTTGTTGTGCTTCATATCCAAGGTGCTTCCTTTTTTGTGTGTGTGTATGGATGCCACAGTTCCATTGTTCCATTCTTCTTTGGCTTTTTTATTCTAAAAGGACTTCTTGGCTTGTACCAAACTGAGTTTATTTCTTACCCATGACAGTCATGGGCATCTTAAGATCTGGGAGTTGAAGAGCCCATAAATATCCTTTATTCAACCTGTTAGCAGAAAAAAGACATTATTTGTATACCATCTCTTGATTATCTAACCGTTGTCCCGTCAGCAAAAACCTTCCTGTGATGACTTATTTATCTTTTTGTCAAACACTCTGCTCGCTTGTTTTTTTAATCTGCTAACCCTCTTTTAGACTTTCCTGCCTTAAGAGATTTTCATAAAGATCAAATAGCTCATAGTTTTACTATATCTTGCCATTTAAAATGTAAGCCACTATAGCAAGTTATTTTGGAGAAAAGAATCATCATCTACCTGCCTGGCAAGATTTTTGGAGATATTACATCCCAATTTTTTCATGAAGCTTTCGGGAAACAAGTTATCATTGTAAAAACAATTCAGAGTCTTTACCCAGAACCATGCTTGCAACTTAACTTCAGATTTCAACTTCAAAAGATTTAAAAGGTTCTGGTTCCACCTGACCAGATTTTTGCCTGGTCCCAGTGGCAGTGCAGAAAAATGAATGCCAACTCTGTGAAGCATAGTCTTTTTTTTCCATTCGAGAAGTATTATTTTATATTTTGAAATAAAAATTTCACTAAATTGATAGCCTCTTACCTACCTTAATTTCTTTCAAGCCTTTGTGTGTGAGTGGGATTTGGGTTGAAGGAGAGGGAAGCAGAGGGCAGGCAAGTGAGGAGCACAGGCTCCGGACGCGCAGGCTCAGCGGCCATGGCTCACGGGCCCAGCAGCTCCGCGGCATGTGGGATCTTCCTGGACCGGGGCACGAATCCGCGTCTCCTGCATCGGCAGGCGGACTCTCAACCACTGCGCCACCAGGGAAGCCCGGCTCCTCGTTTTAAGCAGCTACTTAAAATCTCCCAAAGTCTCCAGGACAATTTTGTTTGACCTGTGGTTAAAGACAGCCTCTACTAAGCAACCGATTTACCTGTTCCCCAGGGTGGAGGGTTGAGACGGGTTTTTAATTAGATACAATTAAAATTGTATCGAAGCATGTAGCTCCTGTGTAGTAGCAAAGAGTCCTTAGTAAGGTAAAAGTGAAGGAGGAGAAGACACAGTTTCAGTTCCCGACTCAGGGGTTACCTTACCTCCCGGTGATTATCACCATCTTGAGTGACATTATTTCCTGAATACCTTACTCCTAAGAGAAGATTGAACCATCAGAACACTCCTGTCAGTGAAAAAGGGGTGTTTGGGGCAGATGTTAGTAAAGGAAACTTGACTTGTGATCTGCCTCCGTCTCAGGTTAGTAATGCCTGAAGTGCATGAATTACTTAGGTCAACATGTCAATGAGACAGATGCTTCCGTGCCTAGCTCCTTGAGGGGACAAAAGAATTACTTGGCACACATTGCTGAGGGAAAAATAATTCAGATGACTTTCTTCTTCCAAGTCTTCTACACCCATTGTCCTGTCAAAATTGAGAAGGGAAGATCTGCATGCTGTCAAATATATTTACATTATATTTGTATGGGTAGGTACAAACATACCTTCTCCTCAAGACCATATGAGGTGTTTTGATCTGAGGGTGAGAGAGTGATCCTAAGCATGGGACCACCCAGAGCCTCAACTGCTACAGGTCTAAAATCCATCATGTTCCAGTGTGAGCTAAAAAAGCAACCAACCTTACTGCATTTTTAATGTTTTTTTTTTCTTAAATCAAAATCTGTCATAACTGTAGTTGCCTTTTTTTTTTTCTCCCTTAAGTTACTTCAAGTGGCCCAGTTCCTGGTTTGTATGACTTAAGGATGCCTACTATCTCAGAAGGTATTAAATTGCGTTTCTTGTTCCAATTTAAAGCATGGAGGAGGGAACATGTCCAGATAGTCCTTCCCACACAGCTCTAACTTAGGTAGATTAACCAACTATCAGTCACCCAGTTCTCAAGCATCATCACCTGACCAACGTTAATAGTGCCAAAGGAAAATGACAGTCAACATCTGTGAAATCTCTTCCTGTGTCAGGGATGGGGAGAGATGATAAGAAGCTGTCCTTGCATTTGAAGCTGCAGACAGGATTAAAATCATGCTGAAAAGACAGGTCAGTATCTTGAATCAATCCAACACTTGGGCACATAAGTGTGGTACCAGGATTCAGGTCGAAATAAAGAAAAAGCTGGCCCAAGAGTTTGGGGGTAAGATGGGGAAGTCAGGATGGCTGGGGTTGCCTACAGGCAGGAGAGCAGGACATTGATGGTTAACCACCCACTGGGGCATCCTTCAAGTCCTATGTAAAAATATAGCCTCTGGTAGCTTTTATATAATGAATTGGGACCACTGACATCAATTCAAACTGCAATTTCTTCTAAAATCTGACGAAGTTTGTCAGAGGATAATTATTTACCAATCTGATGAGTCCAGGAGGTCCGCTAATTAATTCTTCAATGGGATGCTTGCCATCCTTGCTGTTCCTTAATACTGCATACTGAGGGTTGTGCATTACTGGGATTGGCTCGGGGACCACCATAATGTTTATACTCGTTGAATGCTCAGTGCCAAGTGCTGTTTAATTCAGTTTCCCTGAGGTCATGGAGGGAGGGCTTCCACTGTGCCATGTATTTACAATTTTTAGAAACAGAGTAGGTGGAAATGTGGTTTTACCTTAGGCGATTTAAAAAATTCCTAGCCCAGTGAATATTGGAAAATAATTAAGACTAGGTACAAATATATTGCAAATCTGTAAGTTGGCACTAAATACATTGATTGGACTGAGAATTTGGTAACAGATTAACATTTTTATCAGTCAATATTATCACAAGACTTGAAAATTATCTGTGATTCTTTCTAGGCAAGGACATAGGGAACAAGTAAATGAAGTACAAGGTCATAACACCTTACTGATAATGGAAATAAATGAGAAATCAAGTTAACATATTTTAAACAAGTCTTCCCTAAAAGACGGGGCTGGAAATGATATGAAGCAGATTTGCCTACTATCACAGGACTAATTATAATATGTTTAATTGATAGAGATTGTTGATTAGTTATGTTTTCCTGTAATCTCTGCTAGAAAACTCAGATTTGGAGGTGTACAATTCAGCTTCATTTTCCATACACTGCCTTTTTTAAATCTGCAGCTTATTTTATGTTAAACTGCATTGGGGGATGCAAGTCATGAGCAATATTTCACTTAGGACAGACACCCATTAAGTTGACCTTGTCATTAAGAGAATCATGTGTTTCATTGCTGAATTTAGAGCTTTGATAATCATTTTAATGGTGCTTCAAAATGACCAGAAATCTCTAGCAGTAAGGATTACAAATTCTCACATTTCCCCAGGCAAATAAAGGACAAGACAGGCCACCTAGTCATGTTCCAAAAGGCTTTTTCCCTTCTTTATCAGATAAGTATTTATGGCAGACAAGCTACCTCTAGGCTTTATCGATGATAATGATAAACTGAGAAGGAATGACAGCTGAAAGAGAGAGAAAAAACATGAAGGGAAGCAGGAAACATCTACTGGGGTGTCACCGTGCATCAGAGAGAGCCGCAAAGCATCTTAGGGAGCATGGGGGTGGGTAGATGAGGAGGAGTGTGTGGACTGACTCACCAACAAACATTCAGAGTTTTAAAAATTCCAGGAAGTTGAAGAAAGCTGAAGAACTCTTAATTTCTACATCTGATATTTTCTAAAAATTGAGCCATATTTATGTTTCAGATCGTTCTTGGGCATTATTATTTCTGTCCCCTTTTGGAATGCCGTAGTTTTGGAACATTACTACAATAACACAAACATGGGTCAGGTAGTACCGGGATTCAAGCAGTGCCTATCTGCCGTGGAACGCCAAGTCCTTTGCAGATGCCTTCTTCCTCTGCTATGTTCTGTTAGAATCTAGGGCAACTCTGAAAGTATTTGGCTGTTAAGTTGTTTCTCAGATGTGTTCACAAGATGATTTACCTTCTGCAGCTAAAACTTGTCACTTGCTAGTCATCTAAGGCAGAACTTAGAATTTTCATTCTATTTCATCTCAAAAATAACTTACATATCATATTGTAGTTTCATCAACATAATATTTTGTTTGTTTTTTAGTCATTTCTCTGATTTATTTTTTGAAAAAAACCTGAGATGGGAACAAGGTGCAATGGCTTTCAAGTCTCCATTTTCAAGGTCAGCGTGCAGCAAATAAGTGTCATGGAGATCTCACTGGTGTGTCACAGTGGGTTTTTTGTTGCCTTCTTATTCTGGAACTATAGGCACTGCATTGAATATGTATAGTGTCTTCATGCTTGCTTCCCAATCCCAGTTCCAATCCATTTTACCTTGTTCACTGGAAACTTGTGGCTCTTAATCATAGACTTCCCAGAGAGGCAGGCCAACAAGGTACTGGGAGATGTGCACACAGCCCTGCTATTTTGCTTCTCAGCCAGACACAATCAAGTGTTCCATGCTCTTTTCAAAGAAACGTCTCCCCCAACCCCCATATGCTAACCAGCATAATCCTCTCTGTTAATCATCCTGCAATATGCTTTGTTAAAAATTCCACTTCACAGGTGTCAACAGTGATGGCAATAACCATTATCCTCACCCAATGTGGTTCTCTACATGTAGACTTTTACTTGTGTGTTGAATGAATCCTTAGGCATCACATTACAGCACCAGTGGTTTCCAAATTGATTTCAGTCATTTACCCCATCAGTAATAGACCTTTTGAGCATGCATTTACAAACTATGCATATATATATATATTTAATAGATATGAATATAGAACTATACTATAAATTTGATATTATAGTATAAATATAATGTATATTATATTAACAATTTAGTAATTATGTAGTAGTAGTGATATTAACATAGTATATTAAAAACTAGTACTAGTACAAATTAGTATCTAGTACATTATAAAACAGTGTAATTCTCCTTATATTCTATCATATACACAAAATATAGGCAACAAAGAGCATGATAAGAAAGAAAATGTAAAAATAAATACAAGGCTAGTTGTCTTCTTTCCAAACTTAATTGACTGTCTTGAACACCACCTGGGGTTCGTGCATCACTTTTGCCAAATGTTACCTTATTCTAACAGAGAACATTAATGGGTTTGTTACTACAACAAAAATATAATTAAAAATTATTTTATATCTTCCTATAAGACATATATTGTGTGACTTGCTGATTTATTCTTTGACTTAACTGAGCAGTCCTTAAGATAATATTGAAAATAATTTGCATTTCCTGATGGGGTACTTGTGAGGTGGTAAATAGAATATCTTGAGTAGTAATAGAGATTAAAATTTTTCTCTGAATAGATTTAAAAGTAAATAATTTACAAAAGGTTTATTGTGACTTTATGGGAAAAAATGGAGCTAAAAGGACTAAAACATTTTCCTAAGATTCATGAGTGAGCTTAAGACAAAAGTAGAAAAAGAAAATAGTTCCCCAAGCCTCAGTGTTCTGAAACAACTACCTTGGAACTTTTAATTTTTATAATTCCTACAACTAAAGGATACACTTACATCCTTGTTCATGTATGCAGGAATTTTAAAAATAATATAATAAGATGATCAGTCAAAGCCATTAGTTGTAGCTTCTATGTAAATCACATATGTCCAAAATTCTTCTCCTTTAGATAACTTTTCAAAAAGAAATATACAATCAAGACTGGGAATGTGGGCTTCCCTGGTGGCACAGTGGTTGAGAGTCTGCCTGCCGATGCAGAGGACACGGGTTCGTGCCCCGGTCTGGGAAGATCCCACATGCCACGGAGTGGCTGGACCCGTGAGCCATGGCCGCTGAGCCTGCGCGTCTGGAGCCTGTGCTCCGCAACGGGAGAGGCCACAACAGTGAGAGGCCCACGTACAGCAAAAAAAAAAAAAAAAAGTGGGAGTGTATGCATTGCTATATTTAAAATAGATAACCAACAAGGACCTACTGTATAGCACAGGGAACTCTGCTCAATATTCTGTAATAACCAAAATGGGAAAAGAATTTGAAAAAGAATAGATACATACCTATGTATAACTGAATCACTTTGCTGTACACCTGAAACTAACACAACATTGTTAATCAACTATACTCCAATATAAAATTAAAAAATTTTAAAAAAATTAGGTTAGTTGAGAATGACTTAACCCCTAGTGAGGGATAAATATTGTATAATTTACTAACAAATATTTATAAATATATATAAATCAAGTAATGCATAAATTGGTCATAAACCAATAAATACTTTCTCTAAAAAAAAGAAGAAAAAACGAGAATGGAAATGTACGCTTGTTTCTCCAATTGGCATTTTTAGATATTTTAACTGAGACAGATCACTGACTAAAATATAAGTTAGTGCTGAATGACGATCTCTCTTTTTTTAATTGAAGTATAGTTGCTCTACAATATTATGTAAGTTACAGGTGTACAATATAGTGATTAACAATTTTTAAAGGCTATACCCCATTTATAGTTATTATAAAATATTGGCTATATTCCCCATGTTGTACATGATCTCTTTTTAAACATTACCTATAACTTCGGCCGATATACGTTGCCTTCCACGTCCAAATATCATTTCATAGGTCTTTTCTTTTTGGCATGTGGAAATGTCTTTTTTTAATTATTAATTCTTAACATTAAAAAATATATGATGGATACTCTTCAGAATTTTATGAAAACTATAGGCTCTCTTCCCTGGACAATGTACCTGTTTGCCTTTGGTCTCACAAAAGGTTAAGATCTTTGTTCTAGTATGACTATAGTACAAAATCTTCTTTCACACCCCTCGTTACATAGGAAAGTTATTTTTAATAAAGTTATATATAAAGTGAAATTTACTTCTTTTCCATGAACTTGAAATTGTAGATGTACCTCCAAGGTAGCAGCTTAAAAAACAGGATTAAGGAAACAGTAAGAAGGGAAGAAAAACATGGTGCAGTCTTCTACTACAATTGACTGTTTCAACTTTTGAAGGTGGCTGAGTCAGTGTGAGTGGCAAGAGAATTCTGCAAACCATGGGGTTGATTTCAGAATTTGATCATTGGAACCTGGGCTGTAAGGCTTACGCATTTCTGGTGGTCTGTCAACAACATTTGCCATAGTGGTAAAGAGATAGGTGGGCTGTGAGATTTGAGGGGATTGAAGTCAGAAGTGGAAAGAGAAAGGAAAGTCCTGTATAGATTTGGAACTAGGAAAAGCCCATGACTTGGAAAGAGTCCTATTGGCCTAACCATGCTGAAGACTGGTTCAGAGGTAGGTCTGTTTGAGAAGAAAAACTAGGACTTCCCTATTTGGTCTAACTGAGGCTAAAGGAATTCTCCCCACTATGAATAAATAAAACAGCCATGACAGAGATTGCAGCATTTACCAGGGCAATACAGAATTTAGATTTTACTAAATTGGTAAATAGAAAATGCTTGGGAATTACATTACCTTAAATATCATCACAGAACTCCTTGAGTCTTTGTTAGAAATTATGCCAATGTTTTTCTTGTTTAATTAAGTCTCTTAGATCAAATCATCGTATATTATTTTTCTATATCCTGGGAACGATTTGTAGACATTAAGTGCTTGTAAACAGTTTCCTGCCCCAGGGCCTTTGTACATGTGCTTTTCTCTACACTTTGCTTTTCTCTGATATTTTTATGAACACCCTCCCTCATCTCCTTGGATTTCCACCAAAATGACATACTCTTTGTGAGCCACCTCTAATCATCCTATTTAAATTGCAACCTTTCTCTAAATTCCTTATCCCTTTGCCTTGTTTTATTTTTCTCATTATTTATCATGATGCAGCATCAACAATATCTTTCTTATTTTCATATTTATTTTCCATCTCCTCCCAGTATAATATAATCTCTATGGTGGAAGAATGTGTGTTCCTTGTTCACTGCTGTATTTAGTATCTGGAGCCATGCACAGAGGAAGCGCTTGATAAATATTTATTGAATGAATAAATGCCTAATGGAAAAATAGGTAATTTCTTTTATTCGTCTATCAATATTTACACAGTATTTTCTATGTGCAGGTCACCATAGTGGTCACCTGGGATAGGATAGTAAAAAATGACATGATCTCTGCTCTGAAGGAGCGTACAATATATCCAAGAAGACAGGCCCATAAATAAATAAATATAATATAATGATATAAATGACATAAAATACTAAGAGACTGCAGAAGAGGGAGCTGTTGACCTTTCCTGGGGCAGACAGGAATTGCTAAGGGGTTGACCTCTGAGCTGCATTCTTAAGGATGAGTAGGAATTCACTAGGGAAAAAAAGGGTTGCAAAAGGAGAACAAGTTTCATTTAGTTGCAGGGATATGTGGGTATAATCAAAGAGGCTGCTGTTGGGGCAGTCTTTTCAGGCATGTGAATGTAAATGGAAAGAAAGAATGACCATCAGCACTTTGGCATTGAGTACCTCCAAAGATCACCCTTGGCTAGCAGCATGGACTGCTCAGTACAATATTTCTCTCTGTGTGGTCTTCTTTGCCTCTTAGCCAGCATTCTGCTTTTGCTCAAAAAGAGCCACCTCATTCTCTGATTGTTTTTTGCCAAGTTGGTGTGTTGCCTGTGATTGTTTCCCAGCATTCCACAGCTTGAAGTTTGCTTTAGTGTATCCTTATGGTGTTTCTTATGCCTGCCCTGCTTGCAGGCTACATATGTTGTACCATTTTACACTTGGAGACCTTCCAAAATGTGTGAGAGAAAATGAGACCAAAGTGGTTGCCTTTAACCAGAAGTGGGTAGACAGGCAAAGAATCCTAGATTCCCAGAATCAATTGAAACAGACTTGAGAAGTCAACTAGTCAATTTTCTGGACTCTTGGCAGGATTGCAAAAAAGCCAGTCCAGGAATACCACTAACATTTAGTCACACATGACTAAATGAACTTTTACTTTAATTCTAAGTAGCAATTGGCTATTAAAAATTGAACATTGAAAAAAAAAATTGAACATTGAGTGTACAACCTTAAATGCTTAGAATAATGCAAGTTTCCATTTTGGGTAATGTATTTATTCATTCAAGTGACAGGCACTATGATGTTAAAAAATGAAATAAGTCTAATAATGGTCTTCCATTTCCTGGAATAAGTTACCAAACTGTTAAGAAATTAAAACAACTTTTGCTCTTTTGTAAAACATGATGCTTGGCAGGAATTCATTTTTGAGAGGTCTATTATTGAGATGGAATTCTTTAATCTTCACTTTGTTACTGACCTTTCAGAGTGATGCAAATGCTACTGGTTAGAAGGCAACCTTTTGTAAGGTAATCACATCCAAGTCTGTAATCAGGGCCTTATACAGTCTACAGTCTTACGAAGAGTCTCTCTTTGTAATGGCACAAAAAGGAATTATTGGAGACTGAGTAAGCCGGGGATCGCTTAAGAGATATGGCAGGTATTGTAACATACCATCAAGATACAAGACATGAGCCATCTCCTCAAAGAGTTCTTACACTAATTGGGGAGGTTGCACATATACACTGAAAATACTACATGGTACTTGATGAATATTTGGAACAAGCCTTGTGATGACATTGTGGCTAAGCATTCTGGACAAGTGGTCCATTGACCAGTACTGCAGACAATTAGTGGTTGGAGAAATCACTATGTGTTGAAGGGACAGAGGAGGTACTCAGGGTGGAAGTGAACTTGAATGGGTTTGAAGGGTAGGTTCTGCATGGATCAAGAGAAATGGCAGGAATATCTTGGATTAGGAAATGAAACATAACAAAGCACATGAGTAAATGTGTAAAATGGTCAAGAATAGAGCATACATGGCCAAATTGGAAAATTCCACTTGGAGGGTTTGACAGAAGCCAGAGTATATTTGGAGTCCAGTGAATGCCAAGATGACAATCTGGATTTTATTCTTTTGGAAATACAGAGCCGGAGGAGACTCTGATCAGAGGAGAAGCAAGACGAAAACAGTGCTTTAAAGAAAGGAAACATGAGTCTTACACCTTAAAACATTAACAAGGCACAAGACTGAAGAATGGTCAGGAATGTATATTAGTATCACCCAATACGGTTAGAACAGTGGTTAAGAATGATAATTCCAGAGTAATACTAGCCAAATTCGGGCATCACCATTTATTAGCTGTGACCTTGGATAAATCAGTTAACTCCTTAGTGCTTTATTTTCCTCATTTATAAATTATGGATATTGATAGGGATTACCTCATAACTTTGTAGATGAGCTGATTTGCATAAAGTTTTTAGAACAGTGCACAGTAAGACTTTAATGAATGTTAGCTAGTTTTATTAGAGAACAGTGCCAAACGGCGTCCATGCAGAGACTATCGATCAGATTTCTACACATCTCTAAAATGGAAATAATGGTGACTCCTACATTGCAGGGATGGGGGCATGACAAATGAAATAATTCCTGTAAAGGTGTTTGGCACAGAGTAGTCATTAAAGATTATTAATTGGCTAATCCATGGCCATCAATTTAAATCAGATATCTTTAAGTTCAGACGGACTTGTTTTGTAAAATTGTTTGGTAAAAGTTCCTGTGGTCTCTGGCCTCAGAAGTCTGACTTAGATCAGATACCTTATTTGGGTTTCCTGTAGAATGACGAAGGCACATGAAGGAAAAGCCTTTGTTTGGGGAAACTTGATACTTTTCTGTTATTGCCAAGACAAACTCATTTGGACAAACAAAAATTGATTTGGAAATTTTAAAATAAAAATTGCAAACCAAACAGGATGTAGTCTCGTTAAGGAGGAAATGATTCATTGGATTAGCGTAATTAGATAGGCTCTATTTGTGCAAGACTTAAACAATCACTAAGTTCTTTCTTTAATAACTTAGTGCTGCTGTCGCTGCCCAGCTCTGGTCTCTTCTAGGTGGAAAATGAAAAGCAGCGGCAGGAAGGCACACAGATTTCCTGTGTGTGTGTGTGCGTGCGTGCGTGTGTGTGTGTGTGTGTGTGTGTGTGTGTGTACGTGTGGGTGAGTTTGCATGCATGCACACACATCTACTTAGTGCCTTTGCTGCTATCAACTTTTCTTACAACTTTGTGCTTCCAAATGATTTTGAAATTTTAGTGTGTTTTTGGCAGAGGATAGATTCCTCACTTTGAATAAAAGGTAGTGAGATCGATGGCAGTAAGCAGAAACTGTCTGAATGTAAAAGGGGATACTGCTCCAGATCTCTCTCCTTTTCTTTTTCTCGTGAAAGAGAGGTTAGAGAGTGGCATGTGGCTAGAGCAGTTGCAGCTCCGTGATGGAGGACGGGAGAGCTGTCACCTGCTTTGCTGCGCGGGGTGCCCAGCTTAACCCATCTTTCTTTGGCAACTGTGCCCCAGTGAGAAAAGCTAGCAGTCCATATGTTGAGTAGGCACCATGCCATTTTGACAGGCGTGAGTGTCGGCAAGAAAGGGACCATGTATGAGCATCAAATGTGTTTGTTGTGAGAAGGATTCTAGGCCAGGAATATTAAAATAACTGTCTGTCCTTAGCTATAGCACATATGGTTAAGGAGATATGCTATGATGACTCACATTAACGTTGGAAAAAATATATATAGAATACACAACCATGCTAAGTAAGTTTCTGCTGTTGATAAATCGAGCCTGGAATCTTCACAAAGGAAGGTTGTAGAGAGACATATATAGTGATAATAGACTCTTTTCTATGTACAAAATAGAATTGACTTAACGACTAAATTCCCATACAATTACAGTTCCACTGAACTGATGAACAGACCAAAGGATACTGTTAGAATTTTGCTGGGAGGTCCTCAGGTATTTTCCAACACTATTTGAAAAGTAAATGGGATAGAATGGGTTCATTTAATATTTCAATTCCAAAGAAATTAAATTAATTTAGCAATGTTAGTTTAACTATTTTCCTGCTACAGGGACCATTTGTTTTAAAATCATTAAAGGGTTTTAAATGACATTGTCCTGACATTTGGGCTGATTAAATTAAGGGAATTAGTATAAAGTCGTTTTATTTCTCCTTAGCTTTCTAAATGAATTGTACATTTTCCCATGTAGGAAAAGGAATTATCGACCTGTTTTATACTTATATCAATTTGTGTGTTCGTTAACTGCATAAATATTTAGGCGTGGAACTGCTCCAATTCACAGTTCAAAGGTTCCACAAGGCTTGCTTAACTCCTTGGAAAGCCAGCACTGTATGGGGCAAAGGGGATAGGATATATAGTCTAAAGAGCTATAGGTAAGATTTGATAGTTGTCCACAAGGTGTTTAAATTTATACCTGTATGCATACATACACATGCCCCCTCCAAAACCACACAAGCTTAGCATTTGTCATTTTGAAGCCTAGGGAGGTGCATCTAGTTTGCCTCTAGTTCTAGTAACTTGGTCTCCTAGGGAAATGCTCTAGTAACGATCTAAATATATATATATATTGGGGTGTATCTCACTAAGGAATGTGTTGCTTCCTAAGATCATGTTTCTCAAAGATGAGAAACATCTTTTAACATACTGTATGATTCTCTGATATTCTATGTTTGTTGTTTATTGCCTACTTTCCCTGACTAAAATGTAATCCATAAGGAAGTACTTTTTGTAGTTTTTATTATTATTAATTAATTTTATCACTATATCCCAATAACTTACCTAAAACAATGCCTGGCACATATGGGTAACTCAGTAAATATTTTGTTGAATGAATAAATTAATAAACAAGGTTATTCTATGGCGATACCTGGAAAGGCAGATGCCTGGGCTCCATTCATTGTTAGTGCCAAGGGCTGTAGCCACTGTGATCTCCATCAGCTCCCTCTATTCTCAAATAAAAATATATTTTTAATACGGCCAATTTAATCATTCTTATGTAAAGTGTGAATAGAAGTGTATTTAGGAAACTTTAATATCGATATTGCTCTGTAACATACACACTAAGTTAAAAAGAGTGTGCTTGCTTTGCAAACATAGCCTCGTGGCAAAACTCCCAGCTTCCTCTTCCAACCAGATGGCCTCCCCTAAGCCCTACCCTTCGTAGAATCCTGGAGATGGAGCTGGCCCTACCCCAGATCCAAATCAGGACAGCTGGAGTGGAACTGGGAATCAGCATTTTCACAAGTTGCCCAGGTGAGTCTTATGCAACACTAAGGTCTGAGAACACTGAACCCTGGAACTTCCTATTATTACGTAGATTTTTTTTTAAATTCCTGTTTTCATCCATGGCTCTTATGACATTCACCAACTTTGCCGTGGTAGCTGCAAATCCGTTTTATGGCTGCCTGAAGTTGGGTAAAGGCTGATTTCATTATCTTTAATGTGAAATTTAGTGAATGAAGGAGCAATTCCATCAGGAGTTTGGACTGGGCAATAAATAAGGAACTGAATGTTTCTTTGATTGCAGATTTCAGTTCTCCACAAACTATAGAACTGTCCCTAGAAAACAAAAGAAAATGAAATTTAACCTTATAAAGCACCAGCCTTCTCCCACCCTGGGATGCACATAGGCTGGGTCTCCGCAGTGTTCTAACGCAACTCAGGAGAAGGTGCTTCCCCCTGGCGGACAAATTTTGAAAAGATGCCCCTCTCTGGGTGTACCAATTACAAAACGATGTTTGTGTCTTAGTTTGACTCAAGGCTGGCTGAGAGGAGCCTGGGCTAGGTTTCCCACTGCTGTGGTGCCCTCTTGGCTAATGATGTCTTATGTAGGGTGCAACAGCCCAACTGTGCAATTGTATGGTAAGGAGTTCCTGATAATTGGGGTCAAAAGTTGGTCTTTGGTGATGAGGTAGTGACAGAAAAGAGCGAATGCTTAGGGAGGTCACCAATGATCTACTGGGTCCAGAGATGAACCCTTATATCTTTGCTATACAGGAAACATCCTATTGTAATAAGTGTCCTTTGATGAAAAGTTGTAAATCTCTTCTTGTTCAAATGATAGGGAGGTGTGATTATTGCTTTTGAGAAATCCATAGAGAGAAAAATTCATTTACATGGTACTGAGGAGAGGGCAAGCTCTCAGAGCGGGAACAGAATGAATCCCTTGGCAGCTGGGCGAAAGATTAGAGAAAATACTTTTGAGATGGTAGCCATTAGGAAACACGAACTTGTAGGTCTCCACCTCTGCTACACACTGGCTACATGGCTTGAGACAAGTCATGTCACCAATCGAAAACTAGCATCTACTTCTTGGGTGTTGTGGAATGATTTATACGGTGATTTATAAGTTGAAAAGTCTTACAAATAGGTCCATCTGTACCATTTTTCTAGATTCCACATATATGTGTTAATATATGATATTTGTTTTTCTCTTTCTCACTTACTTCACTTTGTATGACAGACTCTAGGTCCATCCACATCTCTACAAATGACCCAATTTTGTTGCTTTTTATGGCTGAGTATAGCAGCACAGGGAGCTCAGTTGGGTGCTCTGTGATGACCCAGATGGGTGGGATGGTGGGGGTGGGTGGGAGGGAGGTCCAAGAGGGAGGGGATATATGTATACATACAACTGATTCACTTTGTTGTACAGCAGAAACTAACATAACGTTGTAAAGCAGTTATACTCCAATAAAAAAAATTAAGTTGAAAAGTGTCAATGTTAATGCTTATTTTGGAAGAGTTTATTTTATCATGGTAAGAACTTTGATAAGCTTTTAATGCTTTTTTAAAGCCTATGTGTATATTATACATTTTGAAGAGACACATGTAAACCTTTAGAAGCTGAACATTTGTGTGTCTTCTCTTTCTGAAATGACTGCCTTCCTGGGGTACTAATCTAAAAATATTTGTGTAGTGCTCTTATATTGTAGTAAATGTGGTTAAATATAGAGGATATCACCAAGAGTAGGTAATCTGAATTCCTGCCAAGCTAGCATCAAAGGTTATGGGGAGATTAAGGGATTTTTTCCCCCTAATCCAATGTAAGAGTCTCAATGGGTCAAAAGGGGTTCTGTTTAAAAAAAAAGAAAGATTTCAAGAATTTCTTGAACAGTGAATCTGACTGGATGGCATTATTTATGATTCTCAAAGTTTAGAGTTCATCAGTGTACATTAGAATCATATGTGGTCTCATTTGAAATGTCGTTCTTAGGCTCCAGTCCTGGAGACTCTGATGCAGTAGATCAGGGATGGGGCCCCAGAATCTGCATTTTAATAAGCACCTGATACAGGTGGGCTGAAGACCACACTTTGAGAAATACTGGAAGAGGTGATCTCAAAGGTCAATCTGCACTTCAGCTTCCTTGAGTCATTTATTTACACTGAAAGTGTTTTTCTGAATTTTTTTCAGGAATGTGAGCAAAGCATTTCTTTTATGACTCGCATAGTTGTAGACAAGAAAATCTTCATGAACTTTCCTCTGGATTTCTTCTACGCTTTCAAAACTGAAAAAAGAAAACCTTTGATGTTTAAATACTCATTCAGTATCTCAGATGCTATAACTAATTGTTTGAAAATGATGTGTTTATGCCAGGAATTATTTGAGACTTTTGAAAAATACAGAGAGTAGAAATGTATTATACTTACATGGAGATACTGCTGAAGTTTCATCTGAAAAAGCAAGAGCAATATAGCTTTGACACTTCTACTTAGGTAATTTAAACTACTACCTTACAACCTGGGCTGCAATTAAAATCACCTGGAAACTTTAACCAATTTCTTATATTTAAGTCCCAACTCAGACCAACCAAAAATAAATTTCTGGGGACGGGGGAAGGCATAGATATTCTTTAAAAGCTCCAGAGATAATTTTGCTGTCTACTAAAGCTGAGAATGACAGATTAAACTAAAAGATAATTATTAATAAAATTTTTGGTTTGATATCTCTTTATTTTGCATGAAACTAAGAAAATGTATTTGATTTCTAATCTCATTTGAATGCAAAAGAGAAAGCATTAATTACATTTGACAAATATTCACAGATGTGATTTCTGACCTCATGGAACTTACTAATTAACAGAAATAAATATTTTCGCTTCCAAGGAAATCAGGTATCAGCTACAATTCTGGGCACATCAGTTTGAATGGAGAGAAAATTCCTGGCACTGGCTAAGGCTAAAAGTTAGTAACCTAAGTTTGCAGAGGCTGTTTAAGCTCCCTTTAGATTCTGTGACTACATATGACCACAAGAAAGATGGTGGTTACCGAGCCGTAGCCACAGAATCTGAATTCTTCAGTTTCCCATAGACAGAGTTAATATATTGAATGATTTAAAATATTTATTAATCATATAGTGTATGAAAACTGTGGTTTATCAGGTAGAATGATTTTCACTGTAAGTAACAAAAACCTCTGATAATAATAAGGTGATTTATTATCACACAAAATTAAAAGGTAAGGCTATTGGTGGACTCTAAGTGAATCAATAATTTCATGAAAAACTTCAGTTCTTCCTGACGTGTTCTGCTGTCTTAAGCAGTGGCCTTAGCTTGAGTTTGGTTCTCCTTGTGGTTGCAAAGGGGAAATTGGTTCCCTGTGTCAACTGACCCTCCAAAGCCTTGCTCCCAGCAAGCTGGAGCCAGAGAGAGAAATCTTTCACATGAAGCACAGGATGCAAGTCTTTCCCTTTAGTCTGATTGGGTCCACTCAGGTCATGTGCCTATGTCTAAATCAGTAGGAAACCGTAGGAGAAATCCATTTATGGATTAACCAGACTCCATCTCTGGAGCTGGGAATAAACTCATCTTCCCTTTCATGATAGGAAGTGGTGGGAAGCTGAACAAAATTGAGTTCCTGACGGAAAGAAAAAACAGAGGAAGTGGAAGCTGGTTAGGTTTTGAAAACCTGAAGTTTTCAAAATGATAAATGATGTGGATTTAAGTGGAAGAGACATTTTTTCTGCCTTTAATAAATATATAATGTATACTTTTTGCAGGCTCCTGTGCTTTTTCTAAATAAAACTAATTATGCATAACTATTATCAAAGAATTCTATTAACTGATTACAAATTACTCATATAAAGAATGATTCAATTTACATGAAGGCAAGAGATTTAGAGTCATCTAAATGCATAAAAAGGAGAGATATTTATCTTATTTCCAGGGGTTATCATGCACTGTTCAGAGTAAATCTGGATTTTTCTTCCAAGTTTAAAAAAGAAATATTTACACTGAATTGCTTGGGGTGGTCTTCTGCAGTCAGAAAGGAGTGTGTCTCCTCTTTCTTCAAATGCCTTTCCCAATTCCAAGACCTTGATAGCTTGGAACAATTTCAAAGATTAATTTGAACGTAGCATACTTTTAAATTTAGTGTAATGGAAAAGACTTCAGATGCTGGTGGCAGGCACCTTTGTTTAAATCCTGCCCTGCCTTCACCCATCACTTTATTATTTGTGAAATCTTGAGTATGTTAATCAGTCATATTGGGCCTGTTTCCTTATGTATGAAGTGGAGTTAAAAATAGAACCTGGGCTTCCCTGGTGGCGCAGTGGTTGGGAGTCCGCCTGCCGATGCAGGGGACATGGGTTCGTGCCCCGGTCCGGGAAGATCCCACATGCCGTGGAGCGGCTGCGCCCGTGAGCCATGACCGCTGAGCCTGCGCATCCGGAGCCTGTGCTCCGCAATGGGAGAGGCCACAGCAGTGAGAGCCCCGCGTACCGCAAAAAAAAAAAAAAAAAAAAAAAGAACCTACTTTATAGGATTGCTTTAAGGATTAAAAGTATTAGAATTAGAACTGTGCCTGCTATTTGGTAAGGACTCAATAGATATAAGCTAATATAATTAGTTTTCTAAATAACCTGTATAGGTTTATCATCAAAAAGATTATGAAAATTGTACAAATAAGAATAGGTAGCACTTACTAAGTTCTTACTATGTTCTAGGCACTGTACAACTGTGAAATTCATGTAAACGGCACATTTTCTTCTTACAGCAATGGCATGAAGTGAATATTATTATCAACCTTTCACAAACTGAAGGTTAGAGAGTGTAGGTCACATCTTCTCGTTCCCACAGCTAGCAGATGGAACCAAGATATTAACTCACAACCATCTATATTCTTTCCCTGTTCTACGAAGTAAAATATTTTCTCACCATTTTATAGTCTTGCAACAGAGTTTTACTGATTATTTAAAGAATCTGAGCTGCATTTTATTTTTCTCCAAAATATTCAAAACACCTTTAAGTGAAATAATAGGAAGTAAGCTGTAGGTCGAAGGCTGCAAACTTGGCAGCACAGGCTAAATCTGCCCTACACATGTGTATCGTTGGCTTCTACAGTCTTCACATTTGTTTCAATTAATAGCCAGCATTTAAAATTGGGAGATTTCAAGTAAGAATAAAGAGGACTGGCTTCTATTCAGGTTCTGGAAGTTCTGGGAACTCTGGTTCCATGTGTTCAGTGAAAAACCATTGACCTGCTGCCAAATATGGCAGCCTCCATACACTCTGGACATACACTCTAGCTGGATCATTCTTACTTGTCCACTCATTTCAGTTATCAACCTCTCCCCGGACGCATTTTAATTTTTAATCTTGCTGTAAAACGTTGTGAAAGTGACTTTTCAGTACGGCTTATTTTTCTTGGAGGAAAATAATTAACTTTCCACTTAGTTTTCCTAGTATAAACTTAAATATATTGTTGTCAGCAAAAGCCCACTCCCCCACTTTGATATCAGAGTTGACGTGCTCATCAGAAATGTGTCTCAAGAAAAAAATTTCATGCCCTCTGCTTGCCTAATACAGGGCTTTCTGATCCTGGGTTGAACAGGGATCAACAACCAGCCTTAGAAGCATGTGCCTAAAACAACGCATTTCCTTGACGTCAGATCAGGTTTTCAAGTCATTAGGTCCTTGGTTCAGCTAGTATTTAAGATCTTAACACATGAATCATTCATAGAGTGAAGGAAAGAGCCTGCAGAATGTCTTCCTCTGGGGCAGGCATATGGATGAGATGTGGTATTGGAGGGTGTCCAGAACTCAGATTTCCAGAGAGCTTGGCAAGAATACGGAGAGAGGGACTAAAAAGTAGGAGGTTCTTTTAAAGCTTAAAGCATCTGTGCCAGTGGGACAAAAACATTGTCACTTTCATATTTTCAGCCCTGAAACTAAGGAAGTTCTGTGGTTGTTTATTCTAGAAATATAGGTGTGCCTCCTTTCAGGGAAAATCAAAATGCAAAAATCCACATTTAAGGAGAGAGACTGGGAATTTGTGTCACAAAATACTGTCCTTTACTGGATGATTTTCTAGACTTTCTTTCCTCCTTTTTGCTTTCTTTTTTCCTTCTTTCTTTCTTTCTTTCTTTCTTTTCTTTCTTTCTTTCTTTCTTTCTTCCTTTCTTTCCCTCCCACCCTCCCTTCCTCCCTTCCTCCCTTCCTTCTTTCCTTTTTTAGTAAGTAAGCTTCCTTGGGACCTTTATGTCATAGTTATGGTTATAAAAATTATAAGCAGATAAGAAAACTAGGGCTTAGAGAAGTTGCTAAGTTTTCATAGCAATCTTTGTGAGACCCAGGTTGAACTGATCCTAGTTTCCTGGGTTTAACTGATCTGAGAGTACAAACTAAACCCCGCTTTGTATCTCTCCTACACTTCAAGTCCCCTAACTGCCAGTGCACCATATTTCCACAAAATATGTTCACCAAAACTAAGGATTTGTAGTTAAAAATCCGAATCCAGGTCTACATGAAACTGAGTATTTTTCTATGTATTTGAAGGTCTTTTATTTAAAAGCAAAGGAAGAAGATTCTTGAGAACTATTAGTAGCAACATTTTGGCACCTTTATTCACTGAATTGTTGGGAAGTCCTTCAAATGAACAGAGACGCGGAAAGGAAAATAACAATAAGGCTTCTGTAAATGGAAAAATCCACAATATCTTTCAAACATTTTCCAGAAGACTGAACTTTTGTACACTCTTTGTTGTTTTAAAATGTGCTCATGTGTTTGGATACTTATTTGTAATGAGACAAGTGATAGTCATGCCAATGTATGCGTGTTCTTTTGAATGCAGGGAAATAAAGCAAAAGGGAAATTTCACATGAAATAGTTTTTTGGTTTCTATTTACTACTGTAGCATCTTCTCTAAAGAGCCATTTTGAAGGTGGAAAAAAAAAGTCTTTTAATAGTATTCGCCTATTTTTTGTAATATAACCTATTCAATTGCTTCAGAAGTTTGAGGAGGTACTGGTTTATGGGAATCCTTAATAAAATTATGACTTAACAGAAAACAGAAGTTACTTGGATTGCTTATTCTTAAATTATTAAAAAATTATTTTTAAAAACTTATTTGGTAAAGGGGGAGGGGCTTATGACTACCAATTCAGAGATGGCTACTTAATGGTCATCAGTCTTATTCCTGAGAGGCAGGAGGTAGAGAAAGAACAGAAATTTCGCATGAGCTGAGGATGAATAATTCTCTATGTAACATCAGTAACCATTTCCATAGCCATATTTAAATTGTTGCATTATGTTTGCCAAAGATCCAATCATGAACAGTGGACAACTTGATATGTCTAAATTTTTTTTTTTTGACTCATGGAAATAAACAGTCAGCACCTTGATTCAAGGATAGAAGCTCTCCAGCAAAACAAATAGCACACCAGTAAGGGGTTTGCATTTTTATTCATTGAGCTGAAAGTGAAAAGACTTTTACAATAAGGAAATCAAGTAGAGTAAATGTAAATAACGAAGCTCATCAGCAAATGGTAAATACGAAATATTTTAAGGTTTCTGTCAAGGAAAATATTGTAAATAGATGGCATCTAAGTTTTTAATATATTGCTAAATAAAAACATTTAGCACAAGAGGATACATCTATGCCTTTATTACATTGGTTATTACACATGTATAATTGCCTAAACTGTGCACTTAGGAACATTTTCTTTATTTGTTTTATGTGGAATTATGGCCCTAATTTAAGCAAGTACGAATTGCTTGTACCCTCAACAGTGACTCTGAGGTTGGCCATGTGACTTCCTTGATCAATGGGCTGGTGGCAGCCTTCAGGCAAGATAGTCTTGGAAAAACACTTGCAGATTTCTATTTTCTCTCTTCTTCTCAGCTTTCACCATTAGAATACTCTCAGGCTAGGTTGCTGAATGATGAAAGTCAAATAGCCTAGTCACTACTGTGACTATAGCCAGCTAACCATCAGAAGTGTGAGTAAAGCCCAGACGAGACCAGCCCCGAAGTTTAGTTTGATACTGACGTGAAGGCTTGTAAGCTAAGTAAAGGCTTATTATCCTAAGCCACCGAATTCTGAGGGGGTTTTATCATGCAGCGTTATTATGTTATATATAGATATACTTTATTTTTATTTTGGGGTTGGCCCAAAGAAGAAAGACATTTATAATAAAGTTATCAAGAAAAATAGATATAAATAGCTATGTTTATTGCAATTGATACGTAAGAATTTTTTTTGTTGTTTCAACATGGAAAATATAGCAATTAGATGTCATTTAAATTCTCGTTATTGTTAAAAGCAAATATGTAAGGGAATTCCCTGGTGATCCAGTGGTTAGGACTCTGTGCTTCCACTGCAGAGGACACGGGTTCGATCCCTGGTCAGGGAACTAAGATCCCACATGCCACGTGATATGGCCAAAAAAAAAAAAATATAGCAAATATGTAATTAGTTGACCAGCATAGATAAATGAAATATTTATTTCTTTATCAGATAGAATGTCACACATGTTAGACTGTATATCTTAGGTATGTAAGCATGTTTTCCCTGACTGCCTTGTAAACGTAGCATGAATGTATTCTATATGGTTAATGCTAAGCTTTTCATGTGTCTTTCTTCATTTTATGCTAGAGTTCTCTGCAATTGGATTGATCTCAAAATTGGAACATTTTCAAAATACTTGAGATAAAATCAAGGAAAAAGCGAGGTGAAAAAAATCTTTAGAGGTAAAACAAGATTTAGGTTTTATATCAAAATATGTCTATCAGTGAACTGTTGTGATATGGATCTTCCCAGATGGGCAAGTGTCAATCCTATTGAAATAGCAGTCTTCTTGATAATTTCCACTCAGATAACACACCACAAATCAACAGAGCTTATTTTGAGAGGAACATGATGTAAAATGAGCCATATCTGAGTCTTCTTGCAAATGTAAATTGCTAACTGTGAGAAGCTTCGGAAATGTGTGGACTTGAATTTTATTGGCTTAAATAGGTATCTTTAAAATGAGGAAATTTTAGACCTTCCTGATTCAAAGGTACTGTGTTCTCATTCTGCTACTATAATTGATCTGGTTGCAGGGACCTGGGTAAGCCATGTACTCCCAATCCCTGGCAACCATTGATCTTTTTACCGTCTCCATAATTTTGCCTTTTCCAGAATGTCATATAGTTGAAAGTATACAGTATGTAGCCTTTTCAGATTGGCTTTTTTCACTTTGTAAAATGCATTTAATTTTCCTCCTTGTCTTTTCATGGTTATATAGCTCATTTCTTTTCAGTGCTGAATAATATTCCATTGTCTGGATGTACCAAAGTTTATTTATCCATTCACTTACTGAAGGACATCTTTGCCGCTTTCAAGTTTTGGCAATTCTGAATAAGCTGCTATAAATATCTGTGTGTAGGTATTTTGTGAATATATGTTTTTAACTCCTTTGGGTAGATACCAAGAAGTATGACTGATATGGTAAGAGTATGTTTAGGTTTCTAAGAAATTACCAAACCGTCTTCCAAAGTGGCTGTGCCATTTTCCATTCCTACCAGCAATGAGAAAGAGTTCCTGTTGCTCCACATCCTCATTAGCATTTGATGTTGTCAGTGTTTTGGATTTTGGCCATTGTAATAGGTATGTAATAATATCTCATTTTTGGTCTAATTTGCATTCCCCTGATGACATATGATGTGGAGCACTTTTTCATATGTTTATCTGTAATCTGTATATCTTTTGGTGAGGTGTCTGATAAGGTCTTTGGTCCATTTTAAATCAGGCCATTCATTTTCTTATTGTTAAGTTTTGAGAGTTCCTTGTTTATTGTGGATAAAGTCCTTTATCAGATATGTCTTTGGCAAATATTTTCTTCCAATCTGTGACTTCTCATTCTCTTGACATTGTCTTTCTCAGAGAAGTTTTTAATTGTTTAACAATTATTTCTTTCATGGATTGTGCCTTTGGTGTTGTATGCTATGTATTTTCACTTTGGAAAAGATTTTATGTATCATCCAGTACAGCCCTGCACTAGTACAGGACTCTCTTGAAAATGGCCTTACAGTCTTTGCTTGGCCATTTTCAATGACTAACAACACAAACTTCATGAGGCAGTCCATTCATTTTTATTTATTGGAAAATTCTTTATAATCTGATCCTCCTCATTTCTCACTGTAAAACAGTGTAAAATGTATCTGTTTTTTCTTCAATGTGACCAAGCATTCAATAGTCAAGATGATTCTTATATCTACACCCCTAAGTCCTTTTATTTTGTCTCATGTAGCGAGGTTTCTATATCCCTCATTATCAGAGTCAATCCCATAATTGTCTCTGGACACACTGTTTAGAGATGTGTTTCTTCAAATGAGCTAAAGCAAAGAATCTAAGTGTGGTCTGTTACTGTAGAACACTGGACTGCTATTTCGCAATCCAGTCTGTCTATTTCCATCCGTCCATCATTACACCTTAAATTGATTTAGCCTTTTTGTCAGTTAGAATATAATGAGAAAAATCAGGAAAAACCCTAGATATTATAAACAAAGAAAATTCAATACAAATAATTGGTTCTACAAGTAACGAACAATTAAAGGAAATGGGGAGAGGCAACCTAGAGTTCAGCCATGCCAAGAAGTGTCTGTATCTACAGGGCTGGGGAGTCAAAAATAAGAGGTAGTGTAAGAGAGCCCAAGATCTGAGTGTACCTAGTAGAATGTGTGGACACCATGGGAGGGACTCTCTAGCAGACCTGTAGCCATAGAAGAAAAATGTCCGTTGCTGGGGATGTCACCTATGGCAGATAGGAATCGGGGGAGGGAGAGAGAAAGAAGATGAAGACAGCAAGGAAGCAGCAGCACCCTGACTTGTCTCTCTGCCTTCCGATCTTCCACCAGTGCTTCCCATGAGTTGAACATAATATAAACCAGTTATTGGGAAAGCCTGAAATATTGTTCCCTATGGTATAAAGATGAGCAGGGGAAGGATGAGGAGTGGATCTGACAGCAAACAGGTGACCAGTGGGACACCTTCTTTATTCGAATTTTACATGCATCACAAAACAGAAAAACGAGTTCACATTTCTACTTCTAATAGTTATCAAAATTGCCCTTTCCCATTTACAAATAAATATACAGAATTTTTCTGAATATGTATCTCCTCTGTCCATCTTCATTGATGAAGACAATGTTTATCACTGTAATTTCTCCATCTTTATTGATGGAGAAATTACTTATCAGAATGAGGCGATCATTAGCAGACCCCACTGCCCAGGGGCAAGATGACTGCACATCAGTGAGGGCAACATGGCTCTTCCTGTAATATCTGAATCTATTGGACCATTTTTGCTCAAGCAAGGTGGGCTCTCCTTGTATATCCAGTCTCCTTTGGATAAAAGAAAAAAAAAAGAAACAGGATATATAACTCTCATTATTTCCTATGCCTCTGGATTTCTCACTTAATTACATCTTCTACACTGTTTATTGACCCTTTTAGGATTTCTAATATTTGGTCTTTGACCCCAGTTCCTAACACAGGGCTCCTAAAACTCTTGTCATTTCCTAAGTGATAGGATTGCCTTTTATTCTAATGACATGAATCTTGGTGGAATCCGGTACAGCTTCAGGATGGGGGCTAGTTACCAGAAAGACAAAGCTATGATTAGAAGGTTGGAAATTTCTACCACAACCCTCGTCCTCTGGGAAGGGGAGAGGAGCTAGAAACTGAGTTAATGATGAAGCCTCCATAAAAATTCCCACAGTACAGGGTTTGGAGAGCTGCCAGATGGGTGGACATACATCTACGTGTTAGAAGGATGGCCCACCCCAACTCCACAAGGACAGATGCTCCTGCATTTGGGACATTTCCAGATCTTGCCCTCTTCATCTGGTTGTCAACTGTACCCTTCGTCATACTGATTATTATATAATAAACCAGTAAACCTGTTTTCCTGAGTTCTCTGCACTGTTCTAGAAAATGGTAGAATCAAAGAGGGCATTATGGGAACCTCTGATTTGTAGCCAACTCAGAGACAAGCTGTAGGTAACCTGGGGACCTACTGCTTGAGGTTGACATCTGAAGTGGTGGGCAGTCTTGTGAGACTGAGTCCTTAACCTGGTCCACACTAACTGCAGGCAGTTAGCTTGGTGTAGGAAACCCATACATCTGGTGTCAGAAGTATTGTGAGTGTGAGAATAGGGGAGGAAATCAGTGTGTTTTTCCAATACAAGTAATCTCTTCCATTAAGAAGAGTAAACCTTTTATAAGCCCACATTGTTTGCTAAAGCTTTTCACCTTTCTCTCTTTTACTTATTGGATTTTTGTGAGATTTTCTACATTTTTGTTGTCTTTACCTCAATTCTATGCTCATTTTGTGTTATTAGGATCTCATACCATCACTCTGTTCTCAGGAAGGAGAGAGCTTTCTGTTCTCTTTCGTCTGACCTCTGGGGAGCATTTATATGGACAAACACTTCCTTCGTAGTTTTCTCTTCCTCCGTTTTCCTATGACTGCTGTCTCCTGGCTTTTACAACTCTAGCTGCTCCTCAATTTTTTTGGAAATCTTTCCCACCACTGCCCACTCCTTAGTGTTTTTATCCCTTACTGTTTGCTCCTCCTCACAGATTCCCAGAATGATTATGTCCTCTCCCAGGGCTCTGGTACTTCGTTATGGCTCTCAAATCCTGAAGCTTCCATTTGTGAGGTGTGATGCTTTCCAGGGCCAACGGGCTCCTTCAGCACTAGCCCATGTTTCCCCTTCAGTCTCACATTTCCTTCTGCTCAACACTTTAACTGCTTATTAAATATTTGTTGCATAACGAATGAAACTTTCAACATTACTTGTGAAGTTTAAGTAAAGTTGTGATTGACTAAGATCACTCAGGTAATAAGTGTCAAAGTACAGTTTCAAAGCCATTTCTCTACTCTAAGCAGACTTCACTTTAAGCCACAAAATAGCAATGTTTAAAAAACAGCTTAGGGGCTTCCCCGGTGGCGCAGTGGTTGAGAGTCCGCCTGCCGATGCAGGGGACATGGGTTCATGCCCCGGTCTGGGAAGATCCCCCATGGCCGCTGAGCCTGTGCTCCACAACGGGAGAGGCCCATGTACGCAAAAAAAAAAAAAAAAAAAAAAAAACAGCTTAGTATTGTTCTATAAGATAGTATTTTTTAAGGCAGGACCTCAAGTTTTATCCTCATTATATTCTTCTGTGTGTCTAGCGCCATGTTTTTTTAAAAACTATTTTGTGTCCAATAAGTTGATTTTAAAGGAATTTAAATGTAAAGAAGATGGAAAATCACTTGAGCCTTTACCAGCCTTTACTGGTATTCATATGTCTTCAGTGGCCACACAAACAAATTCAGTGATTAGAGCAATTCCATGATTGCAGCTAAGCAATAGGGAATGGTGAGGACTATGGTAAAATAGAAAGCTTATGTTTTGTTTAAATATATTCATATAAAAATTAAAATATATATATTTATGCCAAACAAAATATCAGTGGACCAATACTGATTCTCATTGTTTTCAATCCTTGCTTCAATAATAGCTTGAATTAGAAGCAGCTTTGACTAGAGACAGCCAAAACTGCAGCAGAATTTTTATTTTATAGCCAATCTTATACTTCTTGATTCAAGCTGAAAATTAGTGAGTTGTCCATTCCACAGATGCTTGATGATAGAAAAAATAGTCTATTTGAACAAGAGACCAAAGGAAAAGAAAAAATACGAAAGCATGTTGTCTTGGTGTTTTCTTAGAATAATAAAGAGAGAAAATGTAGAGAGAAAAGAAGAGAAGAGAAATTTTCTGCCCCACGGTCTTCATGAATCCTTATTTTGTTCAGCATAAAATCAAGACTTCTCTGGAGGACTTTCAAAACCCTTTGTAAAGGAAAGCAGCTGAGATCCAGAAACTAAAGACTTACCAAGAGAAATCAGTTCATAAAAGGGATATCAGAGAGACCTTCAAGATGGTGGAGAAGTAAGACTTGAAGATCACCTTCCTCCCCACAAATACATCTACATGTTGAACAGCTCTTACAGAACACATACTGAATGCTGGTAGAAGATCTCACACTTCCCAAAGGCAAGAAACTCCCCACATACCTGGGTAGGGAAAAAGAAAAAAGAAAAACAGAGACAAAAGAATAGGGACAGAAAAAAAAAAAAAAAAGAATAGGGACAGGACCCGGACCTCTGGGAGGGAGCTGTGAAGGAGGAAAAGTTTCCACACACCAGGAAGCCCCTTCACTGGTGGAGACAGTGGGTGGTGGGTGGGGGGAAGCTTTGGAGCCACAGAGGAGAGCACAAAAACAGAGGTACAGGGGGCAAAGCGGAGAGATTCTCGCACAGAGGATCACTGCCAACCAGCACTCGCCAGCCTTAGAGGCTTGTCTGTTCACCCGCCGTGGTGGGTGGGGGCTGGGGACTGAGGCTTGGGCTTCGGAGGTCAGATCCCGGGGGGAGGACTGGGGTTGGCTACATGAACACAGCCTGAAGGGGGCTAGTGTGCCACAGCTAGCAGGGAGGGAGTCCGGGAAAAAGTCTGGACCTGCCTAAGGGGCAAGAGACCATTGTTTCGGGTGTGCAAGGAGAGGGGATTCAGAGCACCACCTAAATGAGCTCCAGAGACGGGCGGCTATCAGCGAGGACACCAGAGACGGGCATGAGGACACGCATGAGCAGCTAAGGCTGCAGCTGCAGCCACCAAGAAGCCTGTGTGCGAGCACAGGGCACTATCCACACCTCCCCTCCCGGGAGCCTGTGCAGCCCGCCACTGCCAGCGTCCCGTGATCCAGGGACAACTTCCCCGGGAGAACACACGGTGCGCCTCAGTCTGGTGCAACATCACACTGGCCTCTGCCGCCGCAGGCTCGCCCCGCATTCCGTACCCCTCCCCACCTGGCCTGAGTGAGCCAGAGTTCCCTAATCAGCTGCTACTTTAACCCCGTCCTGTCTGAGCAAAGAACAGTTGCCCTAAGGCAACCTACACGCAGAGGCGGGGCCAAATGCAAAGCTGAACCCCGGGAGCTGTGAGAACAAAGAAGAGAAAGGGAAATCTCTCCCAGCAGCCTCAGGAGCAGCAGATTAAATCTCCACAATAAACTTGAGGTACCCTGAATCTGTGGAATACCCAAATAGACAATGAATCAAACCAAAATTGAGGCAGTGGAATTTGGGAGCAACTGTAGAATTAGGATTTGCTTTCCACATCTAATTTGTTTCTGGTTTTGTGTTTATCTTAGTTTAGTATTTAGAGTTTATCATCATTAGCAGATTTGTTTATTGACTTGGTTGCTCTCTTCCTTTTTTTTAATATATATATATATTTTTTTCCCCATTTCTCTTTTTGTGAGTGTGTATGTGTATGCCTCTTTGTGTGTTTTTGTCTGTATAGCTTTGCTTTTACCATTTGTCCTAGGGTTCTGTCTGTCCATTGTTTTTTTCTTTTTTCATTTTATTACTTTCTAATTTTTAATAATTTATTTTTATTTTAATAACTTTATTTTATTTATTTATTTTAATTTTTTCTTCTTTTCTCCCTTTTCTTCCAAGTCATGTGGCTGACAAGGTCTTGGTGCTTCGGCCAGGTGTCAGGCCTGTGCCTCTGAGGAGGGAGAGCCTAGTTCAGGACATTGGTCCAACAGAAACCTACCAGCTCCACATAATATCAAATGGCGAAAGCTCTCCCAGAGATCTCCATCTCGATGATAAGACCCAGGTCCACTCAACAACCAGCAAGCAACAGTGCTGGACACCCTATAACAAACAAAGAGCAAGACAGGAACACGACACCACCCATTAGCAGAGAGGCTGCCTAAAGTCATAATAAGGTCAAAGACACCCCAAAACATACCGCTGGACTCGGTCCTTCCACCAGAAAGACAAGATCCAGTCCCCTCCACCAGGAAGCCTACACAAGCCACTGAACCAACCTTAGCCACTGGAGACAGACACCAAAAACAATGGGAACTACGAACCTGCAGGCTGAGAAAAGGAGACCCCAAACACAGTAAGTTAAGCAAAATGAGAAGACAGAGAAACACACAGTAGATGAAGGAGCAAGATAAAAACCCACTAGAACAAACAAATGAAGAGGAAAGAGGCAGTCTACCTGAAAAAGAATTCAGAGTAATGATAGTAAAGATGATCCAAAACTTTGGAAATAAAATAGAGAAAATACAAGAAATGTTTAACAAGGATCTAGAAGAACTAAAGAGCAAACAAAAAATGATGAACAACACAATAAATGAAATTAAAAATTCTCTACAAGGAATCAATAGCAGAATAACTGAGGCAGAAGAACAGGTAAGTGACCTCGAAGATAAAATAGTGAAAAAAACTACTGCAGAGCAGAATAAAGAAAAAAGAATGAAAAGAATTGAGGACAGTCTCAGAGACATCTGGAACAACATTAAATGCACCAACATTCAAATTATAGGGGTCCCCAGAGGAAGAAGAGAAAAAGAAAGGGAGTAAGAAAATATTTGAAGAGATTATAGTTGAAAACTTCCCTAATATGGGAAAGGAAATAGTTAATCAAGTCCAGTAAGCACAGAGAGTCCCATACAGGATAAATCCAAGGAGAAACACGCCAAGACACATATTAATCAAACTATCAAAAATTAAATACAAAGAAAAATTATTAAAAGAAGCAAGGGAAAAACAACAAATAACACACAAGTGAATCCCCATAAGGTTAACAGCTGAACTTTCAGCAGAAACTCTGCAAGCCAAAAGGGAGTGGCAGGACATATTTGAAGTGATGAAATGGAAAAACCTACAACCAAGATTACTCTACCCAGCAAGGATCTCATTCAGATTCTACAGAGAAATTAAAACCTTTACAGACAAGCAAAACTTAAAAGAATTCAGCACCACCAATCCAGCTTTACAACAAATGCTAACGGAACTTCTCTAGGCAGGAACCACAAGAGATGGAAAAGACCTACAATAACAAATGCAAAACAATTAAGAAAATGGGAATATGAACATATATATTAATAAGTACCTTAAATGTAAATGGATTAAATGCTCCAACCAAAAGACATAGACTGGCTGAATGGATACAAAAACAAGACCTGTATATATGCTGTCTACAAGAGACCCACTTCATACCTAGGGACACATACAGACTGAAAGTGAGGGGATGGAAGAAGTTATTCCATGCATATGGAAATCAAAAGAAGCTGGAGTAGCAATTCACATATCAGACAAAATAGTCTTTAAAAAAAGGACTATTACAAGAGACAAAGAAGGACACTATATAATGATCAAGGGATCAATCCAAGAAGAAGATATAACAATTGTAAATACTTATGCACCTAACATAGGAGCACCTCAATACATAAGGCAGATGCTAACAGCCATAAAAGGGGAAATTGACAGTAACACAATCATAGTTGGGGACTTTAACACCCCACTTTCACCAATGGACAGATCATCCAAAATGAAAATAAATAAGGAAACACAAGCTTTAAATGATACATTAAATAGGATGGACTTAGTTGATATTTATACGACATTCCTAAAGATGCTATCAGAAAACTGCTAGAACTAATAAATGAATTTGGTAAAGTAGCAGGGTCCAAAATTAATTCACAGAAATCTCTTGCATTCCTATACACTAATGATGAAAAATCTGAAAGAGAAATTAAAGAAACACTCCCATTGCAACAAAAAGAATAAAATACCTAGGAATAAACCTACCTAAGGGCATAGAAGACCTGTATGCAGAAAACTATAAGACACTGATGAAAGAAATTAAAGATGACACAAACAGATGGAGAGATATACCATGTTCTTGGATTGGAAGAATCAACATTGTGAAAATGACTATACTACCCAAAGCAATCTACAGATTCAATGCAATCCCTATCAAACTACCAATGGCATTTTTCACAAAACTAGAACAAAAATTTTCACAATTTGTATGGAAACACAAAAGACTCCGAAAGCCAAAGCAATCTTGAGGAAAAAAAAAAAAAACGGAGCTGGAGGAATCAGACTCCCGGACTTCAGACTATACTACATAGCTACAGTAATCAAGACAGTATGGTACTGGCACAAAACCAGAAATATAGATCAATGGAACAAGATAGAAAGCCCAGAGATAAACCCACACACATATGGTCACTTTATTTTTGATAAAGGAGGCAAGATTACACAATGGAGAAAAGACAGTCTCTTCAATAAGTGGTGCTGGGAAAACTGGACAGCTACATGTCAAAGAATGAAGTTAGAACACTCCCTAACACCATACACAAAACTAAACTCAAAATGGATTAAAGAGCTAAATGTAAGGCCAGACACTATAAAACTCTTAGAGGAAAACGTAGGCAGAACACTCTATGACATAAATCACAGCAAGATCCTTTTTGACTCACCTCCTAGAGAAATGGAAATAAAAATAAACAAATGGGACCTAATGAAACCTCAAAGCTTTTGCACAGCAAAGGAAACCATAAACAAGATGAAAAGACAACCCTCAGAATGGGAGAAAATATTTCCAAATGAAGCAAATGACAAAGGATTAATCTCCAAAATTTACAAGCAGCTCATGCAGCTCCATATCAAAAAACAAACAGCACAATCCAAAAATGGGCAGAAGACCTAAATAGACATTTCTCCAAAGAAGATATACAGATGTCCAAGAAGCACATGAAAGGATGCTCAACATCACTAATTATTAGAGAAATGCAAATGAAAACTACAATGAGGTATCACCTCACACCGGTCAGCATGGCCATCATCAAAAAATCTACAAACAATAAATGATGGAGAGGCTGTGGAGAAAAGGGAACCCTCTTGCACTGTTGGTGGGAATGTAAATTGATACAGCCACTATGGAGAACAGTATGGAGGTTCCTTAAAGAACTAAAAATAGAATTACCATATGACCCAGCAATCCCACTACTGGGCATATACCCTGAGAAAACCATAATTCAAAAAGAGTCATGTATCACAATTCTCATTGCAGCACTATTTACAGTAGCCAGGACATGGAAGCAACCTAAGTGTCCATGGACAGATGAATGGTTAAAGAAGATGTGGGCACATATATACAAGGGAATATTACTCAGCCACAAAACGGAATGAATTTGAGTTATTTGTAATGAGGTGGATGGACCTAGACTCTGTCATACAGAGTGAAGTAAGTCAGAAAGGGAAAAACAAATACCGTATGCTAACACATATATATGGAAGCTAAAAAAAAAAAAGATAAATCTGAAGAACCTAGGGGCAGGACAGTAATAAAGACAGAGACATAGAGGATGGACTTGAGGACACAGGGAGGGGGAAGGGTAAGCTGGGACAAAGTGAGAGAGTGGCATGGACATATATACACTACCAAACGTAAAATATATAGCTAGTGGGAAGCAGCCGCATAGCACAGGGAGATCAGCTCGGTGCTTTGTGACCACCTAGAGGGGTGGGTTAGGGAGGGTGAGTTAGGGAGGGTGGGAGGGAGCCGCAAGAGGGAGGGGATATGGGGATATATGTATATGTATAGCTGATTCACTTTGTTATAAAGCAGAAACTAACACACCATTGTAATGCAATTATTCTCCAATAAGGATGTTAAAAAAAAAAAAGGGATATCAGATACATGGTATGACTGCACCACAGTTCATGCTATCCTCTATTTCATAGCAGACTTGGAAAGTTGATCAAAGCATTTTTTCTAAATTGAGCCCCCTTTAAGTTTTCAGTATTCTTCTCCATACAGGGAGTACTCCTATTTGAGTGAGCTTTACATGAGTAAAATCAAATTCTACCTGGAAGGGGAGGGGGGAGAGAGTGAGAGAGAGAGAGAGAGATGAAGTTTTCTAAATGATATCATAGAGTCTGGTAAGTACTGACATAGCTAATAGAGTAAAATAAGTGAAACCTGATTAATGACAGAAACAGAGTACCGTGGATATGGGTCTTTTAGATTCATGACTACATGCTTAATTTTTATGTCTTCTCTCCTAAATCAAGCCCTTATATATTAACTGCAACGTTCTCCTATCTGGTTTCTTTGAATCAACTCTCTTGCTTCCTATCTATCTCACACATTTTACTAGATTAATCTACCATAAACTCTACTTTCATCATATCACTCCCTTGTTCAAACAATAAATTTTTATCTTCTAATACATCCAAGAACTCTTGTCTATTCATTTTACTTATTAAAATGAAAAGTGCTTTAGTTCAGTAAATTGGGGAAACATTGAGTTTCCCTATTGTTGTATTTCTTAGAGAAGTAATCCCTATGTACATGCATGGAGCAATAGTATTTTATACAAGATCAGCCTGGGAAATCTTGCCATAATGCAGGCATAGACATATATTCATTTTATGGAGCATCTCCTGATCACAGCCAACCTGATAAGGAATAGAATTGCTCAGGTTGATAACAAAAATACAACCTAGAATAAAGACTGGAATGATGCTGTTCGTTAGGATCCATATTTTTGTTTGCAGTACTCTGTTCTTAATTCATGAGTTTCCTATTGTAATTATCTAAGCAGATTTAGTTTTGATTTTCTTTATTTTTTCCTATTTTTCTCTGATGCTTTAAGAATGGCTTCCAAAGTTTTATTTATATTTCTAAATTAATGGTTTGTGTAGGGGAATAGGACATAGCAGTGAAAGGAAAAAGTAATCACTCAAAAATGAGTCCATAAATGAATTTCAGAGTAATGTTTGCTGACAAAATTGTGTTGTGATTTTCTTTTCTCCTAGTTTTCCATCCTTAGATAACAATGCTCTATATTTGTTTTTATTGTCTTTACTTTGTCTTTTATAGGGTCTGATAAGCAATTTAAAGTCTGAAAATAAAGATCAACTTTTTGCATTTCCAGGGTGATATTAGGACTTCGTGGTTGTTTGCACAGTTCCTCTTAAAGATCACAATCTCAAACACATTGATGAATAAAAATGTCTTCTTTGTGCCTAAGCAACCAAAGTAAACCTGCAAATGCCAAACTGCAGAGTATGCCAAGTAGGGCATCACATAATTCTGGCCTTTAAGTAAAAAAAAATATACGAACACAAGTGCATTTTTCTAACATAGGGAAACATGGAAAACATTGGAGATGTGAAGGCGATGCAGCGTGATACCATGGACATAGAGAATGGCCTTTGGTACCAAGAATCCTTGGTGCTCAAGTCTGATATGCAGGATCATGTCTCTCAAAGACATCTCCGTTCTAATCCCCAGAACCAGTGAATGTGTCAACTTACATGGAGACAGAGACTTCGCAGATGTGATTAAAGTTAAGGGCCTTAAAATGAGGAGATTATCCTGGATTATGTAAGTGGACTCGATCTAAGCACATGAGTCCTTAAAAATGGAAGAGGGAGAAAGAAGAGCTTTGAAGATGAAGGAAATTGTCCACGAGTCAAGCTTCTAGAACCTGGGAATGATCCTTACTTTACCGACAGCAAGAAAACATGGACCTCAGTCCCCCAATGACAAGAAACTGAATTTTGTCCAGAGCTCCAGTGAGTAGGAAATGGAACCTCCCTTGGAGACTCCAGAAAGGAATACAGCCTGCTGATACCTGGTGAGACCCTTCAAACCTACAACATTGTAAGAGAATACATTTGTGCTGTTTTAAGCTACTGCTTGTGGTAATCTGTTGCTGCAACGATAGAAAACTAATGCACCAAGTAACAAATAACATGAGGAAAGCACATTTAAAGGAGACAATGGGAATAAGCTATACAAGGATTTATACAGCCAGAGACTAGGTTCCTAAAACCCTAGAAGCAGATTCAGCTTACATTCTCCCCTTTTTTTAAATTTTTTAAATTAATTTTTATTGGAGTATAGTTGCTTTACAATGTTGTGTTAGTTTCTACTGTACAGCAAAGTGAATCAGCTATATGTATACATATATCTCCTCTTTTTTAGATTTCCTTCCCATTTAGGTCACCATAGAGCACTGAGTAGAGTTCCCTGAGCTATACAATAGGTTCTCATTAGTTATCTATTATACATAGTATCAATAGTGTATATATGTCAATCTCAATCTCCCAATTCTTCCCACCTCACCCCTTTCCCCTTGGTATCCATATGTTTGTTCTCTACGTCTGTGTCTCTATTTCTGCTTTGCGAATAAGATCATCTATACTATTTTTCTAGATTCCACATATATGCATTAATATACGATATTTGCTTTTCTCTTTCTGACTTACTTCACTCTGTATGACAGTCTCTAGGTCCATCCACGTCTCTGCAAATGACCCAATTCCGTTCCTTTTTGTGGCTGAGTAATATTCCATTGTATATATGTACCACATCCTCTTTATCCACTCCTCTGTTGATGGACAGTTAGGTTGCTTCCATGTCCTGGCTATTGTAAATAGTGTTGCAATGAACACTGAGGTGCATGTGTCTTTTGGTTTTTTTAATTAATTAATTAATTTATTTATGTTTGGCTGTGTTGGGTCTTCGTTTCTGTGCGAGAGCTTCTCTAGTTGTGGCAAGTGGGGGTCACTCTTCATCGCGGTGCATGGACCTCTCACTATTGCGGCCTCTCTTGTTGCGGAGCACAGGCTCCAGACGTGCAGGCTCAGTAATTGTGGCTCACGGGCCTAGTTGCTCCGTGGCATGTGGGATCTTCCCAAACCAAGACTTGAACCCATGTCCCCTGCATTGGCAGGCAGATTCTCAACCACTGCACCACCAGGGAAGCCCACGTGTCTTTTTGAATTATGGTTTTCTCAGGTTATATGCCCAGTAGTGGGATTGCTGGGTCATGTGGTAGTTCTATTTTTAGTTTTTTAAGGAACCTCCATATTGTTCTTCATAATGGCTGTATCAATTCACATTCCCACCAACAGTGCAAGAGGGTTCCCTTTTCCCCACACCCTCTCCAGCATTTACTGTTTGTAGATTTTTTGATGATGGTCATTCTGATGGGTGTGAGGTGATACCTCATTGTAGTTTTGATTTGCATTTCTCCAATAATTAGTGATGTTGGACATCTTTTCATGTGTTTGTTGGCCATCTGTATATCTTCTTTGGAGAAATGTCTCTTTAGGTCTTCCACCCATTTTTTGATTTGTTTGTTTGTTTTTTTGATATTGAGCTGCTTATATATTTTGGAGATTAATCCTTCGTCAGTTGCTTTGCTTGAAAACATTTTCTCCCATTCTAAGGGCTGTTTATTCGTCCTGTATATGGTTTCCTTGGCTGTACAAAAGGTTTTAATTTTAATTAGGTCCCATTTGTTTATTTTTTGAGAAAGTCAATGTCATATGCACTCTCCATGTACTTCTATTGGTGGTTTTCAAATGCAGGCAGCACGACTTCCTGGGATAGTTTCCAAGGGGGTCTTGGGGCTAACAACTATTTTTGTGCACATTCTAAGATATTTGTTTGTATATTGGCATTTTACTGTTTGTAGAAGAGTCGCAATTATAGTTGAATTGTAAGTATTTTAAATGCATAAAAAATTCAATCTTGTCACTAGAACTGATTTCTCCCATAATAATAGAATTTGTGAAGCAAAATTCATAATAAATAATAAAATATTAATCTTTTTCTTGTACACCCATTTTCGAATTCTTTTTCCATTGTTGGCTCAACTGTTTTATGTTTGTGATAGTTTGTCTCACATCTGCTTAGAAGAGCCTCAAAGCCAGTTGTGCAACTTCTACATATTAATGATATTATAGAAAATATTTACATATCTATTAGTAAATATTTAACTCATCCTTGTAGGCCTTGAACTGAAACTCTAGATATATTTAACATTTTCCTCTCATTATAACTAATAGACCTAATCAATTCATTTAAACATATCTGTTGAACTCTTATTGAGCACTTACTAGATGGTATGCATGCAACAGAACACAGAAGACAAAGTATGGAAAGCTCTCATGGTCCATGTGGGGAGTCATGGCAGTCAGCAAATGGGAGGAGGTTCTTGATGAGCCAGAGAACCAGTTAGGATAGGTGATGCTGGTGGGTCGGCAAACCTTCTCCACCAGCTAGTGATATCCCTAGACTTATATGGGGCTAGAAAGTTCTTGAGAAAAGTCTTGGATTCTGATCTCACAACAGGTGACATACTTGTTACCTCAGTTGAATTGGGATGAGGTGCTAACTTGTAGAGGTTTGACTGAAAATCCCTAGGAAAAGTATTTCTTAGAGGGAAAATGATGATTAAACAGAAATTCCAGAGTGACCAGCAGGGCCTGGGAATTAGAGGGGAAGGACATGTGGCTTTTAGGGGACCCATGATGACCCAAACTCCTGCTGAGTAACTTAGCTGTTAGGAGTACAAGATCCAGAACCAGATGGTCTGGGTTCAATCCTGCTTCTGTTACTTGGTAGGTGGGTATCCTTGGGTAAGTTACTTCTGTGTGCTTTAGTTTCCTGAACTGCAAAATGGAATTAATAATAGTATCTATATGAGAGAGCTTTTGTAGAGATGAAATGAGTCAATATCTCTAAAGCACTCAGAAAAGTTTCAGATGCGTATTTAACATTCAATAAATGTAGCTATTATTAATATCCTTGGGATGAAGGACTGTGGGGCTTTTCTAAAGGACCAGAGCACAAAGAAAGAGAAGCTGCTATTTTATTTGCAGATGAGAGGCAAGCCCTGGAGAGCCAGTGAGCAGTAGAAGCTTCATTTGGCGGCTTGGCAATGAGAGGTGAAAGGGACAGTAGGCCCAGTCTGGAATGCACTGGCAGGGTGGTACAGGAACTAGCTCAAAGAAACTGAACAGCAGCTGAGAGCAGTGGTGATGCAGAAGCACAAGCCATCAGTGAACATCAGTGATTCGGGCACAGGGACTGAGGTTGGTGGAATGCTCAACTGCCCTGGGGTTGGTGACAGGCGGTGATCTTGGGAGCAGAGTGACCCAAGAGACTGCTACTAGCAAGGCGTCTAGTAGAAGGCTGTCTGAGCAGGTTTACAGCTAAGATAGCAGTTTTGCCTATCGTGGGAGCACCTGCAGGACTCTCTTCTGCCATGCGAATGCCCACAAAAATTCTAGAAGTAGGAGAAGAACTGTAAAGGGGAGAGGGCAGAGGTTCTGTACTGGGAGGGGAGGAAAGGGCTTTCAAGACAATATGTCTGTGTCTTCCAATACGACCTTAAATGTACCTACAGTTTCATGAGAATTGGGGGACCTTCAGGTTACACAAACTGCATATTATACAATGTGATAGGTCCTCTAACAGAAGAATCAAGTGGGAGCCCAGAGGAGAGAGCAGATTTGGCCTGAACACACTGAAAATGTTCAGGTGCTGAAATGAAGAAATGATTTGGAGAAAAGTTAAAATAAAATGTGCTATGGATAAGAAGGAAATTTAATTAATTTCCTTTTTTGCATTTTACTTACATTAGTAGTTCAACTTAGAATTGTGTATGCCTTGTTTTGGGTGCTATATGATGAAATGATGTTGCATTGACCTTTGACCTCTCATTCTTTACAGATTCCGCTGGTAGCTTCTGTCAATCATTTACATTTATTGTGTATACGTTGTCTATCAGACCTTTTAAAAAACAGTGAGTAGGTGGTTTGCACATCGAACTACCACCTACTCCTTCTTCAGAGAGCAACTTTCCAAATGGTTGTAGCACACAGGAAGAAAATGTCACAAATCACCTGTGAAGGTAATATAAATATATATGCAGGTCACTGCAATGCAGCAAACTCCACACACAATAATCAAAGGGCACGTGTGGTTTATGCATGCTTTGTGTGTGTGTGTGTGTGTGTGTGTGTACGTGTGTATGTGGTTTTACACTTGGCCTCTACTCCCATGATATAAAACATTGCCAAAAGAACTTGTAGTCCTAGTAGTTTTAATATTTAGTGTTCACGTACAAAAGCTACATTTCTGAATTCATTAGTCAATGGCATAGACATAAAATCCAATGTTGAAGTCAGATTTAACAAAATTCACTTCACATTTTGCCACAATAATTGGTCAGAGTCTCTGAGTTGGAAAGAACTCAGATGTCAAATACTTCAACCTTTCTCCCAATGCACAAAACCTTTCTACATCATCCCTGAGAGATTGGATCTAGAATCTGTCTGCCACTTCCAACGTCACTGACATTTCTTTAGTATTCTTCTCTAGTTCCTATTTTTCTTCCAGTCTCCCAAATAACATGTACCCAGAGTTATCTACTTTCTCATCTCTTTTCATTCCCTTTCCCCTTCTGTCCCACTGCCCTTTCTTCTTTATCTTCCTGTCCTATAGTCGTCAAGTAGTAACTATAAATATGACTTCTAATACATAATTCTGTTCTTGATTCTCAGACCTCAGCCATAAATTTTCACCTGCTTGATAGGTCTTTTCAGTTACAATGTCTCACTAGAACCAAAAGTGAACATGACTTAGCTCTTGGGTTCCCTATTTTGGTTTGTGGCAATACACTACTATGGGTTCAAAACCCCAGGTATATCTAATTTTTTCCTTTCCCTGACTCCCTATATCCAAATTAGTAGAGAGGAAAGAATGAACGGGGAACTGAAAGAATTTTGTCTTGGTTTTAGCCTCACCAATTAACAGCTTCAGTGAATTCACTGAATAATTCATTTAATTGCTTTTAAGTTTCAATTTATCTAACAGATGAGCTGACTGGAATAGATAATTTCCAAAGTTCTTCCCAGTTCTGTCATTCTGTTTCTATGTATGATTCCAAATCCCATCAATTCTTTTGCATCAATTTTTGCTGCATCAATCTCCCCTTCTTTATTTTTACCTTCATCCCTACTGATCCCATCCGCATTGCCTCATCTAGATTTTTATGTCTTCAATGGACTTTCCTCCTTTAGCTATTTCTTTAACTTATCTTTCCAGTACATTGTTTAAGTAATTACCAGCGTAATTTTCCTCAAACATAATTACGGTGATGACATGATTCGTTCACTCACCTGCAATGACTCGCTATGTCCTAAGATTAAAATTCAAACCCATGGTCTGACTACAAACTAAAGCTTCATTTCTCTCCATTCTCACTTATGCAACATTCATCTACAATTCTAGAGGGCACTTGAACTACTTGATCTTCCCATACATATCTTTCATTTTTCTAGGCCATGCTCCTTCGTTCAATTTCTTTCCTCTGCTTCAAATTCTTTTTATTTCCATTTCTCTATTTCCACATCCTTTTCATTACTTAACTTCAAAAGAAAAGACTTCCACTAAGTCTTCTATATAAACTGGGCAAGAAAAGCTAAGTATTATCACAAACATCCAAATCTTAGTGGCTTCATGCTAACACCCACATTCCATTGGCCAGAAGTTAAATGATAGAGGGACTGAAAAATACAGTCTCTCGTGTGCCCAGAAAGAAAAGGAAAGGAAAGGAAATGAGTTTAATTATTAAACACACTAGTCTTTGAACTTTCTTTTTTCCCTCCCTCAAAAAAGCCAGAAATAAGTTCTCTCTTTTGAAAACATTCATATTAATTTATGCAAAAATTCTATAACTCCATTATACTGTAATTGTTGAGAGTCAACATTTCCAGACATTCATTCAATTTGACCATATTTTCAAATGAATTCTCTTATGCTTGAATATCATGATATTCTCATATATTTAAAAATTTCCTCCATGTGTGTTTGTACACATCCCTCTTCATCTCCGAATTTGTTATATTCTTCATCTTATTTTCTTGTTTGTATTTGTCAGGTGTTTATTTATTTTATGTTTATATTTTCCAAAGACTAAGATCTTGGATTCGGTTTTGTGTTTTGCCTCTCAGTCTTTTTGGTAATTGCTCTTACCTTTGTTTTCTGTTTCTTTCTTATGTATTAGGAGTTCTTTTTCACTTTATTTCTAACTTCTTAAGTTTTTAATTTGTTTTAATGTAAATAAAATGATTTAAGTTTAATAATTGCTTCTGACTAGAGCATTGTTCCATCCACTAACTATACTACAATGGTACTTGCTACATATTTTACATTGGGTAAATGATTTCATAGTTCCAAGTTTCACTTTCTGTGAATGCAAATAGGAATAAAATATTACTTACCTTTTGGTTTGTTGTGAGAATCACATGAGCTAAGGCATGGAATGCACTTAGCAGAGTCCCTATCACATTTAAGTACTCAGTAAATGTTAGCTCTCATTGGTTTTATGATTTTTGGTGTTTTCTAGTCTATAGGGCTCATTTATGCTCCTTCTTTGAGTCAATTTGTATTAGGGAGTGAGTTTTAAAATTTTTATGTTGTTGGAGTACTTTGTGTAAACTTAAAAAAATAATTTACAATATTTTCATTGTGTTTTGAGAGTGTATTCTGAATAATTTCTGCTTTGGAGAACTTATTTCCATTCTCTTCATGTCCTAGGCTATTGCCACTTTAAAAATAAGAACTTGTTTATTTTCTGTCTTAAAGGAGTGAATTTTAATATACATCAAATTCTCTTGGTTCTTATTTATTTTTATTCAACTACTTTGGCATGAATTGATGTGATGTATCAAAGTCTCCTACCATAATGATGATTTAATTAAAAATTATTATATGGGTTTTTGTCCTTTGTATTTTGGTTCTTTGTTATTTGGCCCATACATTTGATAATGAATATGACTGCATTCAGATTGCTTCTTTTATAAAGACACTATAATCCTCTTTGAATTGTTAATAATTTTTATTTTGAATTCTACTTTGGCTGATATGAATATTGCCACTTCTGTTGTCATTCTCCTTGCATTTTACCCATATAGCTTAGCCTATCCTTTATTTATAACCTTTCCAAGTAATCTTGTTTTAAGTTTGTCTCTTGTAAACAGCATATTGTTGAATGTTGTTTTCTACTCTAATCTGAGAGTCTTTGCCTTTTAATTGGGGAGTTCAAAACATTTACATACATTGTCATAGCTGGTATGTTTGGTCTTACTTCTGTCATTTTGTTTTATAGATTCTATTTTCTGTGCCTCCTTGCCATTTTCTATGCTTCCTCTCTTGATATTTGGACCATATTTTGTTTGCTTTTGTCTTTGAAAGAGATTTACAAGAGAGAACTTCTGTTTTAAATTCTACCAATTATGTCTTTATCTTATACACATTTAAATCAATATTACTCCAATTATGATACTGAAGAACAAAATAATACCTTTGGTCCCATCTCCAGATACTATGTTTTTACTTTTCCTATCTCCCTAGGCCAACTTATACTTTATGACATAAGCTCGTCTCTTTTCTTTTGTTTCCAATAAAACTTTTTAATGAAAAGTTGAAAAAGGTTTTATCAAATATACTTCTGGCACATCGACAATTATAACATTTTTCCTGATAAGCATTTTCTCACTTTGTGACACTGGAGGAAATTAAGAGAGGTGATGTATCAAAGCTACGTGTATTCAAGTTAAGAACTAGATTGGTGAACTCTGTCAGTAAACTCCAGCTATGCTGTCCTGACTTCCGTTCCCAGACACACAAACCCTTTCTCCACCATTGCGTCTTTAACCATGGCTTCCCCTGTTCCTTCACATCTCCCTTAAATGTCATCTCCTCAGAAAGCCCTTTTAAAACTAAACAAACAAAAGTATATCTCAACACTCCATTATTATCTTTCTTAGCTCTCTATTTTCCTTCATAGCATCTATTATAATGTTATCATATGTTAACTCATTGTTTGCTTGTTCCATATCTGTGACCTTGATTAGACTGTAAACTCCATAAGGACAAGAGCCAAGTATATTTTATTTACCACGGTATACCCTAACCCTAGAAGAGTACCTGATATTGTGGATCTTTAGGAAATGTTTGTTGAATGAATGAATGAATGAACTGAGGGTAAATTGTGGCAGTGTAAGAGACTTTTATGTCCTTTTTAATTTTTCTCAACAAGGTCCCTGCTTAAGCTGAATAACAAACTCTTGCTCCCATCTAATACAGTACTTAAGCACCCTGAACTATGTAATCCTCATCTCCAAGAATTTCTTGGAAACTAGATAGTTCACAAAAACATTTTAGCTCTGGGTTTAAGAGCTCTCATGCTATCTATGCCCATCAATTCCTGCCAGGCATAAACTGCATCATTCTGTATCCATGACTGCTGTGGATCTGCCATGCCCTGGAGATGTCCTCAGGGTACCAACACATTTGTGAAATACTGAGGTCTCTTCCACTGCTGTGCTGGATGTTAACATAGTAATACCAGAGTTCTCATTTTGCAGAACACTACTATGATCTTCACTGCAATGATAAGAATGTATGGGTCTTCTACCCCATGACAAGCTTTGTCATGGGCTCAGCAGCAATGTTAATGGTCCCCCCAAATACCTCAGGTCCTTTATGAAAAAATTTCCTATCTTTGCTTATATGATTAGCTCATGTGTCATTCAGTGAGGTTGAGTGAGGAACGGACACCATTCTGACTTCTCCACTTATCATCTCTACTGTCTATGGACTAAATGTAGCAAAATACTGTCCTTCAGTTACAAGAAGATCAGCTACAATCAGTCATCCTCCCTTATTTACTAATTTTGCTCAGACATGAAGTTTAGGCTTAAGATAAGGTCTTTAATACATATAAAAGAGAGAAGGGTCAATTAAGTATCACAGTTCAACGTTAATGTAACTTATCCTAGGTCTTCTTTGAAAAGATTCTTTTATCCTCACCTGAGAAGCAGCTTTATTCTAAGATTTGGCTAAAAGAAAAACAAAAACTTTGTAATTTGTGACAGTGGATGAGTTTCTAATGAAGAAAGTATTAGGCAACAAACTAAAATCACCAAATTTTTAGACTACTGTCTGAAGACCAGTCTTTGGCATCTTCTGAATCTACTTTGAAATCTACAATATACCAGCTAGAGAGAGGTTTTTAATACTCACTGGTCCAGGGGCTCAGATAACTATAGCCAAACTTGGATGGTGGCAAGGAGAATAAAGGGAATAGAGGTATCTCCTGAATTTATTTCATTCTCTGTTTTCACTCTTCCTCAGCAGGGACACTTATCTTCCCTTATACTAGAAACCTTATGGTGGAAATTTGTACTTCTATAGAGGGATTTGTGTAAAGAAAGCCCTGGACTTATTTCTACCTTCCCCCTAGGAACAAGGCAAGTTGCAGTTCTCCTACCTATGCTAAATAATCATAGACATAGCTGCCACTTACACATGGAGTAATTCTTTTATACTGGCAAAACAGTCTCCTCCAGCAAAGTGTTGTGATGTACTGTGGGATCCAGGATTTCCCTTTAGGGCATGGAGAATTTTGTAGGAATGAAGGGCAATTTTAGCATCTTTTTCTAGAAAAAAATTCCTTACCTGTTTGTTGGGCATGATGAGTAGCACCTGGAAAGTGCTTCATTTCCTTTTCTGAAGGAAGAAGCAAATGGGACGACCAATAGAAGAGAGGTGATGAAAAAAGGACATATAGGTGGCCTTCTTTGAAAGAACAGGCCCGTTGAAGGGTAAATAAGTTGTGTCATTGTAGTTACTAAACACCATCCATAATGAAGAGAATTAACAGGGAAATAATTAGGGAAATTCCCACAAAATAAGATAATGTAGACCTGGAACTGTAGAGAACATCTGGTCAAACTTTCATTTTGCAGATGAAGGAACAGAGTCCCAGAAAGGAGAACTGCAAGTCGCATAATTAGTTATTGGCAGAACCAACACCAGATGAAGACTTCATGACTCCTTGTGCAGTCCTTTTCTTCCTGAAACCTGGACAAATCAAAATCACACACTAAGTATGCATGTCTCTAAGCAATTGTGATTATTATATTTTAATTGTTTACTCTTGGGTTTTTGTCTCCTCCATTAAACTGTCTGCACCTACAGGGTAGGACTGTAAAAACATTGCTTCTTGGACATAGCACAATGTCTGATACATACAGAACATAGTAAATGCTTATTATATGTGGCAATGAATGAATAAGCAATTGACAGATGAATGGATAAAGAAGATGTGGCACATATATACAATGGAATATTACCCAGCCATAAAAAGAAACGAAATTGAGTTATTTGTAGTGAGGTAGATGGACATAGAGACTGTCATACAGAGTGAAGTAAGTCAGAAAGAGAAAATAAATACCATATGCTAACACATATATATGGAATCTAAAAACAAAAATGGTTCTATAGAACCTAGGGGCAGGACAGGAATAAAGATGCAGACATAGAGAATGAACTTGAGGACACGGAGAGGGGGAAGGGTAAGCTGAGACGAAGTGAGAGAGTGGCACTGACATATATACACTACCAAATGTAAAATAGATAGCTAGTGGGAAGCAGCCGCATAGCACAGGGAGATCAGCTCGGTGCTTTGTGACCACCTAGAGGGGTGGGGTAGGGAAGGTGGGAGGGAGATGCAAGAGGGAGGAGATATGGGGATATATGTATATGTATAGCTGATTCTTTTTGTTATACAGCAGAAACTAACACACCATTGTAAAGCAATTATACTCCAATAAAGATGTTAAAAAATAAAAATAAACAAAAATAAACAAAAAATATGGTTCTTTGCAATTGAACTGATAATCTCTTTTTTGTATGTGCAAGTTTCAAAGTTTTCTTGCAGATTTGTTCCTTTTCAAATGGAAAATAACTCTAAAGAGTAACAATAAATGCAGCCAAGTCTGCGTGTTGCATAGGTAGATTTATGTGATATTTCTTTGTGGCATTGACGTCCCAATATCTCCTCATATATTTGGGACTCACCCTCTCTGGAGCAGGAAAGGGAGTTCTGTTTGATTTATAGCTAAGCTTTCCAATATAGTCTTTAAGTATTCTCACACAATTTCTCTCATCTCATTCTGAATGTAGTGATGGTTCATTTAGCAACCTATAAGGATAGAATCTGAGAGTCGGAAGGTTCTAGGATAAACCCAAGGAAGCTCAGTTTTTAATTCTCTTAAGAAAGTTGCTAATTCTGATGCAAATCACCATCTTTTATTTCCCCCAAAGAAAAAGATTGCAACTATGGTAAAGGGTAAATATTCTTTTCCATTTGGGGCCAGATAAAATCCAAGACCTTTTTAAGGTGGCTTATGTGGCCTTTTAAGAATTGCCTAGAGTGTGTCATGGAAGGACACATCATTGTTTGGGAATGAGAGGTGCCTCATACTGGGTATGAGGTTCAGTAAGGAATACTCTGGGCTTTCAAGAGTCCTTGAAGTTTAACCTGGCTTTTTTTCTCCTTTCATTATACTTATCATTGCTTACATGAACTAGAGATGCTTTACATCATGGCACAGGTTTTTAGTTCAGTGCCTGCCCTTTCCTAACTTCTGGGTCTGTAAATAAGATATCCTTCTACAAGCTGTTTGGTTTTATAAACTGTTGTATAATCGTTTAGGAGGACAAAAAGATTTAGTTCAGACACTGATCAGCACTATATATATATGTGTGTGTGTGTGTGTGTGTGTGTGTGTGTGTGTGTGTGTGTGTGTATATTTGGCTTACGTTAATATTTTGAACAGACAAGGATTCTAACTCAAGTTAAAAAGGTTTTGCACTTTAGTTAGCATCTTTATCATTTTAGAAAGATGGTAAGATTGCATTTATGCAATATTAACTTCATTAGGGTTAGATAGGGAAATTTCTTTTCCTTGGGGAAATACTTTCTTTTGCATTGTCAAAATAAATAACTGAGGTTTTGTGGTCCTGTAAGAAGCTGACTTGA